>NC_086447.1:770325686-770676936 GCF_028390025.1 Pseudophryne corroboree
ACGGTATAGAGTATATTCGAGCACTGATGGTAAAGACGGATTCTTGTATATTGTAATGTCCAAAAAATTGATATTAGACTCGCTCACTGTAGCAGTTAGTTTTATTGGACTGTTGAGAGCATTCAGGGTATCCACCATGGCAAAAAACAGTTCGGCGGAGCCCCGCCAAACAATGAAGAGATCATCAATGTATCTCTTGTAACATACAATGTGCTCAGCATAATTGCACAAAATGTTTTCATGTTCATACTTCGCCATGTACAGATTGGCGAACCCCGGGGCCAAATTAGAGCCCATAGCGGTGCCCGCCAACTGTACATAGTACTCATCCTGGTATTGAAAATAATTATACGTAAGTACCAATCTGATCAGACTCAAAATAAATTCAATAGGGGGACCCTCGTAAGGGCCCTTAATCAACGCCTCCCTTACAGCAGCAATCCCCTCCTCATGGGGAATAACCGTATACAATGATGTTACATCTAGGGTGGCTAGTAAGCAGGTGGATACATCATCAGTGATGCGGGCCAATACTCCCAAGAGGTCGCTAGTGTCACGAATATAGCTGTCCATCACCCTCACACATGGTTGGAGGAAATGGTCAACAAACCGTGCCAGCGGTTGTAGCAAGGATCCTTGTGCAGATATTATCGGCCTCCCTGGAGGTTTTATTAGGGATTTATGCACCTTGGGCAGGGTGTAGATGATGGGACAGATAGGGTAGGTCACTGATAAATAATCATAGACGTCATCATTGATCCATGCACATTGTAGTGCCTGAACCAGCAAGTCATCAACCTCCTTTTTAAATCTAGGGGTCGGGTTGTAAGAGATCTTAGCATAGGTGTTATTATCAGATAGTTGTGTTTTGATTTCGAGATCATAATCAGCGAAATCCTGAAGGACTACCGCTCCTCCCTTATCTGCATTCCTAATTACCAGATTGGTGTTTTGTTTTAAATCTCTTAATGCTTGCCATTCAATTTTAGATAGATTGGAGTAGCCTCTGCTACCACCCTTGTTTTGTAATACCTCACTATCAATAACCTGTAAAAAGGTTTTTAAACTGGCGTTGTTAGAGATAGGATCAAATTTACTGGTATTCCTAAACATCCCAAGTGGCCGTACCTCACACTGCGGCTGATTATTGATGAATTTATTATCAAAAAATTCCCTGAGGCGTAGTTGACGTCCCATCTTATATCTTTCGATGGACCAATTAAAGGACTTGAAGTGACAGGTAGGGACAAAAGAAAGACCCTTACTTAACAGTGAGGTTTCGGCCTCCGATAGCACATGGGTAGATAAATTAAATATTAAGTTCGGGAACCTCTCCCTCCTCGTCCCCGTGGCTTTGATCCTCCCCCTCCGCGGGTGGGGTCGCCTGTGGCGACTTTGGCTCTCCGAACTCTGGTGCCCGGTCCTAAAAAAGAAGATGACGCCCCTATCCCGGATGGTGGTATGCTGTCTGTGAATTCAGAGTCAGACGAGGAATACCCCTGTGGATAGTTAAACCTTTGCTGTCTATGGTTATATCTACTCTGTCGGTTACGTCGCCATCTGGTGGATTGATCGTCACCAGATAACCACTTATATACCGAATGCTGTTGGTAATCAGTTTCCACAGTTTCCCATTTCTTCCTCTTGAATGCCAACAAGTCAGATCGGTATTTGTCAATTTGTAATTTAATCTTATCTAGCCAATTTTCTGACTTGTCAGCCTTCAAACTGGAGGTGTGTTCCCGTTCAAATATTTCGATGTCACTCTTTACTTTTTTAAGTTCTGTCCCCACTTCCTCTACTACAAGTACCAGTAAATCAGATGAACATTTGTTCAATATTCCACACCACTTTACACAAAAAGATGGATTTTTTCTACCAATGGTGGGAGTATTGGCAATTCTAAATCCCCTGGGGATTCTCTTCTTCCGATAGTATTCGGACAGAAACTGTCCGTGCAGGGTTAAATCTATTTCCCTCTTCTTCAGTTTATTAAGTTTGTGGAAAAGATCTAAAGGTGTTCGAGCTGGTAATTGGTCAGTCTGTCTGATTAAATGGGACTTTTTCAATATCATCATCAGTGTAGCTAACAAATGCATTCTCTGCCTCACTTAAAGAGTTCTCATCTAATATGCCTCCACTCAGAGACATCCTAAACCAGGTGAGAGTATGAACACTATTACATCCAGCGATTCAGTCCACACATAGATAAGGGCAATTAAAATAACCAAATGTGGTCAAATAGATAGAGATCTCTGACAGATTGAATAAAAGTAATATCACTAACAAAATTTTTTTTCTTTTTAGAGAAAAAACTGCTATAGAGTCGTCAAAAAAGAAAAAATGAACAACAGTTGTCCAAATAATCATGGAGGGTGCTCACTTAGAAGTATACCGTATTGATATCATCAAATATTCCAAAGTAAGTGAAGTGGCACTCACTATATAACCGATGCCAACTGCTGGGGTGTCACAGTTCCAGGGAGTAGCTTGTATCCACAAGGTCCCATAATACATCCAATTGTAAAGAAGGCACTCACCAGACTGGTATTGAAAATGCAAAAGACGTTTATCAAATTTCACATCAGCGACTTATTCATGGTTGGTCATGACCAACCATGAATAAGTCGCTGATGTGAAATTTGATAAACGTCTTTTGCATTTTCAATACCAGTCTGGTGAGTGCCTTCTTTACAATTGGATATATAGATATATATACACACATATACAACCATGTATATTCACACATGCTCAGACCTTATAAATATATATGTATTTCATATATGCATACATACACACACACACATATATATATATATATATATATATATATATATATACCCATACACATATCCAGATATATCCTGATTCAGAAGTATAATAATTCTTAGAAGTCTGAAACTAAATGTGACCACTCACAGGCTTAAAAACCTGAGAAGTCTGCTGCTTAACCGCAGCTTAGTTAATGGGTCCCGAATGCAGTGTGGTGTGGCTGTAGATTTAAAAATACCTACAGCACCTTGTATTCCCAGGTGGCTAACCAGGCCCAACACTGCTCAGCTTCCAAGATCAGATGAGATCGGGCGTATCCAATTGTGGTGTGGCTAAGTGAATTAAGCAAAGCTGCTGCAGGTGAGCCTGAACTCACAATGCTTGCAGTGCTCCACAGATACTGTTTTATAATCACCATGTGCTGACCAATTGTATAACACATCTTACTTTACAACAGTGAACAAAGCCAGTATTTGGCTGACCACAGCCATGATTCAGATTTGCAGTCTTTGGGATAATATCATTATAAACAGTTATGATAAGAATAATAGTCTTTGCTGGTGTCTTACTCATTATACCGACAGACAATACAAAATACAACTTGCGCGACTCAGTAAATAGCACTAAGGTGTCTTTACAAATATATATCTGGCCAAGTGCAATACACGTCAGCAATATGCCTGGTTCCAAATTCCCCTTAACACCCCTGCACCTTCAATGGAGGAGAGATGTAATACAAGAAATTCTGGAAAAACAACAGGAAAAATGGTTAAATATGCAGACTTAATTATGTAAGCAGATTTAATAAACATACTATGTTGCATTCAAACCTGCACATATATGAGCACCATGTATCCTGTTTAACAAAGACTTAATAGCCTATTGTAATACATATGCAGCACTGCTGTATTCTAGTAAACATACTTCTTTTATCAACAAGAGTTGAATCATGATATTTTATCCAGTGACCCTGACATTTGTGTGTGCAGGGAACATCACTGTGGCATCAAAGTTACTCACATTTGTGTGCCCCCTACCGTGCTCCGTGTGTATCGTTCTCTATACACGGAGCACGGGCTATGGTGGAGAGGGAGCTGGAAGTGGCATCGAGGGCTGGGGAGCGCGCTGCATAGAGCCGTGGAGCGGCCTATGCATAAATCAACGTGGCCGGCGCGGCTCAGAGCGGCGGGGGACACAGCATAAACAGCGGCGGGCGGCTGAAGGCAGCGGCCGGCGGCCACATACACACACACACACAGTATCCCACACAGCAGGGCGGCAGCGTGAGCCGACCGCCCCGTTCAACATACCTGGACCCTGTGGTGAGGGCAATGACGGGGCTTCTCTGTAAGCACTGTCAGCCTTTTACTGCAGGTGACCTGCACGTGGTAGTGAGGGAGCTCTTCTAGAGAAGTCCGACACCCACAGCTGCTTCAGCAGCTTTCCTATCCCAGACCCTCGCCTTCTTGGAAGGGGGAAAGGGATTCCAAAAAAAAATTAATCAAAAAATTCAGTCATTGTGGATCAACTTCCACAAGCCTAGTCTCGGTGAGCACCGAAAAAACACTGGAGGTACTCTGGAATATGGAGGGGAGGTATAGTCAAAGTTTAACTATTCAGTGCCTAGTTCCTGTGGAACCGTCCATATCCCTAGAGTACTCCAGTGACCCCTAGTGGATGAAAAAGAAAGAACCACAGAGTGCAACGTGTTTGCTTTTGCCGGATCCAGAGGCACATCTGTTAGGCAAAATCGATGAGGGGGGCGATTCTTGAAGGGTATGGCGTAACCTTGAGCAACGACTTCCCTTACCCAGGTATCCGAAGTGGTCTTCAACCATTCCTGGGTAAAACCTAGAAGTTGGTCCCCCACCCTGAGATCCCCCAGAGGGAGGCCCGTCCCGTCATGCGGCCGGCTTATCAGTTTTTGAAGCTGGCTGACAGGCGGCCCAAGCACCTTCGGTCTGGGCTCAGCAGGCCTGGAAGTACGGGCTTGCTTTGGGTACGCCTGACCTTTTGCTTTACCTGGAGTACGAAAGGGCCGAGGGAAAGTACTTTTAGCCTTCTGTGCGGAAGGAGCCGTACTAGGTAGGCAGGCTGTTTTAGCAGTAGCCAGGTCAGCCACAATATTATTGAGGTATTCTCCAAAGAGAATGTCTCCCTTGAAAGGAAGTACCTCCAGGGTCTTTCTGGTATCCAAATCCACCGACCAGGATCTCAAGAAAAGGATACGTCTGGCCAAAACGGACGCAGTAGCAGCCTTGGCCGCGAGCACCCCGGCATCGGAGGCCGCCTCCTTAAGGTACAGAGAAGCCGTGGCAATATATCAGGGACATTGTCGAGCATGCTCACATGCATCAGAAGGCAGTTCCACCTCGAGTTCCTGAGCCCATGCCTCAACAGCTTCAGCAGCCCAAGTCGCTGCAATAGTTGGCCTTTGAACAGCCCCAGACAGGGTATAAATCGCTTTTAAACAGCCCTCCACCCGACGATCCGTTGGTTCCTTCAGAGAGGTGACGGTAGTTACTGGCAGGGCAGAGGAAACAACCATACGCGCCACATGAGAATCTACAGGAGGAGGGGTTACCCAATTTTTACACACCTCCGCAGAGAGAGGATAGCGAGCCAACAGTCTCTTATTCGGTGTAAACTTTGTCCCCGGATTTTCCCAGGATTCCTGACGAATGTCAATCAGGTGTTTAGAGTAGGGTAAAACCTGCTTAACCACATTCTTATGCTTAAACCTATTAGGTTTCTTGGAGACAGTGTCAGAATCATCAGCCACCTGAAGAATGAGCCGTATCGCCTCAATCAAATCCGAGACATCCACGGACGATTTCCCTTCCCCATCTGAAACATCAGCGTCAGTGTCCAAGGGGTCAGTATAAGCACCGTCCTCCTCGGAAGACGTGTCAGTTAATGCCGTGGATCGGGAGGAGGTAATGGCCCTTTTAGAGGACGACTTAGTCTTATGCGGGCGAGAGTGACCCTTAGATTTGGACATGGATCAGTTCAAATGCTGTAACTGAGTGGAAAGCTAATCCGCCCATGGCGGGTTCACAGCGGGGACCATAAGCTGTGGTAGCGGCACAGGTGGTCCCACAGGGGGTGTCAATTTAGTTAGAAGCGTGTTTAACAATGTGGAAAATGTAGCCCAAGGTGGTTCTTGTGATGCCCCGAGTGCTACCGACCCACTGGGGGGCAAGGAAGCCCCTGACCCTGAACGCTCAGCTGCTAAATTATCCTCCATTCCGTCAGTGGCCTCACTACCACGCAGTGTGGGAGAAGCCCCAACGTCGTTGCCACGTGTAGCAGACATAACAATGCGCACAGTAATGGGCAATCCGGTACAAAATTTTTTTGTTTTTTCAGTAGCACTATACCTAGTAAGAACTCTCAGAGAAACAGCCGAAGCTGGCACAGACCGAGGGTTCAATAGGAATAGAACATATGGTGACTATAATTCACAAGTAAAAAATACTCCAGTAGCATATCTTGTGAAACAAACCAACATTATCAGAGAAAACCTGAAACACTTGGCCCCCACAGGTATAGTAATATAGGAGTAGCACGCTGAGTGAAATACCCTGCAATAAGGCAACCACGCAGCAGCTACATGCACACACACATATATAGTCACACGTTCACCATGCAGAAATTATGTACCATAAACTGCACTGGACTAGCAATACAAAGTAATACTCAGTATGGCTATATGTGATAACAATAGATATAACAAACGCAGTAAGCACTGGATGTATATCACAGGGTGTTTGTACCACACAACCCTGACAGTATGCACTCTTTCTTAACACTGTCCCAGTGACAGGTAGAATACTCAAGTGTCCTGTATGAAGCACAGCACTGGCAGTCGGGCGGTTCCACAGAGGAGGATTTGCCCCAGCAATCCCAGGAACAGCAAGGCTCTATCTGAAATGGCTGCTGACCAGGAGGGAGGGAGGAGGAAGCAGCTCCAGGGCGGGAACATTGCAGAAATGGCACCCTGGGGCTGGGGGGAGGGGCATCAGGTGCGGCCTGCTCCCCCTGCTGGCATCCCCACCGGGCGTGTGGGCAGTAAAGAAAGCGGAGCGGGGTGGGGTGGGGAATGGTACAACGTCCCCCCTGACCTGTGCCCATATAGAATCACCCTGGTGGCTAGTGGAAAATCAGCCCACTGTGTCCACACCAGCGCGGCCCACCTCCTACGGCCGAGCGGTGCAAAGTGCGGCACAGAAGCCCCTTACCTCCCCCTTGTCAGCGGCCCTGCAATCCGGGAGACGACAGCGTGTGTGTGACTCACGTGAGGACAGAGGAAGAAGCCGGCGCCTCCGCTGTAGTGACCCGGCAACCGTGGCGCGGGAGTATACAGCACCGCTGTGGGTGATGGAGCTGCAGCAGAGACGTCTATCAGACACATCCTGCTGCAGCCCTTTGTAGAATCCTCTTCTGTCTTTAAAGTTAAAGCTAAGAATAGGCTGCATGAAGCAGACCCCTGTTAAGTGACCTGCTACTGCAGGCACCAACTACAAACGGAGCTCACTGGCACGGAGGCGGGGTTATAGAGGAGGCGGCGCTGTGCATCTTAGGAAGTCTAAACCAGGCATGTCCAAACTGCGGCCTCCAGATGTTGAGAAACTACACATCCCAGCATGCCTTGACACCGCTTTAGCATTCTCTAACAGCAAAACTGTGTCAGGGCATGCTGGGATATGTAGTTTCACAACAGCACAGCTGGAGGGCCGCAGTTTGGACATGCCTGGTCTAAACGCTTTGAGCCTGTTGGTGCCTCGGATAAAGATCCTACTCTACACCCCTATGTTATTCCTTGTGGAGCCCAGTGTACCCCGCAGCAGAAATAGCATACCCTCCAACATGACCCGCCCCACTAGGTACAACATGCTCTGTTTCTGGACTTCCCTCTTAATTTATTATTGCCATCACCTGTGAAGAAACAGCTTTCTTATCATTTAACTAGTTCAACACAGGTGATGGAAATCATGTTGTACCTAGTGGGGCGGATCATGTTGGCGGGTCTGAAATAGCATTACAATGTAGTGTGTGTGTGTGTATCACTGTGTATGAATCACTGTGTATGACTTCTAGCTCCTTGACATGCCTGTAATCTTACCTTTACAATGCTGTGTTATATATAAATGAGATGCAGCTACACAATGCAGGAAGCAGGCGTGCAGAGAGGATCAAGTAGGGCTGCTGTATCCCGGGTCTCTGATACTGTGCTTATGCAGTGTGGGCTGTCAGTGCGGGAGCAGGAAGACACCTCGTAACTATTAAATGCTGCAAAACAATCTTCACTCATAAATGAGAACTGTGTATAACACAAGGCACGCGGACCAATCCACTCGTGTCACCACTAGAGGGGGAAGTATTGAGAGGACGGACAAGCAAGCTGCCATGCTGCTTCCGCAGGAGGGGGAAGACTATAACAATCACACACCGAGGCAGAAGTGAAGTCTGGCACCCCCAGCGGTTCTGGAAGCTTTAGACACGTGTATGACGATAGAGCATTAAGGGCCCTGTCCGTGCGCACTACATGACGCAGTGGACAAAGGCAGAATATAACATTCCATGCTGCCTTTAGCAGCCTGCCGTTGTTTATTGCATCATCCTATCTGGACGATGCGATGAATGGCTGCCGGGCACGCACAACCGGGCATATACACACACCATGTGATCCGCCTAATATAATGTTCAGATGCACATCAGAGCAATATATCATAAGAGGATTCATTTAAGGGCCGTACACACTTGCAGATGCATTTCATTTTGACAAGGATTGATCTGAATGATGAACTATCATCATCCAAATTGACGAACCAACAATGAACGACCGCGGGGCCGCGCATCGTTCATCATAGGTGCCATACTGAAGGGCTCCATACACTACTGTGACATGTCCATCTGACATGTCGCAGGCAATCACCCCGGCAGCAGGATCGCCCAAGATACATCATATGCTGTCCTTTTGCATACAATATATCTTGGGCGATCCCAGCCATGCCTGCGGGGTGTAACATATCACGAGTGCAGCACATTACATTTTTGTTAGGAGCCAACCTTCAAGTATATTTTTGAGTTGTGGGAGGAAACCGGAGTACCCTGAGGAAACCCACACAAGTACGGGGAGAATATACAAACTCCACAGAGTTAGGGCTATGGTGGGAATCGAACCCATGTCCTCAGTGCTGTGAGGCAGTAATGCTAACCATCACACCATCCATACTATCCTACACAAAACATGTATACACAATCATCTCTCCTGTAAGAATGATATTTCTCTAACGTCCTAAGTGGATGCTGGGACTCCGTAAGGACCATGGGGAATAGCGGCTCCGCAGGAGACTGGGCACAAAAGTAAAAGCTTGAACTAGCTGGTGTGCACTGGCTCCTCCCCCTATGACCCTCCTCCAAGCCTCAGTTAGATTTTTGTGCCCGAACGAGAAGGGTGCATGCTAGGTGGCTCTCCTGAGCTGCTTAGAGTAAAAGTTTATTTTAGGTTTTTTATTTTCAGTGAGACCTGCTGGCAACAGGCTCACTGCATCGTGGGACTAAGGGGAGAAGAAACGGACTCACCTGCATGCAGAGTGGATTGGGTTTCTTAGGCTACTGGACATTAGCTCCAGAGGGACGATCACAGGTTCAGCCTGGATGGGTCCCGGAGCCGCGCCGCCGGCCCCCTTACAGAGCCAGAAGAACGAAGAGGTCCGGTGAAATCGGCGGCAGAAGACGTTCCTGTCTTCAACTAAGGTAGCGCACAGCACTGCAGCTGTGCGCCATTGCTCTCAGCACACTTCACACTCCGGTCACTGAGGGTGCAGGGCGCTGGGGGGGAGCGCCCTGAGACGCAATAAAAACAGAAATACCTTAGGATGGCAAAAGAAATACATCACATATAGCTCCTGGGCTATATGGATGTATTTAACCCCTGCCAGTTTTCCGGAAAAAAGCGGGAGATAAGGCCGTCGTGAAGGGGCGGAGCCTATCTCCTCAGCACACAAGCGCCATTTTCCCTCACAGTTCCGCTGGAAGGACGGCTCCC
This sequence comes from Pseudophryne corroboree, assembly GCF_028390025.1. Taxonomy (NCBI): domain Eukaryota; kingdom Metazoa; phylum Chordata; class Amphibia; order Anura; family Myobatrachidae; genus Pseudophryne; species Pseudophryne corroboree. Next base: position 770,335,513 of record NC_086447.1, read on the forward strand.
TGACTCTCCCCTGCAGTCCCTACAGAATCAGGGTAAAAACGAGAGAGGGGGGGCACTATTGGCAGCTAAATTATAAACAGCAGCTATAAAAGGGAGTAACACTTATATAAGGTTATCCCTATATATATATATATAGCGCTCTGGTGTGTGCTGGCAAACTCTCCCTCTGTCTCCCCAAAGGGCTAGTGGGGTCCTGTCCTCTATCAGAGCATTCCCTGTGTGTGTGCTGGGTGTCGGTACGATTGTGTCGACATGTATGAGGAGGAAAATGATGTGGAAGCAGAGCAATTGCCTGTATTAGTGATGCCACCCCCTAGGGAGTCGACACCTGACTGGATGGTTGTATTTAAAGAACTACGTGACAATGTCAGCACTTTACAAAAAAATGTTGACGACATGAGACAGCCGACAAATCAATTAGTGCCTGTCCAGGCGTCTCAGACACCGTCAGGGGCGATAAAACGCCCGTTACCTCAGTGGGTCGACACAGACCCAGACACGGATACTGAGTCCAGTGTCGACGGTGAGGAGACAAACGTAATGTCCAGTAGGGCCACACGTTACATGATCACGGCAATGAAGGAGGCATTGAACATTTCTGACACTACAAGTACCACAAAGAAGGGTATTATGTGGGGAGTGAAAAAACTACCAGTAGCTTTTCCTGAGTCAGATGAATTAAATGAGGTGTGTGATAAAGCGTGGGTTTCCCCCGATAAAAAAGTGCTAATTTCTAATAAATTATTGGCACTATACCCTTTCCCGCCAGAGGTTAGGGCGCGTTGGGAAACACCCCCTAGAGTAGATAAAGCGCTCACACGTTTATCTAAACAAGTAGCGTTACCGTCTCCTGATACGGCCGCCCTCAAAGAACCAGCGGATAGAAGGCTGGAAAATATCCTGAAGGGTATATACACACATACTGGTGTTATACTGCGACCAGCAATCGCATCAGCCTGGATGTGCAGTGCTGGAGTGGCGTGGTCGGATTCCCTGACTGAAAATATTGATACCCTGGATAGGGACAGTATATTACTAACTATAGAGCATTTGAAGGATGCATTACTATATATGCGTGATGCACAGAGGGATATTTGCACCCTGGCATCAAGAGTGAGTACTATGTCCATTTCTGCCAGAAGAGCGTTATGGACGCGACAGTGGTCAGGGGATGCGGATTCCAAACGACATATGGAAGTATTGCCGTTTAAAGGGGAGGAGTTATTTGGGGCCGGTCTATCGGACCTGGTGGCCACGGCAACGGCCGGAAAGTCCACCTTTTTACCCCAGGTCACCTCTCAGCAGAAAAAGACACCATCTTTTCAAACTCAGTCCTTTCGTTCCCATAAGTACAGGCGGGCAAAAGGCCACTCATTTCTGCCCCGGGGCAGAGGAAGAGGAAAAAGACTGCACCAGGCAGCCTCTTCCCAGGAGCAGAAGCCCTCCTCTGCTTCTGCCAAGTCTTCAGCATGACGCTGGGGCTTTACAAGCGGACTCGGACACGGTGGGGGCCCGTCTCAAAAATTTCAACGCGCAGTGGGCTCACTCGCAAGTGGACCCCTGGATTCTGCAGGTAGTATCACAGGGGTACAAACTGGAATTCCAGACGTCTCCCCATCGCCGGTTCCTGAAGTCTGCTCTACCAAAGTCTCCCTCCGACAGGGAGGCAGTTTTGGAAGCCATTCACAAGCTGTATTCCCAGCAGGTGATAATCAAGGTACCTCTCCTACAACAGGGAAAGGGGTATTATTCCACGCTGTTTGTGGTACCGAAGCCGGACGGCTCGGTGAGACCAATTTTAAATCTAAAATCCTTGAACACTTACATAAAGAGGTTCAAATTCAAGATGGAGTCACTCAGAGCAGTGATAGCAAACCTGGAAGAAGGGGACTATATGGTGTCTCTGGACATCAAAGATGCTTATCTCCACGTCCCAATCTACCCTTCTCACCAAGGGTACCTCAGGTTTGTAGTACAAAACTGTCATTATCAGTTTCAGACGCTGCCGTTTGGATTGTCCACGGCACCTCGGGTCTTTACCAAGGTAATGGCCGAAATGATGATTCTTCTTCGAAGAAAAGGCGTTTTAATTATCCCTTACTTGGACGATCTCCTGATAAGGGCAAGGTCCAGGGAACAGTTAGAAGTCGGAGTAGCACTATCTCAGTTAGTGTTACGTCAGCACGGGTGGATTCTAAATATTCCAAAATCGCAGCTGATTCCAACGACACGTCTCCTGTTTCTAGGAATGATTCTGGACACAGTCCAGAAAAAGGTGTTTCTCCCAGAGGAGAAGGCCAGGGAGTTATCCGAGCTAGTCAGGAATCTCCTAAAACCAGGCCAGGTGTCAGTGCATCAGTGCACGAGGGTCCTGGGAAAAATGGTGGCTTCTTACGAAGCGATTCCATTCGGAAGATTCCATGCAAGAACGTTTCAGTGGGATCTTCTGGACAAATGGTCCGGATCGCATCTTCAGATGCATCAGCGGATAACCCTGTCGCCAAGGACAAGGGTGTCTCTTCTGTGGTGGCTGCAGAGTGCTCATCTACTAGAGGGCCGCAGATTCGGCATTCAGGATTGGATCCTGGTGACCACAGATGCCAGCCTGAGAGGCTGGGGAGCAGTCACACAGGGACAAAATTTCCAGGGCTTGTGGTCAAGCATGGAAACATCTCTTCATATAAACATTCTGGAACTAAGGGCCATTTACAATGCCCTAAGTCAAGCAAAACCCCTGCTTCAGGGTCAGGCGGTATTGATCCAATCGGACAACATCACGTCAGTCGCCCACGTAAACAGACAGGGCGGCACGAGAAGCAGGAGGGCGATGGCAGAAGCTGCAAGGATTCTTCGCTGGGCGGAGAATCATGTGATAGCACTGTCAGCAGTGTTCATTCCGGGAGTGGACAACTGGGAAGCGGACTTCCTCAGCAAACACGACCTTCACCCGGGGGAGTGGGGACTTCATCCAGAAGTCTTCCAAGAGATGGTAAACCGTTGGGAAAAACCAAAGGTGGACATGATGGCGTCCAGTCTCAAAAAAAAAAAAAAACTAGACAGATATTGCGCCAGGTCAAGGGACCCTCAGGCAATAGCGGTGGACGCTCTGGTAACACCATGGGTGTACCAGTCAGTGTATGTGTTCCCTCCTCTGCCTCTCATACCAAAAGTACTGAGAATCATAAAAAGGAGAGGAGTAAGAACTATACTCGTGGTTCCGGATTGGCCAAGAAGGACTTGGTACCCGGAACTTCAAGAGATGCTCACGGAGGACCCGTGGCCTCTACCTCTAAGAAAGGACTTGTTTCAGCAAGTCCTTTCTTAGACCTTGTCTGTTCCAAGACTTACCGCGGCTGCGTTTGACGGCATGGCGGTTGAACGCCGGATCCTGAAGGAAAAAGGCATTCCAGAAGAAGTCATCCCTACCCTGATAAAGGCCAGGAAGGATGTAACCGCGAAACATTATCACCGCATTTGGCGAAAATATGTTGCGTGGTGTGAGGCCAAAGTGGCCCCTACAGAGGAATTTCAACTGGGTCGCTTCCTACATTTCCTGCAAACAGGACTGTCTATGGGCCTAAAATTAGGGTCCATTAAGGTTCAAATTTCGGCCCTGTCGATTTTCTTCCAAAAAGAACTGGCTTCAGTGCCTGAAGTCCAGACGTTTGTCAAAGGGGTACTGCATATACAGCCTCCTTTTGTGCCCCCGGTGGCACCTTGGGATCTCAATGTGGTTTTGGGGTTCCTAAAATCACATTGGTTTGAACCACTCACCACTGTGGAATTAAAATATCTCACATGGAAGGTGGTAATGCTGTTAGCCCTGGCTTCAGCCAGGCGTGTCTCAGAATTGGCGGCTTTATCTTATAAAAGCCCTTACCTGATTTTTCACACGGATAGGGCAGAATTGAGGACTCGTCCTCAATTTCTCCCAAAGGTGGTTTCAGCGTTTCACGTGAACCAGCCTATTGTGGTGCCTGCGGCTACTAGGGACTTGGAGGACTCCAAGTTACTGGACGTAGTCAGGGCCCTGAAAATATATATTTCCAGGACGGCTGGAGTCAGGAAATCTGACTCGCTGTTTATCCTGTATGCACCCAACAAGCTGGGTGCTCCTGCTTCTAAGCAGACGATTGCTCGTTGGATTTGTAGTACAATTCAGCTTGCACATTCTGTGGCAGGCCTGCCACAGCCAAAATCTGTAAAAGCCCATTCCACAAGGAAGGTGGGCTCATCTTGGGCGGCTGCCCGAGGGGTCTCGGCTTTACAACTTTGCCGAGCAGCTACTTGGTCAGGGGCAAACACGTTTGCTAAATTCTACAAATTTGATACCCTGGCTGAGGAGGACCTGGAGTTCTCTCATTCGGTGCTGCAGAGTCATCCGCACTCTCCCGCCCGTTTGGGAGCTTTGGTATAATCCCCATGGTCCTTACGGAGTCCCAGCATCCACTTAGGACGTTAGAGAAAATAAGAATTTACTTACCGATAATTCTATTTCTCATAGTCCGTAGTGGATGCTGGGCGCCCATCCCAAGTGCGGATTGTCTGCAATACTTGTATATAGTTATTGTTACAAAATTCGGGTTATTATTGTTGTGAGCCATCTTTTCAGAGGCTCCTTCGTTTATCATACTGTTAACTGGGTTCAGATCACAGGTTGTACGGTGTGATTGGTGTGGCTGGTATGAGTCTTACCCGGGATTCAATATCCTTCCTTATTATGTACGCTCGTCCGGGCACAGTATCCTAACTGAGGCTTGGAGGAGGGTCATAGGGGGAGGAGCCAGTGCACACCAGCTAGTTCAAGCTTTTACTTTTGTGCCCAGTCTCCTGCGGAGCCGCTATTCCCCATGGTCCTTACGGAGTCCCAGCATCCACTACGGACTATGAGAAATAGAATTATCGGTAAGTAAATTCTTATTATTTCCCTAAGGATCATTGAGGTGATGTGTTTTACATGCAGTTTGTCAGACGCTGTCTCACTCGACACACGGAATATGCTGCATAACATCTGCTCATCGGTAGTGAGAAATGTGGTGCAGCACTCCTGAAGCTGTGAGCTGATCTGCCAGGTATATGAGCGATACTCGGCACCATGTGATGTGTACACGTTGTGCCCAGAATTAGCTGACGGGCCTGATTATGTCACAAGTGTGTACCTAGCTGTACACTTACCGTATCTCTTATGGGGTGGTCTTCAGGTTGCCGGCTGTCGGGATCCTGGCGCACCTCTTATGCTGTGCAGTATTTATGGGGAAAATTCAGATATGGAGAGGATTCAGTGACTTGCGATCTGGGCATCACCGTGATCCCAACTGCACACATATCAGTCAGTTGTGGTGCCCCTGACATTGCAAGTTATTCTGTTTATCTCTGGGGGTGAAGGGAAACTTTATGTCGCTGGACACAATGTGCTGTGTTGGAACTAGCCCAGTGATGGCTAACCTTGACACTCCAGCTGTTGTTGAACTACACATCCCAGCATGCCCTGCATCAGTTTTAGCATGGCCAAATAGCAAAACTAATGCAGGGCATGCTGGGATGTGTAGTTCAACAACAGCTGGAGTGTCAAGTTTAGCAATCACTGAACTAGCCCATGACAGCTTACATACTAGCATGTATATTTCTCTAACGTCCTAAGTGGATGCTGGGGACTCCGTAAGGACCATGGGATTAGCGGCTCCGCAGGAGACTGGGCACAACTATAAAGAAAGCTTTTAGACTACTGGTGTGCACTGGCTCCTCCCACTAAGACCCTCCTCCAGACCTCAGTTAGATTCTTGTGCCCGGCCGAGCTGGATGCACACTAGGGGCTCTCCTGAGCACCTAGAAAGAAAGTATATTTAGGTTTTTTATTTTCAGTGAGATCTGCTGGCAACAGACTCACTGCAGCGAGGGACTAAGGGGAGAAGAAGCGAACCTACCTAACAGGTGGTAGTTTGGGCTTCTTAGGCTACTGGACACCATTAGCTCCAGAGGGATCGACCGCAGGACCCGACCTTGGTGTTCGTTCCCGGAGCCGCGCCGCCGACCCCCTTACAGAGCCAGAAGCACGAAGAAGGTCCGGAAAATCGGCGGCAGAAGACTTCAGTCTTCACCAAGGTAGCGCACAACACTGCAGCTGTGCGCCATTGCTCCTCATGTACACCTCATACTTCGGTCACTGATGGGTGCAGGGCGCTGGGGGGGGCGCCCTGAGGGCAATAAATAACACCTTGGCTGGCAAAATATACATCATATATAGTCCCAGAGGCTATATAGATGTAAAATTACCCCTGCCAGTATCACAGAAAAAGCGGGAGAAAGTCCGCCGAAAAGGGGGCGGGGCTTCTCCCTCAGCACACTGGCGCCATTTTTCCCTCACAGTTCCGCTGGAAGGAAGCACCCTGGCTCTCCCCTGCAGTCTGAGAATACTACAGAAGGGTAAAAAAGAGAGGGGGGGCACTAAATTTAGGCGCAGCATAGATATATATATATATGTAATATATATAAAAAAAGCAGCTATAGGGAAAACACTCATTGATAGTGGGATCCCAGTGTTATATAGCGCTCTGGTGTGTGCTGGCATACTCTCTCTCTGTCTCCCCAAAGGGCTTTGTGGGGTCCTGTCCTCTGTCAGAGCATTCCCTGTGTGTTTGCGGTGTGTCGGTACGGCTGTGTCGACATGTTTGATGAGGAGGCTTATGTGGAGGCGGAGCAGATGCCTGTAAATGTGATGTCACCCCCTGCGGGGTCGACACCTGAGTGGATGGTGCTGTGGAAGGAATTACGTGATAGTGTCGACTCCTTACATAAAAGGTTTGACGACATACCTAATGTGGGACAGCCGGCTTCTCAGCCTGTGCCTGCCCAGGCGTCTCAAAAACCATCAGGGGCTCTAAAACGCCCGCTACCTCAGATGGTTGACACAGATGTCGACACGGATACTGACTCCAGTGTCGACGACGAAGAGACTAATGTAACTTCCAGTAGGGCCACACGTTACATGATTGAGGCAATGAAAAATGTGTTGCACATTTCTGATGTTACCCCCGGTACCACAAAAAAGGGTATAATGTTTGGAGAGAAAAAACTACCAGTAGCTTTTCCTCCATCTGAAGAGTTAAATGAAGTGTGTGAAGAAGCGTGGGCTTCCCCTGATAAAAAGATGGTAATTTCTAAGAGGTTACTAATGGCGTACCCTTTCCCGCCAGAGGATAGGTCACGCTGGGAAACATCCCCTAGGGTGGATAAAGCGCTCACACGCTTGTCAAAGAAGGTGGCACTACCGTCTACGGATACGGCCGCCCTGAAGGAATCTGCTGATAGAAAGCAGGAGGCTATCCTGAAATATATATATACACACACAGGTGTGATACTGAGACCGGCTATAGCTTCAGCCTGGATGTGCAGCGCTGCTGCTGCGTGGTCAGATTCCCTGTCAGAAAATATAGATACCCTAGACAGGGACACTATTTTGCTGAACGTAGAGCATATAAAAGACGCACTTTTATACATGAGGGATGCACAGAGGGATATTTGCCGGCTGGCATCCAAAATTAGTGCAATGTCCATTTCTGCCAGGAGAGGGTTATGGACTCGGCAGTGGACAGGTGATGCAGATTCCAAACGACACATGGAAGTTCTGCCTTATAAGGGTGAGGAATTGTTCGGGGATGGTCTCTCGGACCTCGTTTCCACAGCAACAGCTGGGAAGTCTACATTTTTGCCCCATGTTCCCTCACAACCAAAGAAAGCACTGTATTATCAGGTACAGTCCTTTCGGCCCAATAGGGGCAAGCGGGTTAAAGGCGCGTCCTTTCTGCCCAGAGGCAGAGGTAGAGGGAAAAAGCTGCAGCATACAGCCAGTTCCCAGGAGCAAAAGTCCTCCCCCGCTTCCTCTAAGTCCACAGCATGACGCTGGGGCTCCACAGGCAGAGCCAGGTACGGTGGGGGCCCGTCTCAAGCATTTCAGCAATCAGTGGGCTCGCTCACGGGTGGATCCCTGGATCCTTCAAATAGTATCTCAGGGGTACAAACTGGAATTAGAGACGTCTCCCCCCCGCCGTTTCCTCAAATCTGCCTTGCCAACCACTCCCTCAGGCAGGGAGGCAGTGTTACAGGCAATTCAAAAGCTGTATTCACAACAAGTGATAGTAAAGGTGCCCCTACTTCAACAAGGAAGGGGTTACTATTCCACAATGTTTGTGGTACCGAAACCGGACGGTTCGGTGAGACCCATTTTAAATTTAAAATCCTTGAACACATATATCAAAAAATTCAAGTTCAAGATGGAATCGCTCAGGGCGGTTATTGCAAGCCTGGACGAGGGAGATTACATGGTATCGCTGGACATCAAGGATGCTTACCTACATGTCCCCATTTACCATCCTCACCAGGAGTACCTCAGGTTTGTAGTACAAGATTGTCATTACCAATTCCAGACGTTGCCGTTCGGTCTCTCCACGGCTCCGAGGGTCTTTACCAAGGTAATGGCGGAAATGATGATACTCCTTCGAAGGAAGGGAGTTTTAATTATCCCGTACTTGGACGATCTCCTGATAAAGGCGAGGTCCAGAGAGCAGTTGTTGGTAGGGGTAGCACTATCTCGGGAAGTGCTACAACAGCACGGCTGGATTCTAAACATTCCAAAGTCACAGCTGGTCCCTACGACACGCCTGCTGTTCCTAGGGATGGTTCTGGACACAGAACAGAGAAAAGTGTTTCTCCCGGAGGAGAAGGCCAAGGAGCTGTCATCTCTAGTCAGAGGCCTCCTAAAACCAAAACAGGTGTCGGTGCATCACTGCACGCGGATCCTGGGAAAAATGGTAGCTTCCTACGGAGCGATTCCATTAGGCAGGTTTCATGCAAGAACCTTTCAGTGGGACCTGTTGGACAAGTGGTCCGGATCGCATCTTCAGATGCATCGTCTGATAACCCTGTCTCCAAGGACAAGGGTGTCTCTGCTGTGGTGGCTGCAGAGTGCTCATCTTCAAGAGGGCCGCAGATTCGGCATACAGGACTGGGTCCTGGTGACCACGGATGCCAGCCTTCGAGGCTGGGGAGCAGTCACACAGGGAAGAAACTTCCAAGGACTATGGTCAAGTCAGGAGACTACCCTGCACATAAATATTCTGGAACTAAGGGCCATTTACAATGCTCTAAGTCAGGCAAAACCCCTGCTTCAAAACCAGCCGGTACTGATCCAGTCAGACAACATCACGGCGGTCGCCCATGTAAATCGACAGGGCGGCACGAGAAGCAGGACGGCGATGGCAGAAGCCACAAGGATTCTCCGATGCGCGGAAAATCACGTGTTAGCACTGTCAGCAGTGTTCATTCCGGGAGTGGACAACTGGGAAGCAGACTTCCTCAGCAGGCACGACCTCCACTCGGGAGAGTGGGGACTTCATCCAGAAGTCTTTCAAATGATTGTAAACCAGTGGGAAAAACCACAGGTGGACATGATGGCGTCCCGCCTAAACAAAAAGCTAGAAAAGTATTGCGCCAGGTCAAGAGACCCACAGGCGATAGCTGTGGACGCTCTGGTAACACCGTGGGTGTACCGATCGGTTTATGTGTTCCCTCCTCTTCCTCTCATACCAAAGGTACTGAGGATAATAAGGAGAAGAGGAGTAAGAACTATACTCATTGTTCCGGATTGGCCAAGAAGAACGTGGTATCCGGAACTTCAAGAAATGATGTCAGAGGACCCATGGCCTCTACCGCTCAGACAGGACCTGCTGCAGCAGGGGCCCTGTCTGTTCCAAGACTTACCGCGGCTGCGTTTGACGGCATGGCGGTTGAACACCGGATCCTGAAGGAAAAGGGCATTCCGGAGGAAGTCATTCCTACGCTGATAAAAGCTAGGAAAGAAGTAACTGCGAACCATTATCACCGCATATGGCGAAAATATGTTGCGTGGTGTGAGGCCAGGAAGGCCCCAACGGAAGAATTTCAGCTGGGCCGGTTCCTGCACTTCCTACAGTCAGGGGTGACTATGGGCCTTAAATTGGGTTCCATTAAGGTCCAGATTTCGGCTCTATCGATTTTCTTCCAGAGAGAATTGGCTTCACTACCTGAAGTTCAGACTTTTGTTAAGGGAGTGCTGCATATTCAGCCCCCTTTTGTGCCTCCAGTGGCACCTTGGGATCTCAACGTGGTGTTGGATTTCCTAAAGTCACATTGGTTTGAGCCACTGAAAACCGTGGATTTAAAATATCTCACGTGAAAAGTGGTCATGTTGTTGGCCTTGGCTTCGGCCAGGCGTGTTTCAGAATTGGCGGCTTTGTCATGTAAAAGCCCTTATCTGATTTTCCATATGGATAGGGCAGAATTGAGGACTCGTCCCCAGTTTCTCCCCAAAGTGGTATCAGCTTTTCATCTGAACCAACCTATCGTGGTGCCTGCGGCTACGAATGACTTGGAGGCTTCCAAGTTGTTGGATGTAGTCAGGGCCCTAAAAATGTAAGTTTCCAGGACAGCTGGAGTCAGGAAGACTGACTCACTTTTTATCCTGTATGCGCCCAACAAGTTGGGTGCACCTGCTTCTAAGCAGACTATTGCTCGCTGGATCTGTAGTACGATTCAGCTTGCACATTCTGCGGCTGGACTGCCGCATCCTAAATCAGTGAAAGCCCATTCCACGAGGAAAGTGGGCTCTTCTTGGGCGGCTGCCCGGGGGGTCTCGGCTCTTCAACTTTGCCGAGCTGCTACTTGGTCAGGGGCAAACACGTTTGCTAAATTCTACAAATTTGATACCCTGGCTGAGGAGGACCTTGAGTTCTCTCATTCGGTGCTGCAGAGTCATCCGCACTCTCCCGTCCGTTTGGGAGCTTTGGTATAATCCCCATGGTCCTTACGGAGTCCCCAGCATCCACTTAGGACGTTAGAGAAAATAAGAATTTACTCACCGGTAATTCTATTTCTCATAGTCCGTAGTGGATGCTGGGCGCCCATCCCAAGTGCGGATTGTCTGCAATACTTGTATATAGTTATTGCTTAACTAAAGGGTTATTGTTGAGCTATCTGTTGAGAGGCTCAGTTGTTATCATGCTGTTAACTGGGTATTGTATCACGAGTTATACGGTATGATTGGTGTGGCTGGTATGAGTCTTACCCGGGATTCAAAATCCTTCCTAATTGTGTCAGCTCTTCCGGGCACAGTATCCTAACTGAGGTCTGGAGGAGGGTCTTAGTGGGAGGAGCCAGTGCACACCAGTAGTCTAAAAGCTTTCTTTATAGTTGTGCCCAGTCTCCTGCGGAGCCGCTAATCCCATGGTCCTTACGGAGTCCCCAGCATCCACTACGGACTATGAGAAATAGAATTACCGGTGAGTAAATTCGTATTTTTTCTATCATTATATGATATTAAGGGTGGAATCCAACTATGGGTGCAGAGTGCATGTTGCTGTTGCGGCGGTGTTGAAACCCCGGCAAAATCGCACTGCATCTCGCACCCATCGCGCCACGCTCTCCATCCAAATTCATACAATTTTGTGCGCATCTCTATGGGGCTATGAACAAAATTGTGCGACTCCGATATGCCGTAAAGTGCGGGGGGAGTTTAACTGCCGGTGAAAGGTGTGAGTTACCGTTGCCACGGCACTTACACTCCGGCAACAGCAGCATGTCTCATAACCTTTAACCCCACCAATTCGCACCCCAATTTGGCCAAAATTGCTCGCAACCCTATGGGGCAGCGAACACTTTTGTGCGAGTTCCCACTGCCGTAAAGTGTTGAAGATGCTGTGCTTATGTGGCCGGGCGAGATAATCGCTGGCAATTGAATTCCCCCCTAACTCACAGGGCCAAAAAAAGCACCTGTGTTTGGATATGCCTAAAATGTGTTTCTTGTATTTATGTCTTTATTTTCCATTAGACACGAGTATATATTAAATTAATTTAGTATTTTTTTTTAAAGTATTATATATTAGAGTCTGGAGAAGTTATTATTGTTACTCCCAGCGCTATTAAACACAAAACAATGATACAAGTATGGATAAAGAATTGATAATATTTATTATGCTATATATAAGATACAGAGACATTTTTAATTAATTCTCTAATGTTGAGGTATAGTACTGGAAAGAGTTTGTTATATATAGTGAAAAAATAAAAATTATATTTATATCCAACAAAAAGGTTGTCACATCTCAATATATTGGTAGTTCAAGAAAAAATATGCTTGTTAACAAAAAAAAAAAAAAAAAAAAAATTATTGTCTATAAATATGTTCCTAATACCGGTATACATACATAAATGACATAAGACAAACATATAGATAAAACGAATGAAAGAAAAGGATTCCTATTGTATTGGTAGAGACGCTTACGCGATTTATTCTACCAAAAGCAAGAGAGATGAGGTGCTTAAAAGTAGTTGCAACTTCTATTTGTTACTATGTCCAAATAAAGGTTTAAATGTATCCATTCCCTGATACAAAGTTCATAGTACAGTCTCTTCAGCCAAAGTTTTAGGCAGTACTAATCAATCCTTGATACAGTCTCTCCAGCCAATGTCTCTAAGCCAGGGGTGGGGAACCTCCGGCCCGCGGGCCGTATACGGCCCGCGAAGCCGTTTGGTCCGGCCCACCAGCTTGTGTCAGTGAGACACGCTGCCGCTCAGTCCGGCGGCAGCGTGTCTCAGCTGTCAGAACAGGGAGACGGAGGATAGCGCGGCTGTCGAGTGGGAGCGGCGGCATGTAGTACTTTAAACCAGCCGCCGGTCCGTGAGCCAATCAGAGCTCGCGGACCGGCAGCCAATCAGGAGCCGCGGACCGCGAGCTCTGATTGGCTCTCGAACCGGCGGCTGGTTTGAAGTACTACACGCCGCCGCTCCCACACGACAGCCGCGCTCTCCTCCGTGTCCCACGGTAAGCAGCACGGAGGGGAGGGGGGAGGGCAGCTGTATAGCTGGCACTGTGGGGACATTTGTATACCTGGCACTGTGAGGGGCATTTGTATACCTGGCACTGTGAGGGGCATTTGTATACCTGGCACTGTGAGGGGCATTTGTATACCTGGCACTGTGGGGACATTTGTATACCTGGCACTGTGAGGGGCATTTGTATACCTGGCACTGTGGGGGCATCTGTATAGCTGGCACTGTGGGGACATTTGTATACCTGGCACTGTGAGGGGCATTTGTATACCTGGCACTGTGAGGGGCATTTGTATACCAGGCACTGTGGGGGCATCTGTATAGCTGGCACTGTGGGGGCATCTGTATACCTGGCACTGTGAGGGGCATTTGTATACCTGGCACTGTGAGGGGCATTTGTATACCTGGCACTGTGGGGGCATTTGTATACCTGGCACTGTGGGGACATTTGTATACCTGGCACTGTGAGGGGCATTTGTATACCTGGCACTGTGGGGGCACCTGTATACCTGGCACTGTGGGGACATCTGTATACCTGGCACTGTGAGGGGCATTTGTATACCTGGCACTGTGGGGGCAATTGTGGATCTGGCACCGCACTATTGGGGGCATATGTGTATCACGTCCCATTTTAACTGGCCACACCCATTTTTTTTGGCGCGTGCGCGCCTCCGGCGCACACACACAGTACCTCTAAGGGGCAGACCTACTGAGGGGCAGGGTAATTTTTTAAGTTGAGAATTTTTGTATGGCCCCCGAAGGATTTTATAAATATCCAAATGGCCCTCGGTAGAAAAAAGGTTCCCCACCCCTGCTCTAAGCAGTGGTAAACAGTGTTAGTTATTGTGGATAAGATCCAATGATGCACTCACCGCTATTTATAAGTCCTACTGGAGGTCCGGATGTCACTATGAGAGTCTCGTTCAAGTCGGAAAGGAATACAGGTGTCTGCCGGCAGACAAGTGGGATCCACAGCGGTGGTCAGCGTATCCAGTAGCGTGAAACCAATCCGTTGTTCGGCGATCAGCGCGTTTCGCCTGTGGTGTACAGGCGAAACGCGTTGATCGCCGAACAACGGATTGGTTTCACGCTACTGGATACGCTGACCACCGCTGTGGATCCCACTTGTATTCCTTTCCGACCTGAACGAGACTCTCATAGTGACATCCGGACCTCCAGTAGGACTTATAAATAGTGGTGAGTGCATCATTGGATCTTATCCACAATAACTAACACTGTTTACCACTGCTTAGATACATTGGCTGGAGAGACTGTATCAAGGATTGATTAGTACTGCCTAAAACTTTGGCTGAAGAGACTGTACTATGAACTTTGTATCAGGGAATGGATACATTTAAACCTTTATTTGGACATAGTAACAAATAGAAGTTGCAACTACTTTTAAGCACCTCATCTCTCTTGCTTTTGGTAGAATAAATCGCGTAAGCGTCTCTACCAATACAATAGGAATCCTTTTCTTTCATTCGTTTTATCTATATGTTTGTCTTATGTCATTTATGTATGTATACCGGTATTAGGAACATATTTATAGACAATAATTTTTTTTTAACAAGCATATTTTTTCTTGAACTACCAATATATTGAGGTGTGACTTACGTTTTTGTTGGATATAAATATATTTTAATGTTTTCACTATATAGAACAAACTCTTTCCAGTACTATACCTCAACATTAGAGAATTAATTAAAAATGTCTCTGTATCTTATATAGCAAATAAATATTATCAATTCTTTATCCATACTTGTATCATTGTTTTGTGTTTAATAGCGCTGGGAGTAACAATAATAACTTCTCCAGACTCTATAGGGCTAGTGGAAACCCATATCTCCAGAGCTGCTTTTTAAACATAAGGTGTTTTAGCGCAGTCCCCATCATACACTTCTATTATATATTAGAGGGATCAACTGCAAGCTACAGCTGACAAACACAAGAGTTGGCACGTTACATAGCTCAGTTTTTATAACAGAAACAATTGTTAATACAGCATGAGAGTTAGAATAGCACATAATGTACATTTACGAGCTGTTACGTTCATAGTTATTACATTATTCTAGAAAACAGACCCTTGCGGCTGAGTCCTACAAAAATGAAGTAGCCAATAAACTTAAGAAGGGGTGACTGCAGCTGCGCAGCACATGGTTGAGATTCCTGCCACTCCCTCCATTTTCATTCACAAAAGCAGGCCCATATCTTCTGTTTCCTATGGGGGTAGGAATGCTTTATTTATGAAATTCACCGAGCTATCTGTGATACATTGATCAGGCCTGTGGATGGCAATTCATTTCCGCGCTGGCGTCGGCAACAGATTGGTAAAGTCTGTGTGTGGTTCACAGGTCAGCGTTGGCAATAGATTGGTCAGGCCTGTGGATGGCAGTCTCAGCCTGTCAGCGATAGATTGCGCAGGCCTGTGTATGGCACTACAGTGGAGCGGGATGGCGGCGCAGCCTCCTCCGAAACCGTGGGAGACCCGGCGGGTCCTGGGTGGCTTACCCACCACCTCCTATCAGTGAGTTCGCACGGCCAGGCAGGGTGACTGGAGGGGTGGGCGAGGTGCA
The DNA here is from genome assembly GCF_028390025.1 of Pseudophryne corroboree. Taxonomy (NCBI): domain Eukaryota; kingdom Metazoa; phylum Chordata; class Amphibia; order Anura; family Myobatrachidae; genus Pseudophryne; species Pseudophryne corroboree. Next base: position 770,350,950 of record NC_086447.1, read on the forward strand.
GGCCCCGGCGCATCGCGGACTGCGGGAGCTCACAGAGCGGGGAGCTGTATCTGCAGCAGCTCGTTACTGTACAGCGAGCCGGGGGTCCCAGCTGCCGTCAGCAGTCCCTGTCCCACACTGAGCGGGGTCCTCGGCTGGGGGGTATCCCCGTGATCAACGCTCTGTGTACAGGCCAGAGGAGGGTCCAAAGGGCCATTGCTAGTTCCTGCGCCTGGCTTATCAGCAGCAGCATAGTTCTGTCACAGGCGCCTCTGCCGGGTTATATTACGCAGCATGTCAGGAACATAATCCTAGTCCTATGAAGACACTGATACCTGTCTACTGATCTTTCTATGCACTCATCTGCTTTTAGCTATAGTGTTGGAATATAAATTGTAACCATGCACTGTGTGTGTCCTGCCAGGGCTCTCTGGTGTCACAGGTTACCCCAATCACCTCCACATTTTACTTCAGCAAATGGTTCTGCAAGCTTGTTTATAACTTATCTGACCCACAGTTCTGTAGAGAAATTAAACATGAAATCCGTGTGTTATTCTGTGATATAGCAATAACCATAATGGCACTGAATCCTGAACCCACTGCGCCCTTAGCTGTGCTTTCAAGTGATGTAGCCCCAGGGTTGCACTGACAAAGTGATAGCTTAGAACACACATTGCCCATGTCGTAAACAGTCTGGTACATGTTTCTCATTATCCAGTTGCACCTGGTGTTTTGATGGGATCGTTATGGAATCCCTTTGCACAGGATGCCGAATGTCAGTATACCGACATTGGCATTCCGTGCGCCAGAATGCCGGCAGGGGGGTGAGTGCACGAGCAGTGGCAAGCGAGGTTCTATTCTCTCTCTATGGGTGTCGTGGACACCCACAGAGGGGGAATCCCCTACTTTGTTGGTATTCCGGCGGCAGTATAGTACCCCTGTGGGGATCCGGCATCTGTATTGAGACAGCCGGGATCCCGACGGGCGGTACTTTAACCGCTTACCTTTTAGACATGTTTATCCTGTGCTGCTCAGTACAGTCCTGCCACCATTCCGATAAAACCTTGTATTGCATCCCTTCAACATGGAGAAGTACTATGTTAATTACGGTTATGGATCAGTGGGTCGACATGGGGAAAAGGTCAACACAGAAAAAGGTCGACATGCGTTTTCTTAATGTTTTTGGTGTAGTTTTCACCATAACATGACCAGGAACCCCAATTAGTGTAACCCGTCCCCTTGCGTGCGGACAAGGTGCATCGCTGCACTCAGCACAGATTACTATTCACAATCGTAGTCCACGTGGATGGTAAAGTAAGAAAAAGTTGAAAAAAAAAACAAACAAACTCATGTAGACCATTGCCTTGTCGACCTTTTAACAATGCCTACCTTTTGCCTATGTCGATCAAATGCATGTTGACTTTTTGTCCATGTTGACCTTACATCCGGATACTGTTAATTATATACATGGTGTAGCAACGATCAATTTGCAGACAGTCAAGATACCGACGCTGGACTCCCAACAGCTGACAATGCCGACAGCCGAAATACCGGCGGACAGGGGCTATTCCCACTTGTGAGTGTCCACGACATCCATAGAGTGGAAACAGATCCTGTGGCAAGCGCAGCAAGGGGACTCGTAGCGGTCGCCCCGCTGATGGCATTCTCGCGGGCGGGATAGTGACAGCCAGCATCCCGTCCGCCAGGAATACATACAACCTGTGGCACTCCAACTGTTGTGGAAGTATACATACCAGCATGCTAAAACTGTGACAGGGCCTGCTGGGATGTGTAGTTTCACAGCAGCTGGAGTGCCACAGGTTGCCTACGCCTGAGATTGACTATGCGTTTATAGTACAACCTGTATACTAGATAATGGTATTTATGTTTAGGCTTGAGTAACTCCCTCTATTGTAGTCTTGAGAGTGTGTATAATATAATATCTTCTTCTGTAATATATTCTTATATTTAGCGTTTATCATTTCTATAACTTTTGTTATTTCTGCAGCAGGATACACAAGTATTCCACAGGGAATAACATTGAGGTGTAGAGTTGGATCTTGATCCGAGGCACCAACAGGCTAAAGCTTTGACTGTTCCCAGGATGCACTGCCCTGCCTCCTCTATAGCCCCGCCTCCAGGCACTGGAGCTCAGTTTGTAAGTTGGTGCCTGCAGTGCAGGTCACTAACAGGTGGGGCTGCGCTAGGCAGCCCTACTAAGAGCTTTTGCAAGAGGTATTGTGTCTGTCTGGCTATATTGTACTGATACGCCCTAAGGCTACTTTCCAATAATGTCTGCTACACAGGGCGGGAAATCCGCAGACACTCCTGCATCATGCAGTGCTGGCGCCACGGATTTACCTGAGGAAATTATTTCTGCTGGGGGTTCAGGTACTGGGTGTTCTGCATCCCTAGTCAGCCCGCAGCACCTGTGGCATATCCACTTTGGGCTGCATTTTCAAATATGCTGACTATGCTTGTAACAAGACTTACGCCCCCTGTGGGACCTCCGGTGCCATTACAGCCACATATTGTCCCTGTAGTTAATCCACCTTGGGCGGATATTCTGTCAACCCAGTTACAGCAATTAAATCAGTCTTTGGTTAAACAAAAGTCTAACCTTCGCCCTACTGGGACCAAAGGGTCATCTAAGCGGGCCGTTTCTTCCTCGCAATCCACTAATATTTCGGATGATTCTTCCGATTTGAATGGGGAATATACTGATCCATCAGATGCTGATACCGCTGCTTCTAATGAAGATTCTACAACACAGGTTGGTGTTGCTGACCTAGTGGAGGCTATCAAGCTGATTCTTCAGATTGATGATGATATTGACCCTCCTGATACGTCTTAAGAAACCTGATAAGTTCAAACGTCAGAAGGTTACTAAATTAGTCTTAACCACATTCTGACCATTTAATTGACATACGTCAAGAGTCATGGTCTTCTCCAGGAAATAAATTGTCCCTGTCTAAAAAGTTGCTAGCTCGTTATCCTATCTATGCGGAGTTGAGTAACAAGTGGGAAACCACGCCACCAGTGGACTCACATGTAGCCCGTCTTGTGGTGTCATCTACTCTGCCTGTCACCACCGTCACCTCTTTGAAGGAACCGACGGATAAGCGTGTGGAGGGTTGCTTGAAGTCTATTTACACTCTTACAGGTGCTGTACATAGACCCATTATAGCAGCCTCTTGGGCTGCAAAAGGCATTGAAGCATGGGTTCAAGGAATTGAGGAAGAGCTACCTCTGAATTTTTCTGACACTGCCAGACAATATCTGTCTTATATTACCAGAGCCTCCCACTTTATTCAGGAGGAGGCCTCTGATGCAGGCGTTAAGGTGGCCAAGGCATCTACTACGTCTATCCTGGCACGCTGGATTCTGTGGTTACGGTCCTGGTCGGTGGACCTGGACTCTAAGAAGACATTGGAGGTACTCCCTTGTAAAGGAGATTTACTATTTGGAGATGATCTGAACAAGATTGTGACCGACTTGGCGTTGGCCAAGACTGCGAAACTCCCAAGTACTAATCCTTCGGTTCCGAAGGCTAAGAGTACTACTTTTCGTTCCTTTCGACCTCCAGGTAAAGCAAAGGGTCAGGCGTACCCGATACAGGCTTGCACTTCCAAGTCCTCTAAGCCCAAACCTAAACGTTCTTGGGCTGCCCACCAGCCTGCTTCCAAACCGGACAAGCCTGCTGCATGACGGGGCGGGCCTCCCCCTGGGGGAGCCCAGGGTGGGAGGCCAACTTCTGCAGTTCGCCCAGGTATGGTTAAAGACCACTTTAGACGCCTGGGTGCAGGAAGTGGTCTCTCACGGGTACGCAATCTCTTTCAAGAGACGTCCCCCTCACCAGTTTTGCTCAACAGTTATCCCTTCGGATCCGTTAAAAGCACAAACTCTAGATTTGGTTGTCAAATCCCGGTGCCGGTGTCTCTGTCTCAGAGAGGCAGGGGATACTATTCAACGCTGTTTCTAGTTCCGAAGCTGAATGGATCCTCCCGGCCTATACTCAACCTCAAATCTTTGAACAAATTTGTAAGGGTGTCCAAATTTCGTATGGAAACTCTGCGCTCCTATTGTACTGAATTTGGAACCCAAGGACTATATGGTATCCCTGGATATACAGGATGCTTACCTACACACACCTTTTGCCATGTCGCATCAGCAATATCTACGGTTTGCTATTGGCAACCTTCATTATCAGTTTCAAGCTTTGCCTTTCGGACTGACCACTGCTCCGCGGATCTTCACCAAGGTCATGACGGCCCTTCTCCACCGTCAGGGTATCAGGATCTGGACAACTTGTTGATCCTGGCGAAGTTCCCAGAGGTTCTCCTTCGCCATCTGGAACTGACAGTCCAATTCCCACAAGCCCACGGGTGGCTCATCAACTGGAAGAAATCCTCGCTGGTCCCTGCTCAGAGCATGGTGCACCTGGGGGCATTACTGGACACACACAACCAACATTTGTTCTTGTCTCCAGAGAAAGTCCTGAAACTTCAGGACAGAATCAGATGCTTTCTCTCTCGCCAAAGAGTGTCGATGGACTCGGCGATGCAAGTACTAGGCCTCATGGTGTCGGCTTTCGACGTGGTAGAGTTCGCTTAATTTCATTCCCGCTCTCTGCAGAGGTCAATCCTTTCCAGGTGGGACGATCTGCCTCACTGGGTCAGGTCTCAAATGATCTCCTTGACTCCGGAGGTTCGTCTGTCACTGAGTTGGTGGCTACAAAACCAACAATTGAGCAGGGGTCGTCCCTTCTGGATCTCCAACTGGGTACTCCTAATGACGGATGCCAGTCTGCGGGTTGGGCGCGGCGTTGGAGCAACACTCTCTCCAGGGTCAGTGGACCAGGGAGGAATCTCTCCTCTAGATAAACATTACGGAATTGCGGGCAGTGTGTAGTGCATTGACACTGGTCCTGCCTTTCGTACAGAACAGGCCTGTTCAAGTACAATCAGACCACGCCACAACGGTGGCATACATAAATCATCAAGGAGGCACTCGAAGCCGCATGGCAATGATGAAAGTGTAAAAAATTGTTCGATGGGCAGAACGACATCTGCCAGCAATATCGGCAGTGTTCCTCAACTGGGAAGCGGACTTCCTCAGTAGTCAGGACGTACATCCTGGGGAGTAGAGTCTTCATCCGGAGGTCTTCCAACTCCTTGTGGACAAGTGGGATCTACCAGATGTAGACCTGATGGCGTCTCAACACAATCACAAGGTTACGGTCTTTGGAGCAAGGACAAGGGATCCTCAAGCAGCGTTCGTGGACGCACTGGCAATTTTATGGAACTTTCGGCTGCCATACGTGTTCCCTCCAGCCCAGGGTACTACGGAAGTTCAAGCAAGAAGGAGGAATACTGCTTCTAGTCGCTCCAGCGTGGCCCAGATGGCATTGGTTCTCAGACCTGCAGGGTCTCTCGATCGAGCGTCCTCTTCTACTTCCTCAACGCCCAGACCTCCTCTTTCAGGGCACTTGTGTCTACCAGGACCTAGCAAGACTGGCTTTGATGGCGTAGCTCTTGAAGCCTCACTCCTGAGGGCCATAGGATTTTCTGAGGCGGTTATTCAAACTATGTTGAAGGCCTGCATTTATTATAGGGTCTGGAATTCTTCACCTGGTGTGCTGCTAAGAATTACGATGCATACAAGTTTAGTACTTCCAGACTTCTGTCTTTTTTGCAAGAAGGCCTGGATTTAGGACTTTGCCTGGCCTCCCTCAAGGTTCACATTTCTGCCTTGTCAGTGTAGTTTCAGCAAAAAATTATATCTATTCGTGATGTTCATAAATTCACTCAGGGTATACTACGGATTCAGCCTCCCTGTGTCCCTCCTGTGGCTCCATGGAATCTGTCTGTTGTCCTTAATGCCCTTCAAGGAGTCTCCGTTTGAACCTCTTGAGTCTGTGGACCTTAAATGCCTTACGCTTAAGGTCATTTTTCTGTTGGCTATTGCCTCTGCTAGGAGGGTGTCAGACTTAGGCGCTTTGTCCTGTTGTCCACCCTTTCTGATTTTTCACCGTGACCGGGCAGTTCTTAGAACTCGCCATGGTTATCTACCTAAGGTGGTGTCATCTTTCCACCTTAACCAAGAGATTGTGGTTCTGGCCTTTATCTCTCCTGGTTTGTCTTCCAAAGAGCGGTCTTTGGATGTGGTACGGGCTCTCCGTATATATGTAGAAAGGACAGCCTCAATCAGGAGATCAAATTCGCATTTTGTACTTTTTGGTTTTCACAAACGTGGCTGGCCTGCGAATAAGCAGATCTTGGCCAGATGGATTAGAATGGTGATTGCACAAGCTAAGGCGCAGGCTGGACTCGCAGCTTCTGCTGCTATCAAGGCCCATTCTACTCGGTCTGTTGGACCTTCTTGGGCGGCCCGCCGTGGCGCGTCGGCTGAACAATTGTGCAAGGCGGCTACATGGTCCTCGGTGAACACGTTCATCAGGTTCTATGCCTTTGATACTTCTGCCTCCCAGGATGCTTCCTATGGACATTGGGTTCTTGTACCCGCTACAGTGCATCTCCTCCGATGAGGAACTGCTTTAGGACATCCCTACATGTTATTCCCTGTGGAATAACAGTGTACCCCGCTGCAAAAAAGGAGATTTATGGTAAGACTTACCATTGTTAAATCTCTATCTGCGAGGTACACTGGTTTCCACAGGGCGCCCACCCTGACGCACTTAGCTTCTTTGGGTTTGTATGGCATTAGCCGCTAGTCGCTTCTCCTGTCGCGAGAATGTGGGTCTGTGTGACTAACATCTACCGTCTCTCTTTCCTGCGATTGCATTGGACTGGTTAACAAAACTGAGCTCCAGTGCCTGGAGGCGGGGCTATAGAGAAGGCGGTGCAGTGCCTCCTGGGAACAGTCAAAGCTTTAGCCTGTTGGTGCCTTGGATCAAGATCCAACTCTACACCCCAATGTTATTCCCTGTGGAAACCAGTGTACCTCGCAGAAAGAGATTTAACAAAGGTAAGTCTTAACTATAGATTGTAAGCTTGCGAGCAGGGCCTCCCTACCTCTGACTGTTTATTACCCAGTTTTATTGTATCCTTGTTTTTTCCAATTGTAAAGCACAATGGAATTTGCTGCTTTATATAAGAAACTGTTAATTAATTATAATTATTATTTGTAGGTCAGCTGACTTGAGAACTAGCACCCTCACCAGACCAGGACATCCAGCTCTTAGCAGGGTGCCTCCACCTGTCCTACCTAGACCATCTGAACAGACAAGGGCCAGTTCGCTCAGCACCTACCGACCTGGATACAATTCCCTTTCCACTGGTTTTGGCTCTTACAGCAATTATGGCACCTCACTTTATGGAAGTTACAGTCCATACAGCTATGGTTACGGTAGTGGAATGGGCTACAACAGATTCCAGACAGATGATGTACCTCCCAGCAGGTTTGTGCGCCAAGCTGAAGAAAGTAGCCGCGGAGCGTTCCAGTCCATCGAAAGTATCGTTCACGCTTTTGCCTCAGTCAGCATGATGATGGACGCCACCTTCTCTGCTGTTTATAACAGCTTCAGGGCTGTTCTAGATGTGGCAAACCACTTCTCCAGGCTGAAGATCCACTTTACAAAGGTGTTTTCAGCTTTTGCACTTGTCAGGACAATCCGGTTCCTTTTCCGGCGTTTGCAGAGACTTATGGGTCTACGGAAGGGTTCAGAGAATGAGGATTTGTGGACTGAAAGTGCGGGGACCGTGGCTCAGCTTGGTACGGAGAATGACGCCAGCAATTCTTCCAAGTCATGGCCGATTTTCTTATTCTTTGCTGTCATTCTTGGTGGCCCCTACCTTATTTGGAAACTCCTGTCCACCGGTAATGCTGAAAGTAATGATGGTAAGTTTGTACTCCGCAGAGACAGATGCATGGAATCTTTCTGATGAGCGAATTCATTTTATACAATCTTCATGTTACTTATACCCTGTTCACACTGCAAAAATAACTCTGTATCGATCCGACATGGGTCGCTGTGCGGTGGAAACGGTTTACTGATGAATTCCCGGGTCGCCTGACCCGGTAATTCAACCCAGGAATAAAGAAGGGTTATACCCAGATTATTACTGGGTCAGGGGCAGTGTGAATGGGTTACCCGGGTCGATGCGCCCTAGTACCCTTTCACAGCATAGGGAGAGGTGGCGCGGAGATGATCTAATCTCCAGCGACGGTTCCGCACCCGCCTCCTATGCTGGCTCCGTCCCCGCCGCCGATGGCAACCCAAAACACGGCATATTGCCGGGTCGGGAAGCCAGTCTGAAAGGGTCCAATGCCGGGTCGCACCCGGGAGGGACCCGTTTCCAATTCTCGGGTGCGACCCAGCAGTGCAATCTGAACGGGTTATGAGCAAAATGTTGTGTTAAGAGTGAAATGAAAAATAAATGATCTATAATTACTGTGAGTAAACTTTACTTTGTTTCTGTCATTCTGAAAGAATTATAATTCCGCTATTTTGTGCTCTGAACCTATTTTAAGGAGAATGAGAACTGCCAAATCATTAGGGAACAGTCCTGAATATTTGGTTTCATTAGTGCACCTGCCGCTAGTGAATTGATCGCCTGTATTTTCAGGACTGTTCGTTCAAAACCTGAGTTCGGAGTATTTTGTTTGTTTAATGTCTGTACTGGATGTTCACGTGGTAATGATTGTCTGGTGTTTGTGTGCCACTCACACTGGCTTAAATAGTGTCATTCTTTATGTAGAAAACATAAACTGGGCGATTGGGGAAGATGACCATGTAGTGGGAAGGGCAGAATATGACTTCACTGCTGCCTCAGAAGAGGAGATTTCCTTCCATGCTGGCGATTTGCTCAACCTGGCTCCCAAAGGTATTGGCTTTTGTTTTTTTCTTTCTTCTACCCGGGCATTTATAGACCAACTCCGCTACAATTTATATATATGCTGTTAAATTAGATACAGAACTCCTGCTAAGATTAATAGCTGATTGATTTAATTAAAGGGATTACCACCTTCATATACTGTACATTTAATTTACTAGCCTAGACACGCTGTCCTGTATCTTTTACTTTTATTGTGTTGCTCTTTAGTCATGTATTTTGTACACTTCTATTTGTTTGTTTGGGTGTAGTATGTCTGACCGGCGGTCAGGAGTCCGCCGGTCAGCATACCGACGCCGGGATCCCAGCGGGGAGGGGCGAGTGCAGCAAGCCCCTTGCGGGCTCGCTGCGCTCGCCATGCTGCGGCCTCGGTGGCGACCCGCACACGGAAGGGCAGTGTGTCCTGCTGTGAGGTCGATCGGGGTGTCGGCAATCTGACGCCGGCATCCCCAGCGGCGTCTGTATTTTGACGCCGTCATTGCGTCCTCCCTCGGGATCCTGGCGTCGGTATATTGACCGCTGGGATCCCGTATGTTGGTACGCTAACTGCTTCCCCCAACCTCGGTCCTCAAGGCATACTAACATTGCAGGTTTTAGTGATATCCAGGCTTTAGCACAGATGGATAAAGCAAAATAACTGAGGTACTAATTAAATCACCTTTGCTCAAGCATGGATATCACTAAAACCTGGACTGTTAAGGGCCCTACACATTGGCCGAGCTGCCTCCTGTCACCCGGCTCCATAGCAGTGCAGGCAAATATGAACGAGATCGTCCATATTGGCCTGCATGCACAGCCGACTGGGCACCAGCGATGAACGAGCACGGGGCCGCGCATCGTTCATCGCTGGTGTGTCCACACTCAAAGATATGAATGGTATCTCGTTCATTAATGAATGAGATCGTTCATATCTTTGAGTGATGTCGGCCAGTGTGTAGGGCCTATTAGTGTGCCTTGAGGACCGAGGTTGGGAATGCCTGCTCTAGGAAGGAGGGAGAGATTGGGATTTATAATGGGAGAACATGCTGCAAGCTAAGTTGCGTTCACTGGAAAAGCCACAATTACAACCGTATGCTTACAAGTATATACTGCATACACTCACCTCTGTATTTATGTCCATTTACGTTTATATATTTATTTTGCTTGCACAAAACGCTTTCACTATTAAACATTGATTAAATAATAAAATACAAGAATAATAACTCCATCTTATTATCTGATAAATGATCTTAGAAACATGCGTGTGCGCATAATAGAAGAAAGCACCAACTAGTTAATTGGAGCACTCACAAAAAGCAGATGACAAGTAGCTCACTATTGCCGGAGATCCTAATATCTCTATGCAGCTTCTCTGGCTACCCAACAATAATACAGCAGAGAACCGGTATATGTGTCTATGACTCGGGTATATTTACTAAAGTGCTTGATTTACAGAAGTGGAGATGTTGGCCGTAGCAAGCAATCAGATTCTATTTATTTATCGAGCACCTTCTAGAATATGTAGAATCCACTTCTAGAAACTTGCGCTTTAGTAAATATAGCTCCTAGTGTTCACTATAGAATGTTTTGGGCATGGTGCTTACCGCTGAGGAGGAACCTTTTACTTCTTATGGACACATTTATGGATGTGACGATAAAGCTGATGTATTCAGTTATCATCTACATTCATAATGTACATTATATGTACTGCAATATAATGGCTAGAATTCCCATTATGCCACACACAGTGACCAGAATTCACATACACATATTACTGCCCCCAATTCACCTTATGACACACAGTAGTGTCCCCAGTTTGCATTCACATATTAAGCAAGTCCAGTCCATGACGTAGACCGCTCCAGTGAGGCTGTCTTACCTGTAATCGGCTACTGTCTGTCAAGGTTGCCCTCAGGTTCTTTTTGAGCCAGTGCTTTAAAATGGCTGACCAAGACGCCTCCTTCCTCATTGTAGTCCTCATGTGGTACCTCTCTCAGCAGGCTCAGGGTGGCTCATCTTGGTTTTGCATGCAGCGGGGTGGCAGCAGTGATTGTGACTCATTGTGGCGCCTACTGTACAGCTGGAGTGGTGCGGCGGGCAGAAGGCTTATGTTGGTGGGAGAGCCCAGCACAAGCTCATGACTGAGCGTGACGTGAGACCTCAGCCGCAAGTGGCAAGCCGCAGCATTGAGTGGAAGCACCGTTGTCATCCTCCTCTTGTTTGATCTGTGTGCACACCCTGGGGGCTGGGTTGTAGCTCCGCCCATCTGTTCTCTGTTGTGGTCTTACCAGTGTGTTGTGCTCTGGAGATGTGCAGTTTGCAATTTAGCATTCAAGAAATGGCAGGGCATATATCATCAGTTTAGAACCGGGCAGGGCACTGCGCCGTTCCATACCAACCTAGCAGGAACACCATCTGTAACACTCTGTCTTGTTCACAAACAAACACACTATTATCTGTATTTAGACTATATTAGAATACTGCCTCTCCCATACCAGTCTGGTATAAGTGGCAGAATCTAGCAGATCTGCTTTGGTGCATGTGTGTTCACCCTTTACTGGGCATGCACGATCTGCTGCACTACCTGGCATACTACTCCCACAACTGCAACCAAAATAAACGTGTATACATAAGTTGCTGGTCATTACCGTTTAGTCTATACTTCCTTTACTTTAATTGTCATTTAATGTGTTGTGAATTATTTCAGAGCAACAGCCTAAAATAAGAGGGTGGCTGCTTGGAAGCTTGGATGGACAAACAACAGGATTTGTCCCAGCAAACTACATCAAAATCCTTGGCAAAAGAAAAGGCAGAAAAGCCGAGGAGAAGAGACAGGAACAGCAGCCGCTCCCCAGCAAGCCGCCACTGAGTGGGGCAGCAGCTGTCACCACATTGGAAGAGCAAGAAGCTGCGCTAGAGTCTGTTTTTGTGGAAACCAGCAACCCGGCGTGTGATATTGATGGAAACATAAGCCACAGAGACACATTCGATCTATAGACACAGATCTGTTGGGAGAACAGCAAGGTTATGTTGTAGTATTGCACTGCAGTTTGTGAACAGAGCCAGATAATATATTTAAGGTGGTCAGTCTTCACTGGATCACACTGCCACTTGTACAGATGTGCTACAAGATGCATAGACATAGAGAAAGGCACTAGAATAACTGCTTAATTAAAGGGAATTCTATCCAATCATTTGTTAAAATAATATATTTATGGGGCTTTTTGGTCTCCCTGACCCAAAGCTGCACCATCCTTTTTTATTTTACTTCTCCCTTTCTTTTGTTGCATGTTCGGAGACATTGAGCAGATTTAGTGACTCGCGCTCATACTAACCCCAGCTCTGGGTCACAGAGTGTCGACTTTACCGTAGGCAGTTAATTCCGGCTCTGTTAATCCGTAGAGTTACAGAGGGGTAGAAAGCACCTATGTTCTGCAGCCATAATTCTTTATTTATATTTATTACATTTCCTTGAAATATTTGTGAACATGGTTAGAAAGCCGCTTGTACTTTAGTGGCCCTTTAGTACAGGTGGCAATAGCCAAAGGGGTAGAATACTCTCCGCCACGGGAGCCAGAGAAGACTACATTATGCTTAATTGTTGGATGATTATTTTTTTACCTCTTGGATTTGTTGGATCCATTCTTAATCTTGTACACATTAGTGTTAAAAAATTATTGTTGAAATGAAAACCTTGTGCTCTGTCCTCAATTCTGCTTGAGCAAATTAGTGTTTGCAAAGCGTCCTGGCAGCGTATTGTATTATATATGTAACTAGTAAAGGGATTCTCTGTCTAGTGGGTCCTCCTCTTCACCCAGGGTCTGTCCCATCTCCCACTGTTAGAGACGGGATAGACCTTACAGAATTATTATATAGATGAGCGCACTGATAGGACTCCATTATATTGTTCCAAACATTAATTCTGGTGGCATGTACATGGCTCATTACATTTTCTGTACCATCAGAAATGAGGCATATTTTCTAGGCTTTAAGAATGCTTGTTACTCATCTGATTTTATGGGGTCATACAAGGCAAACAAGTTCATTTCTAAATCACAGATTCCTATAGCAGCATTGGCTGTACTCCATATTGCTGCTTATTTCTAGTTACTACATAATCATGTAACGGGTTCCAATGTATAGGTCTACAGTCAATAGGTAAAAGGTAGACAGTGCTTAAGGTCAACACAAATGTTTGTTTTTTTTGCATGATTTACTATCCACGTGGACTATGATTAGGAATTGTTACCATGCCCGAAGCATGGCGAGCAAAGAGAGCCCACGAGGGTTCATGTTTCCACTGATTGTGCTTAGAAATGGTTAAACGTACAAAACGATACTAAAAAAAAATTGTCTACTTTTACCCAGTGTCCACCTTTTGTCTGGCAGCCTTACCCAGTGTCCACCTTTTGTCTGGCAGCCTTACCCAGTGTCTACCTTTTGTCTGGCAGCCTTACCCAGTGTCTACCTTTTGTCTGGCAGCCTTACCCAGTGTCTACCTTTTGTCTGGAAACCTTTTGACCCTGTTGACCCAGTGACTGTCTATCTAGACCGGGGTGGGGAACCTTTTTTCTACTAAGGGCCATTTGGATATTTATAACATCCTTCGGGTGCCACACAAAAATTATCAACTTAAAAATTAGCCTGCCCCCATTAGATATGACCCCTAGTAGCGCCGCTTACACACACACACACACACACACACACACACACACACACACACACACACACACACACACACACAGAAAGAGAGAAAAAACACAATACTCACCAGCCACGCTCCTGCTTCCAGACCCTTGCCCTCTTCCTGGCTGCCTGCTCCTCAGAACTATGGGAGAGACGTCATGACATCTCTCCCATAGCACCGCACAGGCACACACGCACACTGCCAGAGCCAGAAGCCGGAGCTCAGGAGTGAGCCTGGGAGGGCCGGATCAAGTGGCTTTGCGGGCCTTATACGGCCCGCGGGCCTGAGGTTCCCCACCCCTGATCTAGACAGTGCAGATCTTCTATACCACAGCCTGCTGGAAGGGGCAATGATACTGCTACTCTGCACAGTCGCTCTTTCTTCCCCTCCATAGCAGCGCCTCCACCTGAGTCTTAATTACAGCTTGTAGCGGGAAGACTGATGCTGTCCACCAAGGATCCACTCAGGACACCCAACTAAATAAACTTTTATTTACATATAAACAAAAACAACGCAATCTAGTACTGCATTAGCAAGAAGCAACAGTGCACTAGGAAATATGTAACACTGAGAATTAGACACCACACATACTGCTATATAAATGTTTATGCACTTGCAGGGATGTTTGCCTGGACATTTGAGAACTTGGAAGTGATTATTAAAATGAAATCCAAATGTATTTAACTTGACTCCTTGAGAAATGTAATGTCTATGTGACAGAGATGGATTTGATAACACAACTATGCTCCCCTAGCGCCCCTCTTCCCCGGGAGGTGAGGGAAGTTTTGCAGTTGCACAGAATTCACTTTGTGGAGGACACTTAGATGTACACTAGAGTCTCACAATGATGTGCACTCTCACTATTCATATAGGTATTATGAAACAGCAGACTGATATGATAATTCCCTGTCTCTCTATATGATATCAGAACCTCCTTGTGCCCTTCTGTGTTTTACATGAACACTGTTCCATTGGTACACCCTGTAGTTAATACCAGGCTCCACTAGACACTTACCAGGCGTGACCTTTCCACATCGGAAATCACTCCTTATTCCTTAACTCCCATCTCAGTAGTTGGCAGTGGTTATTCTAGCACCCTGCACCTGTCACAAACCATGCAGTTTCTCTTTCCTGCCTGGGGTGTCACTGTCTTAGTTACAGACCAGAGTGTGCTAGAAGCACCAGAGTAGAGAGCAGTGCCCCAGGCAGAAAAGAGGAACTGCACGGGTTGTGACAAGTGCAGTGTGCTAGAATGAACACTACTGTTCTCTGTCTTGCAGCTCTCAGACCCTCTAGTCTAAGTATTAACACTGTGGTATCAATCTCTTTTCCCACAGTGCCATGCAGAGCTGTAATGGAGTCTGCCCTCCTTAACTGCCAGCTGCGGTTCTAGTCAATCCTAGCCTGGCACTGCTATGGTACACAGGCTGGTGACTGCAGCTCTGGGTGTACTACCAGGCTCACAATTCCAGGCGCTGATGTCTGGGTTACATTTAGAAATGTATTAATGCACAGACAGCTTAATTCCATAGAAAGTTTAGCAGAATTAATTTTAGCAGATATAGCAACATTATAGTGACCAACTTCATCTAGTGAGGAGTGGGCTTTGGGGGAGATTTAGCCAGCTTGTGGAGAGAGGGAAAGTACTAACTAATCAGCTTCTGTCATTTTACTGCTGTTTGGAAAATGGCAGTAGCTGATTGGTTGGTACTTTACCTCTCTCCAAGCTTTGATAAATCTCCCCCTTTGAATGAATTAGTACACTATAGAGAGATGTAATTAGGTGTTTTCAGTCATTGCCTTTTTGAGGGAAAATAGCTTCCATCACCTGAAGTGAGTGTGTGCGCTGGAGTAATAACAGCTAGTGCTGAAACTACCAGTAGGTTGGGAAATGTGATTATTTTGGTTAGATGTGACGTAAATTTTCATGCACCACCATATACACACTAAACATAGAGGAGAGAGGTGAAATAGGGTATAACTGTTCTAAAATATTACAATTCGCTATCTATACTGTGGTCTGTTCTATTATTATACTGTATCTGTTTGCACCAAATTTTCTCTTAATAAAAATACTTTATGTAAAAAAAACTATACTAAAATACCCACAACATGCATTAAAGCTCCAAATAGTGAAAACAGACGCCCTTCTCCAACATCATACAGCGTGTTTAATCATGGAAAACCAAATTCATACCCCACTAATAACCATTTGTTTGGTTGGGCTGTGTAGTGGGTTGTTTTGTTACAAAGGATAGGTTTCTTTCCCCAAAATAATTTAAATTCTTCATTATGTTTGTAGCTGATTAAATAAATTTACATCTTTTTACTAATTGGTCTGTCCAGTATATGTTGTAGGTATTCTTTTTCTCTTTTTGGTATTAGTATAAATTTAGTTGGTAATATTTAAAGGTACAACACCCACTTCTAATACGTTATCCGGACTCTAGGTGGACACACATTAGGTCGACATGGAAAAATGTCGACATGAGTTCACTTATTTTTTTTCCATTCTTTGCACTTTTTTTCATACTGTACGATCCACATGGACTACAATTGGGAACGGTAACCTGTGCCGAGCGCAGCGAGGCATCTTGCCTGAAGCATGGAGAGCGAAGCGAGACATGCGAGGGGACACTGTGCACTAATTGGGGTTCCTCGTCACTTTACGAAGAAAACGACACCCAAAAAAAACACAACACATGTCGACCTTTTTCCATGTCGACCTAGTCACTGCCGACCAATAGGTGTCGACCTTTACACTGTCAACCCTGAGTCCCATACCCTCTAATACTTACCTCTTCTGCAGCTGGGTTAGCTGTACAGCGTTCTCTATGCCCCTCTCCTCCGCCTATCTCAACTACTGACATCTCACTGACATAATGGATTTGCAGCACAAAAAAGTAATTGATGCTTTTTGGTTCAGACCCAGTGCTGCTTGTGATGCAGCAGAGAACCTGGGGCCTAATTCAGACCTGATCGCTGTTGTGCGAAATAGCACAGCGTGCGATTATCGAATGACTGCGCATGCATGAGCCCAAATAGCGACAGAATGGTGTGAAAATTTGGATTACTAGGCGTACGCAAGGGTATTGACAGGAAGAGGGCGTTTGTGGGTGGTAACTGGCTGTTTTCTAGGAGTGTCAAAAAGCGCAGGCGCTCCCAAGCGTTTTCTGGGTGGGTGTGAGACGTCGGCTCCGACCCCGATCAGCCTATTTCTTTCGCACTGTAGGACCAAGTCCTGGGCTGCGCACAGAATGGAAAAATCATTCGATGGTGAGCGAGTTGCAAACAGATTTGCAAATGTCCACGCATGCATTTGCACACTTGCACAGGGCAGGTTTCCAATCTCTATGGGCGGCGGCTATCTGATCGCAGACCTCTGCAATAACGCAGAGAAGCAATCAGGTCTGAATTAAGCCCCTGGATGTAAATGGAGTATTTGCAAAGAATCAAGGTAGTGGAGTCTTTGATCATTTGTGTCCTAACCCAGGTGGAGAAGCCTTTCTTGTGTGTGGATGTCTGTGAGGCACTCTGCGGCTGCAAAGCAGTACCACATGTATAGCTATAGCAGAATGATAGCTAAATGGAACTTTCTCCATTTCCTTTTTGTAATCCTTAAAATATTCCAATAACTCACATACAAGATTGGATTATTGATTAGATGTTTTCTTTTTTAAAATAACTTAGGTGTTTTTCTCTCCAAAGCTTACCTTAAGTAATTTATTAGCATGTCTTTTCTAAAAAGCTAAAATGATGATTCTGAAACTTCACGGGTTTTAGAAACTTTTATTATTTCTCAATTTATAAAATTTACTATGTGACATTAACATGTTCATTGTGTACAGTGCCTAAAATGTTTGCTCATAAAGTAAATTTCCCGCCGTGTGAATATGGAGGTTTTCCTGGTACCTCTAGGAATAATATTAAGGGGGGTATTTATGAAAGCTTGGTGAGAGATAAAATTGTGAGATAAAGTACCAGCCAATCAGCTTCTTCCTTACATTTTACAGGCTGTGTCTGAAAAATGACAGGCGTTCGCTCTCTCTCCAAGTATTATCTATCTCCAAGCTTTAATAAATACCCCCCCCTAAAGGAGATCGTCCACCCTGTGTCCCTGTAGTCAGGTGGGGGGATATCTCCTGTAATTCTCACTGTTACCTTAAAGGTGTTATACAGTACACCTTCTCTTACTGTTGTTGCCTTTGCTAGGATTGACAGGTCCTAGAAAAGGGGAAAGGACACTTGTTGGTTGGCAGGGCTCTATATAATAATGCAAGACACACAACCATTTATGGCACTGAGGATCCAAATCTATTTCTCTTACGTCCTAGAGGATGCTGGGGACTCCAAAAGGACCATGGGGTATAGACTGGATCTGCAGGAGCTTGGGCACACAAAAGACTTAGGGGTATATGCAATTAGCGGCAAATCGCGGCAATTTTTTGGCCGTTTTTTAGTTCGACACAATTCGACCGTCTAATTTCGGCAAGTGGGTGCCGAAATTGACCATATTCAATAAAAAACGGATTCGACAGTCCCGCTGACGAAAAACGGCCGATTTGACGGATTTTGTTCCGATTTTTAAAAAACGGGAAAAAACACGAAAAAAAATTGCGTGGGGTCCCCCCTCCAAAGCATAACCAGCCTCGGGCTCTTCGAGCTGGTCCTGTTTCTAAAAATCTGGGGGGGAAATGGACAGGGGATCCCCCGTATTTTTAAAACCAGCACCGGGCTCTGCGCCTGGTGCAAAAAAAATTCGGGGGACAAAAAGAGTAGGGGTCCCTCGTATTTTTTACACCAGCATCGGGCTTCACTAGCTGGACAGATAATGCCACAGCCGGGGGTCACTTTTATACTGCGGCCGTGGCATTAAATATCCAACTAGTCACCCCTGGCCGGGGTACCCTGGGGGAGTGGGGACCCCTTCAGTCAAGGGGTCCCCCCCCCAGCCACCCAAGGGCCAGGGGTGAAGCCCGAGGCTGTCCCCCCCCCCCCCCCCCCCCCATCTAAGGGCTGCGGATGGGGGGCTGATAGCCTTGAGAAAATGACAAGAATATTGTTTTTTCCTGTAGTACTACAAGTCCCAGCAAGCCTCCCCCGCAAGCTGGTACTTGGAGAACCACAAGTACCAGCATGCGGGAGAAAAACGGGCCCGCTGGTACCTGTAGTACTACTGGGAAAAAAATACCCAAATAAAAACATTAGACACATACCTTGAGAGTAAAACTTTTTCTCTGACGTCCTAGTGGATGCTGGGAACTCCGTAAGGACCATGGGGAATAGCGGCTCCGCAGGAGACTGGGCACAAAAGTAAAGCTTTAGGACTACCTGGTGTGCACTGGCTCCTCCCCCTATGACCCTCCTCCAAGCCTCAGTTAGATTTTTGTGCCTGGCCGAGAAGGGTGCACACTAGGGGCTCTCCTGAGCTTCTTAGTGAAAGTTTAGTTTTAGGTTTTTTATTTTCAGTGAGACCTGCTGGCAACAGGCTCACTGCATCGAGGGACTAAGGGGAGAAGAAGCGAACTCACCTGCGTGCAGAGTGGATTAGGCTTCTTAGGCTACTGGACACCATTAGCTCCAGAGGGACCGAACACAGGCCCAGCCTCGGAGCTCGGTCCCAGAGCCGCGCCGCCGGCCCCCTTACAGAGCCAGAAGCAAGAAGAGGTCCGGAAATATCGGCGGCAGAAGACATCCTGTCTTCACCAAGGTAGCGCACAGCACTGCAGCTGTGCGCCATTGCTCCTCAGCATACTTCACACTTCGGTCACTGAGGGTGCAGGGCGCTAGGGGGGGGCGCCCTGAGCAGCAATAAAAACACCTTGGCTGGCGAAAATACATCACATATAGCCCCCAGGGCTATATGGATGAATTTTAACCCCTGCCAGATTCCACAGAAAAACGGAAGAAAAGGCCGCCGAGAAGGGGGCGGAGCCTATCTCCTCAGCACACTGGCACCATTTTCTCTCACAGCTCCGTTGGAGGAAAGCTCCCTGGCTCTCCCCTGCAGTTACTACACTACAGAAAGGGGTTAAAAAAGAGAGGGGGGCACTAATTAGGCGCAGTATAACAATACAGCAGCTATAAGGGGAAAAACACTTATATAAGGTTATCCCTGTATATATATATAGCGCTCTGGTGTGTGCTGGCATACTCTCCCTCTGTCTCCCCAAAGGGCTAGTGGGGTCCTGTCCTCTATCAGAGCATTCCCTGTGTGTGTGCTGTGTGTCGGTACGTTGTGTCGACATGTATGAGGAGGAAAATGAGGTGGAGGCGGAGCAATGGCCTGTAACAGAGATGTCACCCCCTAGGGAGTCGACACCTGAGTGGATGAGCTTATGGAAGGAATTATGAGTGTCAGCTCTTTACAAAAGATTGATGACATAAGACAGCCGGCGACTCAGCCTGTGCCTGTCCAGGTGTCTCAAAAGCCATCTGGGGCTCTAAAACGCTCGTTACCGCAGGTGGCAGATACAGACGCCGACACGGATACTGACTCCAGTGTCGACGATTAAGAGACGAATGTGACTTCCAGTAGGGCCACACGTTACATGATTGAGGCTATGGAAAATGTTTTTACACATTTCTGATAATACCAGTACCACTAAAAAGGGTATTATGTTGGGTGAGAAAAAACTGCCTGTAGTTTTTCCTGCATCTGAGGAATTAAATGAAGTGTGTGATGATGCGTGGGTTTCCCCCGATAAAAACTGTTAATTCCTAAAAAGTTATTAGCATCATACCCCTTCCCGCCAGAGGATAGGGCACGTTGGGAAACACCCCTTAGGGTGAATAAAGCGCTCACACGCTTGTCTAAACAGGTGGCACTTCCGTCCCCGGATACGGCCGCCCTTAAGGAACCTGCTGACAGAAAGCGGTAAAATATCCTAAAATGTATATACACTCACACGGGTGTGATACTGCGACCAGCAATCGCCTCAGCCTGGATGTGCAGTGCTGGGGTGGCTTGGTCGGATTCCCTGACTGACAATATTGATACCCTAGATAGGGACAGTATATTACTAACTATAGAGCATTTAAAAGATGCATTTCTATATATGCGTGATGCACAGAGGGATATTTGCCGACTGGCATCAAGAGTAAGTGCGCTGTCCATTTCTGGCAGAAGAGGGCTATGGACAAGACAGTGGTCAGGTGATGCTGATTCCAAAAGGCATATGGAAGTATCGCCTTATAAAAGGGAAGAGTTATTTGGGGTAGGTCTAACAGACCTGGTGGCCACGGCAACGGCTGGAAAATCCACATTTTTACCCCAGGTAGCTTCTCAACCTAAGAAGAAGAGGGAGAGGAAAAAGGCTGCAGCAAACAGCCAATTCCCAGGAACAAAAGCCCTCTCCCGCCTCCGCAAAGTCCTCAGCATGACGCTGGGGCTTTACAAGCGGTCTCAGGCACGGTGGGGGCCCGTCTCAAGAAATTCGAGACGTCTCCCCCTCGCCGTTTTCATAAAGTCTGCTTTACCGACGTCTCCCTCAGACAGGGAGACAGTATTGCAAGCCCTTCACAGGCTGTATTCCCAGCAGGTGATAATCAAGGTACCCCTCCTGCAACAGGGAAAGGGGTACTATTCCACACTATTTGTGGTACCGAAGCCGGACGGCTCGGTGAGACCAATTTTAAATCTAAAATCCTTGAACACTTACATACAAAGATTCAAATTCAAGATGGAGTCACTCAGAGCAGTGATTGCAAACCTGGAAGAAGGGGACTATATGGTCTCTCTGGACATCAAAGATGCTTACCTACATGTCCCAATTTACCCTTCTCCAAGGGTACCTCAGGTTTGTGGTACAGAACTGTCACTATCAGTTTCAGACGCTGCCGTTTGGATTGTCCACGGCACCCCGGGTCTTTACCAAGGTAATGGCCGAAATGATGATACTCCTTCGAAAGAAGGGAGTTTTAGTTATCCCTTACTTGGACGATCTCCTGATAAGGGCAAGATCCAGGGAACAGTTGGAAGTCGGGGTAGCACTATCTCAGATAGTGCTGCGGCAGCACGGTTGGAGTCTCAATATTCCAAAATCGCAGCTGATCCCGTCGACACGCCTTCTATTCCTAGGGATGATCCTGGACACAGTCCAGAAAAAGGTGTTTTCTCCCGGAGGAGAAAGCCAGGGAGTTATCCGAACTAGTCAGAAACCTCCTAAAACCAGGCCAAGTGTCAGTGCATCAGTGCACAAGGGTCCTGGAAAAAAATGGTGGCTTCCTACGAAGCAATTCCATTCGGCAGATTCCACGCAAGAACTTTCCAGTGGGACCTGCTGGACAAATGGTCCGGATCGCATCTTCAGATGCATCAGCGGATAACCCTGTCACCAAAGACAAGGCTGTCTCTCCTGTGGTGGTTGCAGAGTGCTCATCTTCTAGAGGGCCGCAGATTCGGCATTCAGGACTGGGTCCTGGTGACCACGGATGCCAGCCTGCGAGGCTGGGGAGCAGTCACACAGGGAAGAAATTTCCAGGGCTTGTGGTCAAGCCTGGAGACATCACTTCACATAAATATTTTGGAGCTAAGGGCCATTTACAATGCCCTAAGCCAAGCAAGACCTCTGCTTCAAGGTCAGCCGGTGCTGATCCTGTCGGACAACATCACGGCAGTCGCCCACGTAAACAGACAGGGCGGCACAAGAAGCAGGAGGGCAATGGCAGAAGCTGCAAGGATTTTTCGCTGGGCGGAAAATCATGTGATAGCACTGTCAGCAGTGTTCATTCCGGGAGTGGACAACTGGGAAGCAGACTTCCTCAGCAGGCACGACCTCTACCCGGGAGAGTGGGGACTTCACCCAGAAGTCTTCCACATGATTGTAAACCATTGGGAAAAACCAAAGGTGGACATGATGGCGTCCCGCCTAAACAAAAAATTGGACAGGTATTGCGCCAGGTCAAGGGACCCTCAGGCAATAGCTGTGGACGCTCTGGTAACACCGTGGGTGTACCAGTCAGTGTATGTGTTCCCTCCTCTTCCTCTCATACTAAAAGTACTGAGAATTATAAGACGGAGGGGAGTAAGAACTATACTCGTGGCTCCGGATTGGTCAAGAAGGACTTGGTACCCGGAACTTCAAGAGATGCTCACGGAGGACCCGTGGCCTCTACCTCTAAGAAGGGACCTGCTCCAGCAAGGAC
This sequence comes from Pseudophryne corroboree, assembly GCF_028390025.1. Classification (NCBI taxonomy): domain Eukaryota; kingdom Metazoa; phylum Chordata; class Amphibia; order Anura; family Myobatrachidae; genus Pseudophryne; species Pseudophryne corroboree. Next base: position 770,373,597 of record NC_086447.1, read on the forward strand.
CCTGTCTATTCCAAGACTTACCGTGGCTGCGTTTGACGGCAGGGCGGTTGAACGCCGGATCCTGAAGGAAAAAGGCATTCCGGATGAAGTCATCCCTACCCTGGTCAAGCCAGGAAGGATGTAACCGCAAAGCATTATCACCGCATTTGGCGAAAATATGTTGCGTGGTGCGAGGCCAGTAAGGCCCCGATGGAGGAATTTCAACTAGGTCGATTCCTGCATTTCCTGTAAACAGGAGTGTCTATGGGCCTAAAATTGGGGTCCATTAAGGTTCAAATTTCGGCCCTGTCAATTTTCTTCCAGAAAGAACTAGCTTCACTACCTGAAGTTCAGACGTCTGTAAAAGGGGTACTGCATATACAGCCTCCTTTTGTGCCTCCAGTGGCACCTTGGGATCTCAATGTAGTTTTGGGGTTCCTAAAGTCACATTGGTTTGAACCACTTGAATCTGTGGAGTTAAAATATCTCACATGGAAAGTGGTCATGTTGTTGGCCCTGGCCTCGGCCAGGCACGTGTCAGAATTGGCGGGCTTTATCCTGTAAAAGCCCTTATCTGATCTTCCATTCAGACAGGGCGGAATTGAGGACTCGTCCTCATTTTCTCCCTAAGGTGGTTTCAGTGTTTTATCTGAACCAACCTATTGTGGTACCTGCGGCTACTAGTGACTTGGAGGACTCCAAGTTGTTGGACGTAGTCAGGGCCTTGAAAATATATGTTTCCAGGACGGCTGGAGTCAGGAAATCTGACTCGCTGTTTATCCTGTATGCACCCAACAAGCTGGGTGCTCCTGCTTCTAAGCAGACTATTGCTCGTTGGATTTGTAGTACAATTCAGCTTGCACATTCTGTGGCAGGCCTGCCACAGCCAAAATCTGTAAAAGCCCATTCCACAAGGAAGGTGGGCTCATCTTGGGCGGCTGCCCGAGGGGTCTCGGCGTTACAACTTTGCCGAGCAGCTACTTGGTCAAGGGCAAACACGTTTGCTAAATTCTACAAATTTGATACCCTGGCTGAGGAGGACCTGGAGTTCTCTCATTCGGTGCTGCAGAGTCATCCGCACTCTCCCGCCCGTTTGGGAGCTTTGGTATAATCCCCATGGTCCTTACGGAGTTCCCAGCATCCACTAGGACGTCAGAGAAAATAAGAATTTACTTACCGATAATTCTATTTCTCGTAGTCCGTAGTGGATGCTGGGCGCCCATCCCAAGTGCGGATTGTCTGCAATACTTGTACATAGTTATTGTTACAAAAATCGGGTTGTTATTGTTGTGAGCCATCTTTTCAGAGGCTCCTCTGTTATCATGCTGTTAACTGGGTTCAGATCACAGGTTGTACGGTGTGATTGGTGTGGCTGGTATGAGTCTTACCCGGGATTCAAAATCCTTCCTTATTGTGTACGCTCGTCCGGGCACAGTATCCTAACTGAGGCTTGGAGGAGGGTCATAGGGGGAGGAGCCAGTGCACACCAGGTAGTCCTAAAGCTTTACTTTTGTGCCCAGTCTCCTGCGGAGCCGCTATTCCCCATGGTCCTTACGGAGTTCCCAGCATCCACTACGGACTACGAGAAATAGAATTATCGGTAAGTAAATTCTTATTATTTCACACCTGCCGACACACACATACTTACCTATGTTGACCCGCCGACTGCCACGTCTCCTGATCCGACGATCCGGGGTACCTGTGAATAAAATTATACTCGCCTCAATCCAGTGTCCAGATATAAATCCTCGTACTTGGCATGAAAAAATAAACGAACACCCGACCAAGCCGGACTGAAAGGGGTCCCATGTTTACACATGGGACCCCTTTCCCCGAATGCCGGGACCCCACGTGACTCCTGTCACAGAGGTCCCTTCAGCCAATCAGGAAGCGCTACTTCGTTGCACTCACCTGATTGGCTGTATGCGCGTCTGAGCTCAGACAGCGCATCGCACAGCTCCCTCCATTACTTTCAATGGTGGGAACTTTGCCGTCAGCGGTGGGGTTACCCGCGGTCAGCCGCTGACCGCGGGTGACCTCACCGCTAACCGCAAAGTTCCCACCATTGAGTATAATGGAGAGGCTTTGCGATGCGCTGTCTGACAGCTCAGACGTGCAGCCAATCAGCAGAGTGCCAGGACGTTGCGCTCGCTGATTGGCTTAAGAGACCTTTCTGTGACAGCAGTCACGGATCGTCGGATCAGGAGACGTGGCAGTCGGCGGGTCAACATAGGTAAGTATGTGTGTGTCGGCAGGTGTGAAATAAAGTTTTACTCTCAAGGTGTGTGTCTCCTGTTTTTATTTGGGTATTTTTTTCCCCAGTAGTACTACAGGTACCAGCGGGCCCGTTTTTCTCCCGCATGCTGGTACTTGTGGTTCTCCAAGTACCAGCTTGCGGGGGAGGCTTGCTGGGACTTGTAGTACTACAGGAAAAAACAATATTCTTGTCATTTTCTCAAGGCTATCAGCCCCCCATCCGCAGCCCTTGGATGGGGGGACAGCCTCGGGCTTCACCCCTGGCCCTTGGGTGGCTGGGGGGGGACCCCTTGATTGAAGGGGTCCCCACTCCCCCAGGGTACCCCGGCCAGGGGTGACTAGTTGGATATTTAATGCCACGGCCGCAGGGCGCTGTATAAAAGTGACCCCCGGCTGTGGCATTATCTGTCCAGCTAGTGGAGCCCGATGCTGGTGTAAAAAATACGGGGGACCCCTACTCTTTTTGTCCCCCGTATTTTTTGCACCAGGCGCAGAGCCCGGTGCTGGTTTTAAAAATACGGGGGATCCCCTGTCATTTCCCCCCCCGGATTTTTAGAACCAGGACCGGCTCGAAGAGCCCGAGGCTGGTTATGCTTTGGAGGGGGGACCCCACGCCATTTTTTTCCGGGATTTTACCATTCCATCTAAAAAAAAAATATATATTTTTAAAAATATATAAATAATACTTGTGCCTCCTAAAAAGACAAACCAAGTACCTAATCCCTTCTAATATAAATAGATATGCTATTACCAATAAAAAAAAAAACACCAAAAAAAACATGTTTTAAATTTTTTTTATTAGATTCACCCACCAAAGTGTGGCGGATTGAAAATGACGAATTTACTGTCTAAAAGCACTGTTGTCGAATTTCCAAACTTCAATTGAATATACTTTTGTCGAATTGCCGCATTTGTACCATTGCAGAAATGTCGAATTTGACAAATGTCGAATTTCAAAAAGTCGAATTTTGAAAGTCCGTTTTTTTTGACGGAAAGTACTGAATTGCATTGTCGAATTTTTTTTTTGGGCGAAAAAGTCCAGTTTTTCGACAATTTCGGTAATTCGACTGCAATTGCATATACCCCATAATCTGGGTGTGAACTGGCTCCTCCCTCTATGCCCCTCCTCCAGACCCCAGTTAGACTTTGTGCCCAGGAGTGACTGGATGCACACTAGGGGAGCTCTACTGAGTTTCTCTAGAAAAGACTTTTGTTAGGTTTTTTATTTTCAGGGAGACCTGCTGGCTACAGGCTCCCTGCAGCGTGGGAGTGAGGGGAGAGAAGCAGACCTACTTCTGTGAGTTTCAAGGCTCTGCTTCTCGGCTACTGGACACCATTAGCACCAGAGGGTTCGATCACTTGGTGCGCCTAGCTGCTTGTTCCCGGAGCCACGCCGTCACCCCCTCATAGAAGCCAGAAGTCGGGTGAGTATGAGAAGATCAGAAGACTTCAGGACGGCAGAAGACTTCAGTAACGGAAGGTAAAGCACAGCGGTAACGCTGTGCTCCATGCTCCCACACACATCACCAACGGTAGCCACTGGGTGCAGGGCGCTGGGGGGCGCCCTGGGAGGCATGTTACTGGAGTTCAGGGCGGCATATTATGGTAGTGAGTGCCTAGGCACCTTTTACAGACCCCCGCCGGCATTTTTAGTTAGTTTGAATTTGGCGGGCCGTGGCCGCCGGGAAGGGGGCGGAGCTTCGGTCCGCTGCTCACACGCTCCATTTTCTCCCTACACGCGGCTGAGGGAGAGACGCTGCCGGGACCTCCACGATTCACAACAAGTAACGGGGGCATCTCCAGAGGGGAGCCGCAGTGGGGTGCTGGTTTTTTTTATCAAACAGGCAGCGCTGGGTACATATATCGTTATACCGATATATGGGCGCTGGGGTGTGAGCTGGCATACTCCCTCTGTCTCCTCTTTCTAGGCTGCAGTGTGGGCCTGTCACCTTGCTGGGACGTGTTGTGTGTGTCGGTACTAAGTGTCGACATGTCTGAGGCTGAATGTTATTCACCGGAGGAGGTTATGGGAGGTGTGGATGCGTGGCTAGAATTGGCACTGTCGACGCAGCCGACACCTGACTTACTAGCACTTCTTAATACGATCAATTCCAATGTAGCTTCTTTATCGAAGAGGTTAGATAAGTCTGAGTCACAGACGCAGGTGTGGAAAAAGTCCATGGAGGAGGCTTTGTCTCAGGTACAGACCCCATCCGAGTCCCATAAGAGGCCATTTACTCAGGTGGGGGATACTGATACCGACACGGACTCTGCTTCCGAGGTCGATTTCACTGAGGCTGCGTTACATCCACGTTTAGTTAAGAGTATTCAGTACATGATTGTGGCTATAAAAGAGGTTTTACACATTTCTGATGAACCTGCGGTACAGGAAACAAGGATTTACTTGTTCAAGGGGAAAAAACCTGAGGTAAAGTTTCCCCCCTCTCATGAAATGAATACTCTTTGTGAAAAGGCTTGGGAGTCGCCGGATAAGAAATGGCAGATTCCCAAGAGGATTTATATGGCGTATCCTTTCCCCTCTGATGACAGGGAAAAATGGGAGACATCTCCAACCGTTGATAAAGCTCTATCCCGTTTGTCTAAGAAGGTGGCGCTTCCGTCTCCTGACACTGCAGCTCTCAAGGATCCGGCGGATCGCAAGTTGGAGACGTGTCTGAAGTCCATTTTCGCTAATTCGGGGGCTCTGCTCAGACCCGCTGTGGCGTCGGTATGGGTGAGTAGTGCTATTGCTAAATGGGCTGAGAATTTAGCTAGTGACATGGATACTCTTGATAAAGATAATGTCCTTTTAACTCTCGGTTATATTAAGGATGCTGCACATTACCTAAAGGACGTGGCGAGGGACGTCTGTCTCTTGGGTTCAAGGACCAATGCCATGTCGATATCTGCTAGGAGGGCCCTGTGGATCCATCAATGGAATGCTGATGCCGACTCCAAGAGGAATGGAAGCACTACCCTTCAAAGGTACGGTCTTGTTTGGGGACGGCTTGGCGGACCTAGTCTCGACCGCGACTGTGGGTAAGTACTCTTTTCTTCCTTATGTTGCCACACAACAGAAAAAGGCACCATATCAACAAATGCAGTCCTTTCGTCACAACAAATACAGGCGTGGGAAAGGTTCATCTTTCCTCGCCTCAAAGGGTAGAGGATGGGGAAAGAAACTTCCTGCAGCCTCAGGCGCACAGGACCAAAAGTCCTTCCCTGCTGCTACCAAGTCCACCGCATGACGCTGGGGCTTCCCTGGGGGGGTCCGAACCGGGGGGGGGGGGGGGGGGGCGGCATCTTCGGATATTCAGTCAGGTCTGGATTCAATCAGACCTGGATCCTTGGGTGTTAGAGATCGTGTCTCAAGGATACAAACTGGAGTTTCGCGAGATGCCCCCTCACCGGTTCTTCATTTCGGCATTTCATGTAGTTCTTCCGGATAGGGAGGTGGTCCGGGCAGCGATTCAAAAATTGTGTCTGCAGAGGGTCATTGTTCCCGTCCCCCCGTCCCAGCGGGGGAGGGGTTCTACTCGAGCCTCTTTGTGGTGCCGAAACCGGACGGTTCGGTCAGACCAATTCTAAATCTAAAATCCCTCAATCCATACTTGAAAGTGTTCAAGTTCAAGATGGAATCCCTTCGAACGGTGATTGCCAGCCTGGAGGGGGGGGATTTTATGGCGTCAGTCGACATAAAAGATGCCTATTTACATGTGCCGATATATTCTCCGCATCAGGCTTTCCTCAGGTTTGCGATACAGGATTCTCATTACCAATTTCAGACGTTGCCGTTTGGGCTTTCCACGGCTCTGAGGATTTTCACCAAAGTCATGGCGGAAATGATGGTTCTTCTTCGCAAACAAGGGGTTTCAATTATCCCGTACTTGAACGATCTCCTGATAAAGGCGAGGTCCAAGGAACGGTTGCTGAGAAGTGTAGAGTTGTCACTCTCTGTTCTGCGACAGCACGGTTGGGTGCTCAATTTGCCGAAATCCCAGTTGATTCCGACCACTCGGCTTCCTTTTCTGGGCATGATTCTGGACACGGATTTACAAAAGGTATTTCTTCCAGAAGAAAAGGCTCGGGAACTGCAGACGATGGTCAGGGAACTTCTGAAGCCGACGAGTGTGTCGATCCATCATTGTACTCGGGTTCTGGGGAAGATGGTTGCGGCGTACAAAGCCATACCATTTGCAGATTTCACGCCCGGGTGTTTCAGTGGGACTTGCTGAGCAAATGGTCCGGGTCTCACCTACACATTCACCGGAAGATAAGTCTATCTCCCAGAGCCAGAATTTCTCTCCTGTGGTGGCTACAGGGTCTTCACCTCCTAGGGGGACGTCGATTCGGTATCCAGGATTGGGTACTTCTGACAACAGATGCAAGTCTCCGGGGCTGGGGCGCAGTCACCCAAGGAAGAAACTTCCAGGGAAAATGGTCGCTCCAGGAAGCCTGTCTCCACATAAATATTCTCGAGTTAAGAGCCATTTACAACGGCCTGCTACAAGCAAGAAGCCTTCTTCAGGGTCGACCAGTTCTGGTACAGTCAGACAACATCACAGCGGTGGCGCATATAAACCGGCAAGGCGGAATGAGGAGCAGAGCGGCAATGGCGGAGGCCACAAAGATCCTTCGCTGGGCGGAACAACACGTGAGCGCACTGTCAGCAGTTTTCCTGCCGGGGGTGGACAACTGGGAAGCAGATTTCCTCAGCAGACACGATCTCCATCCGGGAGAGTGGGCTCTTCACCAAGAGGTTTTTGCAGAGGTGACAAGACGCTGGGGAATTCCGTTGATAGACATGATGGCGTCTCGGCTCAACAAGAAGCTCCCGAGGTATTGTTCCAGGTCAAGGGACCCACAAGCCACTGCAGTGGACGCCCTGGTGTCTCCGTGGGTGTTCCAGTCGGTGTATGTGTTACCTCCACTTCCTCTCATTCCAAAGGTGCTGGGGATCATTCGACGAGCAAGGGTTCAGGCGATTCTCGTCGTTCCAGACTGGCCAAGAAGGGCCTGGTACCCGGATCTTCAGGACTTACTGGTGGAAGATCCGTGGCCGCTTCCTTTAAGAGAGGATCTGTTGTTGCAGGGTCCATGCGTGTTTCCAGACTTACCGCGGCTGCGTTTGACGGCATGGAGGTTGAGCGCCAGATCTTAGCTCGTAAGGGTATTCCCAGGGAGGTCATTCCAACTCTCATTAAGGCTAGGAAAGAGGTTACGGCGAAACACTATCACCTTATTTGGAGGAAGTATGTTTCCTGGTGTGAGGCTAAAAGGGCTCCTGCGGAGGTTTTTCACTTGGGTCGTTTTCTCCACTTTTTACAGGCGGGCGTAGATGCAGGCCTGAAATTGGGTTCCATCAAAGTGCAGATTTCGGCTTTATCTATTTTCTTTCAAAAAGAATTAGCTGCCCTCCCGGAGGTTCAGACCTTTGTGAAAGGAGTATTGCATATCAATCCTCCGTTTGTACCTCCTGTAGCTCCATGGGACCTTGATGTCGTCTTACGGTTTCTCATGTCTTCCTGGTTTGAACCTTTGCGTAAGGTTGAGTTGAAGTTTCTCACCTGGAAGGTGGTTATACGATGGCGCTGGCGTCTGCCAGGCGGGTGTCGGAGTTGGCGGCTTTATCTCATAAGAGCCCGTACTTGATTTTTCATTCGAATAGGGCGGAATTGAGGACTCGTCAACAATTTCTACCGAAGGTGGTTTCTTCATTTCACATTAACCAACCTATTGTGGTTCCGGTGGCTACGGAAACGTTGGCGATTCCGAAATCTCTAGATGTTGTAAGAGCGTTGAAAATCTACGTCTCTAGGACAGCTGTTACTAGGAAGACTGAGGCGTTTTGTTTTGTATGCTGCCAACAGGATTGGTCATCTCGCTTCAAAACAGACTATTGCACGCTGGATTTGTAGTATGATCCAGCAGGCTCATTCTTCGGTCGGACTACCGGTACCGAAGTCGGTAAAAGCCCATTCTACCAGGAAAGTGGGCTCATCTTGGGCGGCTGCCCAGGGGCGTTTCGGCGTTACAACTTTACCGAGCGGCTACTTGGTCGGGTTCTAACACGTTCGCTAAGTTCTATAAGTTTGATACCCTGGCCGATGAGGACCTGGCGTTTGCTCAGTCTGTGCTGCAGAGTCGTCCGCACTCTCCCGCCCGTTCTGGAGCTTTGGTATAATCCCCATGGTCCTTTTGGAGTCCCCAGCATCCTCTAGGACGTAAGAAAAAATAGGATTTTGGTACTTACCGATAAATCCTTTTCTCCTAGTCCGTAGAGGATGCTGGGCGCCCGTCCCTGTGCGGACTATTACTTGCAGTGTTTTTTCTTGCTGGTTAATTTAGTTTATACACGGGTTGTGTATTGGTTTGTTGCAGCTTGTTGCTAACATTCATGCATACTGTTATCTGGTTTGAGGTTATTCCGGTTGTACGGTATGTTTATGGTGTGGGCTGGTAGTTTGGTAGCCCTTAGTTAAAACAAAAATCTTTCCTTGAAATGTCCGTCTCTCCTGGGCACAGTTCCTATAACTGGGGTCTGGAGGAGGGGCATAGAGGGAGGAGCCAGTTCACACCCAGATTAAGTCTTTTTAGTGTGCCCAAGCTCCTGCGGATCCCGTCTATACCCCATGGTCCTTTTGGAGTCCCCAGCATCCTCTACGGACTAGGAGAAAAGGATTTATCAGTAAGTACCAAAATCCTATTTTTCCTACAGTAGCTCATGTGCATTTACAACAAAGGAAGGCGAACAACTTCTGTAGTGCTGCCACTGGGTTAGGAGTTAGAAGGTTGTGCTAGTTGGATACTGATGGGGACTGGAGAACGCAAGCCATAGGAAAATACAGGGAACTGTTGAATAAGGTCTGTGGTGTGAACAGAACCTGTAGGGGCAAATGCTGCCTTCACGTCAGACCTTTTGGTGCAGATTGAGTATTATCCCACATCTGGAGTCCTCTAGCTTTCTGTCTCCAGGCTATATTCTAAAGCCAGGCTCCACTCATCACCGTCTATACCCCAACGTATATACTTCAGTGTCCCCTAGTAGATGAAGGAGAAATACAGCAAAGTAACTAAAGTACTGTATAATCATAATGGGGGGTTTTAATCACACTTACAGTATGTGTGTATTATATAAATGTTCTAATTTTCTAACACTGAATGTGATCTATACTTCTAGTAAAGGAATGGGAAACCTGAAACACTTGAGCAGTTGCCACCTACATTGCACATGACCCTCAGCCATCCAGGGCCTGATGGTGAATCTCACAATAGATGCCTGTACCAGTATGATGTCAGCAATAGTAACACTAATAGTACAAATCGTTAGAGATTTCTAATTAACAGAATTGCCTATGTAAAATGTTATTTTTTTATTGAGTGCAATAGATGTGTGCTACGTTGTCACAAGGGTCAAGTTGCAATAGTTTCCTTTAGTTTATATCTGCGTGCGATCAGATCTGAACTGCGCATGTGTCTGAGCCGCAGTGCTGCAGGTACGATGGACCGCAGCAACGGGGATCGCCGGACAGTGACGGGATTGTGCGAAGGATCCATTTGCACGGGCGTTCGCAAGGAGATTGACAGGAAGAGGGTGTTTGTGGGTGGCAACTGTCCGTCTTCAAGGAGTGTTTGGAAAAAAACGCAGGCATGTCCAAGCGTTTGAAGGGAGGGTGTCTGACGTCATATCCGGTCCTGAACGGCCTGATGTGATCGCAGCGTCTGAGGCTGAAGTCGGATGCAATTTCCCTTGAACTCCCACGGGACTTTCCCGGGAGTGATTCCATACGATTTGGTACTTTTGTGCTATTTTTGCATAAGATATATTGCATGCAATTGATGAAGCCGCTATGAATCGCATGTGATATATCGTATGGCATACAATTGAACCATAAAATATATCTGATGGGCTGAATTTGAGGGCTAGGGGGGCCTGGGAGTGTCCTGAGAATGCCAGTCAAACTTCCCTGTGATACATTGCATGCGATATATCACATGCACAAAAAACATATGAAATCGTGCAAAATCGTTGTAGTGTATGGGGCCCTTAAATCCTAGGCTGCGCAGAGACTGCACAAAATCAGTTTGTGCAGCTCTCATACACATGCAATCGCACACTTGTAAAGCTAAAATACACTCCCCTGTAGGCAGCGACTATCTGAACGCAGGACAGCAAAAATCGCTGCCCAGCGATCAGGTCTGAATTACCCCCTATATTATGTAATTGGTGTACAGTTGGTGATGACTATACTCCCATAGATATCCTGTGCCTTTGTTGGGAACAGTAATAAGGAGACTCATGTAAGAGCTGGAGTAATGTACTTCTGAGATAGGGGTGTAGTATGGTTTGCCGGCGGTCGGGGTCCCGGTGACCAGCATACTGGCGCCGGAATCCCGACCACCGGCATACCGACAGCTGGGTGAGCGCAAATGAGCCCCTTGCGCGCCACGCTATCTATTCTCCCTCCAGGGGGTCGTGGACCCCCAAGAGGGAGAAAAGATGTCTGTATGCCGGCGGTCGGGATTCCGGCGACGGTATGGTGGTCGCCAGGAGGCCGTCCGCCGGCAACCTGAAGACCACCCCTGAGATAGATCCCCACACCCCTGTCATATTACTTACTTGGAACCTATATCTACATAATGTAATGAATGGTAACAGAGGACAATAGCTTGTACTCAACAGCATAGTGTAAAATCAATATCATACATATTGGGGGTAATTCCAAGTTGATCGCAGCAGGAAATTTTTTAGCAGTTGGGCAAAACCATGTGCACTGCAGGGGAGGCAGATATAACATGTGCAGAGAGAGTTAGATTTGGGTGGGTTATTTTGTTTCTGTGCAGGGTAAATACTGGCTGCTTTATTTTTACACTGCAATTTAGATTGCAGATTGAACTCACCACACCCAAATCTAACTCTCTCTGCACATGTTATATCTGCCTCCCCTGCAGTGCACATGGTTTTGCCCAACTGCTAACCAAAATCCTGCTGCGATCAACTTGGAATTACCCCCCTTGTTTTGTATGCCGAGGATAAAAAGATTGTAGGAGGTCGATTTACTAAAACTTCTAAAAATAAAAGTGGTGGTGTTGCCTAGTGCAACCAATTAGATTCTGTCTATCATTTTCTAGGATGTAGTAGAGAAATGATAGCAAGAATATGATTGGTTGCTATAAACCAATTTTCATTTCTGCAGCGGGGTACACTGGGGTTCCACAGGGAATAACATCGGCGTGTAGAGCTGGATCTTGATCCGAGGCACCAAAAATAAGATTTTAAACCTACCGGTAAATCTTTTTCTCGTAGTCCGTAGAGGATGCTGGGACTCCGTAAGGACCATGGGGATAGACGGGCTTCGCAGGAGACATGGGCACTTTAAGAAAGACTTTGACTCTGGGTGTGCACTGGCTCCTCCCTCTATGCCCCTCCTCCAGACCTCAGTTAGAGAAACTGTGCCCAGAGGAGACGGACAGTACAAGGAAAGAATTTTTGCAATCCAAGGGCAAGATTCATACCAGCCACACCAATCACACCGTATAACGTGTGATATACTATCTAGTTAACAGTATGAAGAACAACATATCATCGGCCCAAAACCGATGAAACTATAACATAACCCTTATGTAAGCAATAACTATATACAAGTCTTGCAGAAGTAGTCCGCACTTGGGACGGGCGCCCAGCATCCTCTACGGACTACGAGAAAAAGATTTACCGGTAGGTTTAAAATCTTATTTAATCTAACGTTTTAGAGGATGCTGGGACTCCGTAAGGACCACGGGGATTATACCAAAGCTCCCAAACGGGCGGGAGAGTGCGGATGACTCTGCAGCACCGATTGAGCAAACAGGAGGTCCTCCTCAGCCAGGGTATCAAACTTATAGAACTTTGCAAAGGTGTTTGACCCCGACCAAGTAGCAGCTCGGCAAAGCTGTAGTGCCGAGACCCCTCGGACAGCCGCCCAAGACGAGCCCATCTTCCTAGTGGAATGGGCTTTAACCGATTTCGGTAGCGGCAATCCTGCCGTAGAATGCGCCTGCTGAATCGTGTTACAGATCCAGCGAGCAATAGTCTGCTTTGAAGTAGGGCCGCCAACCTTGTTGGCTGCATACAGGACAAACAGTGCTTATGTTTTTCTGATCCTAGCCGTTCTGGCCACGTTAATTTTCAAAGCCCTGACCACATCAAGGGACTCTGAATCCTCCAAGTCACGTGTAGCCACAGGCACGACAATAGGTTGGTTCATATGAAAGGATGAGACCACCTTAGGTAGGAATTGAGGACGGGTCCGCAACTCCGCTCTACCCATATGGAAAACCAGATAGGGGCTTTTATGTGATAAAGCCGCCAATTCCGAAACTCGCCTAGCCGAAGCCAAGGCTAACAACATGACCACCTTCCAAGTGAGATATTTCAACTCCACTGTTTTAAGTGGTTCAAACCAATGTGACTTAAGGAAACTTAACACCATGTTAAGGTCCCAAGGCGCCATCGGAGGTACAAAAGGAGGCTGAATATGCAGTACTCCCTTCACAAAAGTCTGTACTTCAGGTAAAGAGGCCAATTCCTTTTGAAAGAAAATGGATAAGGCCGAAATCTGAACTTTTAATGGAGACTAATTTTAGGCCCAAATTCACTCCAGTTTGTAGGAAGTGAAGAAAACGGCCTAGATGGAATTCTCCCGTAGGAGCATTCCTGGCCTCACACCAAGAAACATATTTTCGCCATATTCGGTGATAATGTTTAGACGTCACATCCTTCCTAGCCTTTATCAGCGTAGGAATGACCTCATCCGGAATACCTTTTTCCGCTAGGATCCGGCGTTCAACCGCCATGCCGTCAAACGCAGCCGCGGTAAGTCTTGGAACAGACAGGGACCTTGTTGTAACAGGTCCTGCCTTAGAGGAAGAGGCCACGGATCTTCTGTGAGCATTTCTTGCAGATCCGGATACCAGGTCCTTCGTGGCCAATCTGGAACAATGAGAATTGTTCTCACTCCTCTTTTTCTTATTATCCTCAACACCTTGGGTATGAGAGGAAGAGGAGGAAACACATATACCGACTGGAACACCCACGGTGTCACTAGGGCATCCACAGCTACCGCCTGAGGGTCTCTTGACCTGGCGCAATACCTTTGTAGCTTTTTGTTGAGACGGGATGCCATCATGTCTATTTGGGGTAGTCCCCACCAACTTGCAATCTGCGCGAAGACTTCCTGATGAAGTCCCCACTCTCCCGGATGCAGATCGTGTCTGCTGAGGAAGTCTGCTTCCCAGTTGTCCACTCCCGGAATGAACACTGCTGACAGAGCGCTTACATGATTCTCCGCCCAGCGAAGAATTCTGGTGGCTTCCGCCATTGCCACTCTTCTCCTTGTGCCGCCTTGGCGGTTTACATGAGCTACTGCGGTGATGTTGTCTGACTGGATCAGTACTGGTCGATTGCGAAGTAAGATCTCCGCTTGACGTAGGGCGTTGTATATGGCCCTTAGTTCCAGGATGTTGATGTGAAGACAAGTCTCTTGACTTGACCAAAGTCCTTGGAAATCTCTTCAATGTGTGACTGCTCCCCAACCACGGAGGCTTGCGTCCGTGGTCACCAGTATCCAGTCCTGAATGCCGAACCTGCGGCCCTCTAAAAGGTGAGCACTGTTTAGCCACCACAGGAGAGATACTCTGGCCCTGGGGGACAGGGTGATCCGCTGATGCAATTGCAGATGCGACCCGGACCATTTGTCCAATAGGTCCCATTGGAAAGTCCTTGCATGGAATCTGCCGTATGGAATGGCTTCGTATGTTGCCACCATCTTTCCCAGAACTTGAGTGCAATGATGTACTGACACTTGTTTTGGTTTTAACAGGTTCATGAGTTCCTGCGCTTTTTCCGTCGGAAGAAAAACCCTTTTCTGGTCTGTGTCCAGAATCATGCCCAAGAAGGGCAGACGAGTTGTAGGATTCAGCTGCGACTTTGGAATATTGAGAATCCAGCCGTGTCGCTGTAACACATTCAGTGAAAGTGATACGCTGTTCAGCAACTTCTCCCGTGATCTCGCTTTTATGAGGAGATCGTCCAAGTACAGGATAATTGTGACACCCTGCTTGCGCAGGAGCGCCATCATTTCCGCCATTACCTTGGTGAAAATTCTCGGGGCCGTGAAAAGCCCAAACGGCAACGTCTGAAATTGGTAATGACAATCCTGTACCGCAAATCTCAGGTACGCCTGATGAGGAGGATATATGGGGACATGCAGGTATGCATCCTTTATGTCCAGAGATAGCAAAAAATCTCCCCCTTCTAGGCTGGCTATGACCGCCCTGAGCGATTCCATTTTGAACTTGAACCGTTTTAAGTAAAGGTTCAGGGAATTTAAATTTAAAATGGGTCTGACCAAACCGTCCGGTTTCGGAACCACAAACAGAGTTGAGTAGTACCCCTGCCCTCTTTGAAGCAGGGGAACCTCTACCACCACTTGTTGAAGACACAATTTGTGAATCGCATGTAACACTATCTCCCTTTTCAGGGGTTGTTTCGGTAGGGCCGATTTGAAAAACCGGCGAGGAGGCACTTCTTTGAATTCCAGCTTGTAACCCTGGGAAACTATTTCTATTGCCCATGGATCCACCTGTGAGTGGACCCAGACGTGGCTGAACAGTCGAAGACGTGCCCCCACAGACGCTGACTCCCTCAGGGGAGCCCTAGCGTCATGTGGATTTTGCAGAGGCCGGGGAGGACTTCTGTTCCTGGGAACTAGCTGTGTTATGCAGCTTTTTCCCTCTGCCCTTACCTCTGGCAAGAAAGGACGATCCACGTGCTTTCTTGCTTTTATTGGAATGAAAGGACTGCCTTTGATAATGAGGCGCTTTCTTAGATTGTGAGGGAATATATGGCAAAAAATTTGATTTACCTGCCGTAGCCGTGGAGATGAGGTCCGAGAATCCCTCTCCAAACAATTCCTCACCCTTGTAAGGCAACAACTCCATATGTCTCTTGGAGTCGGCATCACCAGTCCACTGTCGGGTCCATAAGACACGCCTAACAGAAATAGACATAGCGTTTATCCTGGAACCCAGTAAACTAATGTCTCTTTGAGCATCCCTCATATACAAGACCGCATCTTTTATATGCCCTAGGGTCAATAAAATAGTATCCTTATCAAGAGTCTCAATATCCGTTGATAAGGAATCTGTCCATGCTGCTACAGCACTACAAACCCAGGCCGACGCAATAGCCGGTCTGAGTAACGTACCAGAATGTGTGTAAATGGACTTCAGGGTAACCTCCTGCTTGTGGTCAGCAGGATCCTTGAGGGTAGCCGTATCTTGGGATGGAAGCGCTATCTTTTTTGATAAGCGCGTCAAGGCCTTGTCCACCCTAGGGGAGGATTCCCACCGTATCCTGTCCTGCGACGGGAAAGGATACGCTGTTAGGATCCTTTTGGGAATCTGCAGTTTTTTGTCTGGAGTTTCCCACGCTTTTTCACACACTTCGTTCAGCTCATGTGAGGAGGGAAAGGAGACCTCAGGTTTCTTTCCTTTATACATGTGTACCCTCGTGTCAGGGACAGGGGGTTCCTCAGTGATATGCAACACATCTTTTATTGCGATAATCATATATCGAATACCTTTAGCCACCTTTGGCTGTAATTTTGTATCATCGTAATCGACACTGGAGTCTGAATCCGTGTCGGTATCTGTGTCAACTATTTGGGATAGGGGGCGCTTCTGAGACCCCGAAGGTCCCGGCGACATAGGGACAGGCATGGGTTGACTCCCTGACTGTGCCTCAGCTTCGGCTTTGTCTAGCCTTTTGTGCAATAAATTAACATTTGCACTTAAAACATTCCACATATCCATCCAGTCCGGCGTCGGCACCGCCGGCGGAGACCTAACATTCATAAACTCCCCCTCCTCCTTAGGTGAGCCCTCAGCCTCAGACATGTCAACACACACGTACCGACACACCACACATACACAGGGAAGCTCTTTTCTGAAGACAGGTTCCCCACCAGGCCCTTTGGAGAGACAGAGAGAGAGAGTATGCCAGCACACACCCCAGCGCTATATGACCCAGGAATAACACAGTAAATTAATGTTTACCCAGCAGTGCTGTTTTATGTATCTGCGCCAATTATGTGCCCCCCCCTCTACTTTAAAACCCCCTGTCACCGTGTGTCAAGTAGGGGAGAGTCCGGGGAGCTTCCTCTCAGCGGTGCTGTGGAGAAAAAATGGCGCTGGTGAGTGCTGAGGTATATATACAACTGTGCCATAAGAGAGGTTTATATTGCTGCCCAGGGTGCCCCCCCCCCCCCCGCTCCCTGCACCCTTACAGTGACCGGAGTGTGAGGTGAAGGGGAGCAATGGCGCACAGCTGCAGTGCTGTGCGTTACCTCAGTGAAGATCCAAGTGTCTTCTGCCGCCTCAAATGGGTCTTTTCCTCACATACTCACCCGGCTTCTTTCTTCCGGCTCTGCGAGGAGGACGGCGGCGCGGCTCTGGGACGGACGGCGAGGGTGAGACCTGCGTACCGATCCCTCTGGAGCTAATGGTGTCCAGTAGCCTAAGAAACAGAGCCCTGAACTCAGAGAAGTGGGTCTGTTTCTCTCTCCTCAGTCCCTCGATGCAGGGAGTCTGTTGCCAGCAGGCTCCCTGAAAATAAAAAATCTAACAAAAATGCTTTCTTACAGGAAACTCAGGAGAGCTCCTGAAATGCACTAAGTCTCCACTGGGCACAGTATCAAACTGAGGTCTGGAGGAGGGGCATAGAGGGAGGAGCCAGTGCACACCCAGAGTCAAAGTCTTTCTTAAAGTGCCCATGTCTCCTGCGGAGCCCGTCTATCCCCATGGTCCTTACGGAGTCCCAGCATCCTCTAGGACATGGGTCTTCAACCTGTGGCCCTCCAGCTGCTGTGAAACTACACATCCCAGCATGACCTGCCACAGTTTTGCTATTAAGGTATGCTAAAACTGAGGCAGGGCATGCTGGGATGTGTAGTTCCACAGCAGCTGGAGGGCCGCAGGTTGAAGACCCATGCTCTAGGACGTTAGAGAAAGGCTAAAAGCTTTGACTGTTCCCAAGATGCACAGCGCCGCCTCCTCTATGGCCCCGCCTCCGTGCACAGAAGCTCAGTTTGTAAGTTGGTGTCTGCGGTGCCGGCAACTAACAGGGAGGACTGCGTTAGGCAGCCCTGAAAAGAGCTTTTTTAGAAGAAAGAAGACTTCAAGGGCCGCAGCACAGGCACTTAAAAGTGCTATATGACATATCGTGCTGCGGCTCCCTCACCTCCCCCAGCGCCCTGGTTGCCGGGTACTTACAGCGGAGGGCTCCGGTTTCTCTTCAGGCACACACAGACCTGCGGCTGCTCTCCAGGATCGCGTGGCCGCATCACAGGGAGGAGGTAAGAGGGTCCCCCAGGCGGGACCCGCTGGAAACCACGATCCACCACGGACTCTAGGAGATGGGCAGCGCGCGCTGACGTGGACATTGTGGCGTACAGGGACCCCACTAGACCACCAGGGCAATGGGCACAGGTCGGATTACCTCATAATCCAGTTTAATAGGCCCCGCATTACCCGGTGGTGAAGTCCAGCAAGGGGATAAAGCTCTGACCTGTAGCCCCTCCCCCAGGTGCCATTTACTGAAAATGTTCCCGCCCTGGAGCTGCATCTCTCTGTCTCCCTCACTTCCTGTCAGCGTTTGGGTGCCATTACACAGGGCTGAGCTGATTCTGGGACTACTGGGCAATGTCTCCTCTGTAAAGCCGCCTGCAATATCAGCGCTGTGCATTTACAGGACACTTAACTAACACTATCTAAATGAGATGTAGAATACTTAAGAACAAGTGCATTACTACAGGGATATTTGGTACAAGTGTCCTGTGATATACATCCAGTCTTTACTGTGCATTGTTATATTTATATACTTATATAGCTTTACTTAGTGGTACAGTTTGTACTTAGTATTGCTAGTCCAGTGCATTTTTATTGTTGGTAATACTTTCTGCATTGTATTTGTGACTGTGTGTGTGCCAATAGCTGCTGTGTGATCTCTATTTCGTGTATCCCACACATTGCTATCCCTATATTCTGTACCCTGAGAGGAGCGAAGTGCGTCGGGGTCCTCGTAAATATAGTGTTTCACAGGATAAACTACTTTGTTATTTTTCTCTGTGTTTTACAGTCGCCACATACCTCTTAAATCCCGTTTGTGCTCTGCTTTGCAGTCTCACTATACAGGGTTTTTTTTGTCAGGTAATTTGTCTGCTTATATTGTACTGTTACACCCTAAGGTTACGCTTACATATAATGTCTGCTAAACAGGGTGGTAGATCCATGGCTGATCCTGCACCATGCAGTGCTGACGCCACGGATTACTCGGAGGAAAACATAGCAGCTGAGGGTTCAGGTACGGGGGGTCTATACCCCATGGTCAGTCTGCAGCAACGGGGGCAAATCAAGACCCACCTTTGGCTGCTTTCTCTAATTTACTGACTACGCTAGTAACTAGACTTGCGCCCCCTATGGGACCTCCTGTGCCATTACAGCCACATATTGTCCCTGCAGATAATCCGCCATGGGCAAATAGTCTGTCCTCTCAGTTACAGCAATTAAATCAGTCTCTGGCTATGCAAAATCCTGACTCTCGCCCGTCTAAGACCAAGGGGTCATCTAAATGGGCCATTACTTCCTCACAATCCACACATGTTTCGGATACCTCATCCGAAGATGTATTGCTGTGTCGCATCAGCAACACCTGCGGTTTGCTATTGGCAACCTACATTTTCAATTCCAGGCCTTACCTTTCGGTCTGACCACAGCTCCAAGAATTTTCACCAAGGTCATGGCGGTCATGACGGCTCTACTCCGCCGTCAGGATATCAGGATCCTGCCGTATCTGGATGACTTGTTGATCCTGGTGAATTTTCCAGAGGTTCTCCTCTGTCATCTGGAACGGACGGTCCAATTCCTGCAAGTCCACGGGTGGCTGATCAACTGGAAGAAATCTTCCCTGGTCCCTGCTCAGAGCATGGTGCACCTGGGAGCACTATTGGACACCCACAACCAGCGGTTGTTTTTGTCTTCGGAAAAGATCCTGAAACTTCAGGACAAGATAAGATGCTTCCTCTCTCGACAATGTGTGTTGATACACTCGGCGATGCAAGTACTAGGCCTCATGGTGTTGGCTTTCGACATGGTAGATTACGCTCAATTTCATTCCCGCCCCCTGCAGAGGTTGATACTCTCCAAGTGGGATGGCCTGCCTCACTGGAGGTCCGCTTGTCACTGAGCAGGGGTCGTCCCTTCAGTATCTCCAACTGGGTCCTTCTGACGATGGATGCCAGTCTGTGGGGCTGGGGCACGTTGTTGGAGCAACACTCTCTTCGGGGTCGGTGGACCAGGGAGGAATCTCTCCTCCCGATAAACATTCTGGAATTGCGGGCAGTGTTCAATGTGTTGCCACTAGCCCTGCCTCTAGTACAGAACAGGCCTGTTCAAGTACAGTCAGACAGTGCCACCAGGGTGGCGTACATAAATCATCAAGGTGGCACTTGAAGCCGCATGGCAATCAAGGAAGTGTCAAAAATCCTTCATTGGGCGGAACGCCATCTGCCAGCCATATCGGCAGTGTTCATTCCGGAAGTCCTCAACTGGTAAGCGGACTTCCTTAGTCGTCAGGACGTACAAGCCGGAGAGTGGAGACTTCATATGGAAGTCTTTCAACTCCTAGTGGACAAGTGGGGCCTACCAGATGTAGACCAGATGGTGTCTTGACACAATCACAAGGTTCCGGTCTTCGGAGCAAGGACAAGGGATCCTCAAGCAGCGTTCGTGGACGCACTGGCAATTCCATGGAACTTTCGGCTGCCATACGTGTTCCCTCCGGTGTCACTTCTGCACAGGGTGATAAGGAAGTTCAAGCTAGAAGGAGGAATACTACTTCTAATCGCTCCAGTGTGGCCTAGACGGCATTGGTTCTCAGACCTGCAGGGTCTCTTGATAGAGCATCCTCTTCTACTTCCGCAAGGCCCAGACCTCCTCGTTCAGGGCCCTTGTGTCTACCAGGATTTGGCCCGGCTGGCTTTGACGGCGTGGCTCTTGAAGCTTCCGTACTGAGGGCCAAAGGATTTTCTGAGGCGGTCATTCAAATTATGTTGAAGGCCCGTAAACCGGCTTCAGCTCGGATTTATTATAGGGTCTGGAATTCTTACTTTGCCTGGTGTGTGACTAACCATTATGACGCGTATAAGTTCAGTACTGCCAAGCTTTTGGCTTTCCTGAAACAGGGCCTGGACTTAGGCCTTCATCTGGCCTCCCTCAAGGGTCATATTTTGGTCTTGTCGATATGGTTTCAGAGAAAAATTGCGACTGCCTGATGTTCATACATTCACTCAGGGTGTTTTACGGATTCAACCTTCCTATGTCCCGCCTGTGGCTCCTTGAGATTTGTTGGTTGTTCTGGACGCCTTACAAGAGTCTCCGTTTGAACCTCTTGAGTCTGTGGACCATAAGTGGCTTACTCTTAAGGTCCTGTTCTTGCTGGCTATTGCTTCTGCTAGATGGGTTTCAGACTTTGGTGCCTTGTCCTGTCGGTTCACCGTGATCAGGCGGTTCTTAGAACTCGCCCTGGTTATCTGCCTAAAGTGGTGTCATCTTTCCACCTTAACCAAGAGATTGTGGTTCCGGCCTTTACCTTTCCTGGTTTATCCCCCAAAGAGCGGTCTTTGGATGTGGTACGGGCTCTCCGTATTTATGTGAAGAGAACAGCTTCTCTTAGGAGATCTGATTTCCCTCTTTGTCCTTTTTGGTTTTCACAAACGTGGCAGGCCTGCTAATAAGCAGACCTTGGCCAGATGGATTAGAATGGTGATTGCACATGCTTACAGTATGTACAGGCTGGTCTTCCAGCTCCTGCTACCATCAAAGCCCATTCTACTCTGTCTGTTGGACCTTCTTGGGCAGCCCGACGTGGTGCGACCCTTGAACAATTGTGCAATTTTGGCTACGTGGTCCTCAGTGAACACGTTCATAAGGTTCTATGCCTTCGATACTTCCGCCTCCCAGATGCCTCCTTTGGACGCTGGGTTCTTGTGCCCACTACAGTGCATCCCCTCCCATGAGGAACTGCTTTAGGACATCCCCGATGTTATTCCCTGTGGAACCCCAGTGTACCCCGCTGCAGAAAAGGAGATTTATGGTAAGAACTTACCTTTTGTTAAATCTCTTTCTGCGCGGTACACTGGGTTCCACAGGGCGCCCACCCTGATGCACTTAGCTTCTTTGGGTTTGTTTGGCATTAGCCTCTGGTACCTTCTCCTGTCGCGAGAATGTGGTATATATGGCTACTAACGATTGTCTTCTCTTTTACCTGCTAACGCATTGGACTGCTTAACGTAACTGAGCTCCTATGCATGGAGGCGGGGTTATAGAGGAGACGGCGCTGTGCATCTTGGGAACAGTCAAAGCTTTTAGCCTGTTGGTGCCTCGGATCAAGATCCAACTCTACACCCCGATGTTATTCCCTGTGGAACCCAGTGTACCTTGCAGAAAGAGATTTAACAAAGGTAAGTTCTTACCATATATCTACCACTAGGGATCTCCAAAATAATATAGGGTGCTGAAACTTACTAGAAGAAGCCACGTTTGAGATATCCCTCTTCTGAATAATATATAATAGCACACCCTGCACCCATATAATTATACTTTCCAGAGTTCCGCTTCGGATGGCACTGCAGACAGAAATCACTGGGAAAATGGCTCTGTGGCCATTTTACCAGAGATTTGCACAAAGATGTCTCGGGAAACATAGGGGCCGATTCAGACCTGATCGCTAGGCTGCGTTTTCTCACAGCCTGCGATCAGGTTTGAACTGCGCATGCACCGGCGCATTGGACGACGGCACCGGATATTGGTGCATAGCGACGAGATGGTGCAAAAAAAAGCGATCACACAGGCGATCGCAAAGCGATTGACAGGAAGAGGGCATTTGTGGGTGGCAACTGACCGTTTTGTAGGAGTGTCTGGGAAAACACAGGAGTGACCAGGCGTTTTGAAGGTGGGTTTCTGATGTCAAATTTGGCCCCGATCATCGCAGCAGCTGAGTAAATCCTGGGCAGCACAGAGACTGCACAAACTGATAATAGGATTTTAGTACCTACTGGTAAATCGTTTTCTCCTAGTCCGTAGAGGATGCTGGGGACTCCAAAAGGACCATGGGGTATAGACAGATCCGCAGGAGCTTGGGCACACTATAAAGACTTAAACTGGGTGTGAACTGGCTCCTCCCTCTATGCCCCTCCTCCAGACCTTAGTTAGAAAACTGTGCCCAGGAGAGACGGACATTTCGAGGAAAGAATTTATAATTTAAACACAGTGAGTGTTATACCAGCTCACACCAGGGACGTGCGGTGAGCAAAATGGCTCAGGAGGCACTGGCTAACCCCAGAGCCAGAATTACATGCAATATATGAGCCAAAGGGTACATCTGGGCATTATACACAGGTGTAGCAGTATATACTCCTGGAAATCTGGTGAGTTTTGATTAGAGATGTGTGGAAAGGATACACAGGTGAGGCACTGCCTCACCTGCCATAGACTTTTTACTCCAGAGTTTGGGCTATAAAAATTATTAGAATAATGCAAAGAAGGTATTTCAAACAAATTATTAGTATTTTTCATATACTTTATTCAGTCAAAACTCTGGTTTAAACGTAAGTATGACAGGAAAGGCTCTGCCTCACCCCACCGCACGTCACTGGCTCACACCACGAACATACTGCAAGACATGGCCTTCAACAGAATACCAGCCCACGGTATGAAAACCATACAGCCATATGCTGAGAGAATATGTAACACAACCTGTGTGTCAGCCTACCAACAATAAAAAACCACATGCCATGGCATGAACAACGTCGGCGATAGCCTGACAGAGAAGAAACACCACAAAGTGCAACCAAAATCAATAACTGCAGACACAGTACGCACTGGGACGGGCGCCCAGCATCCTCTACGGACTAGGAGAAAAGGATTTACCGGTAGGTACTAAAATCCTATTTTCTCTTACGTCCTAGAGGATGCTGGGGACTCCAAAAGGACCATGGGGTCTATACCAAAGCTCCAGAACGGGCGAGAGAGTGCTAACGACTCTGCAGCACAGATTGAGCAAACGTGAGGTCCCCATCGTCCAGGGTATCCAACTTGTAGAGCTTAGCAAAGGTGTTTGAAACCCGACCAAGTAACCGCTCAGCAAAGTTAACCCGCCGAGACAACTTGGGCATCCGCCCAACAATAACCCATCTTCCTAGTAGAATGGGTCTCCCCCGACTACGGTAACGGCAATCCAGCCGTAGAACTAGCACACGGAATCGTATCACAGATCCAGCGTGTAACAGACGGCAGAGACACAGGCGCCCAAGCACGCTGGGAGCATACCGGACAAACAGAGACTCTGTTTCCCTAAATTGAGCCCAAATTGGCGACATAAACTGCACAGCCCTGCCTACATCTAGAGAGATTAAATCAGCCAATGCTGAAGCTACCACAGGCATCGAAAAAGGCAGGTCTTTGATAACCCCCGAAAACCCTTTTCGACAGAACTACTATCCGAGTTCTCTATTCTATCCACTTGGAAAATCAAACAGGGGCTCTTGTGAGACAAAGCCGCTACTTCCGACAACCGCCTTGCGGACGTCTAAAAAGCAAAAACATGACCACTCTCCAAGAGAGAAAGTTTAACACACCCTTTAATAAAGGTTCCAATCAGTGAGACACAAGAAACGCAACACCACGTCAAGAGCCCACTGTGCCAATGGGGCACAAATGGAGGTTGGATGTGCAGTACTCCTTTCACGAAAGTCTGAACATCCGGAAAAGGTGGCCAATTCCTTTATTTTATTTTAACAGAAAATTTAAAGGGCCAAAACTGCCCTGAAACGGAGCCTAACTGTAGGCCTGCATCCACACCTGCTTGCAAAGAACGGAGAAGAACGACTCAGCTGAAAATCTGCCGTAGGAAACTTCTTACAATTACCCCAAGAAACATATTCACGCCAAAGACGGTGTTAAGGCTTCGCCATAACTTCTTTTTTATCCTGAAGAAGTGTGGAAATGACCCCACTGGGAATACCCGATTGGACTAGGATATGGCGTTCAACCGCTACGCCGTCAAACGCAGCCGCGATAAGTCCTGATACACGCTCGGATCTTGCTGTAACAGTTCCTCCCGTAGCGGAAGAGTCCAGGGGTCTTCTATGAATAAATCTTGAAGAACTGGATACCAAGTCCTCCTTGGCTAGACCGGAACAATGAGTATCGCCGGAACCTCTGTTCTTCTACTTTTATCACCTTCAGCAGAGTGAAAGCGGAGGGGACACATAGACCGACTGAAAACCCCTAAGGTGTCACGAGGGCGTCCACTGCTATAGCTTGAGTGTCCCTTGACCTGGAACCATATTCCTGAAGTCTCTCATCGAGGCGAGACGCCCACATGCCCAATTGAGGCACTCCTCAAAGACTAGTCACTTCTGCAAACTGTCTCTATGACGACAGGATTTCTCCCGGATGGAGAGCGCGTCTGCAGAGGAAATCTATTTCTCCGTCGTTTACGTCCGGAACTAAGACTACTAATATAACGGTTACCAGTCTTATCACCCAGCGGAAAACTATTTCGGCTTCTACCATTGCCGCTTTGCTTACTTACGCCACTGCTGCCAAGCCGTCCGACAGAAATAACACGAGCAGATCACGAAGAATATGTTCATTGAAAATAGCTCTTACTTCAAGAAAGCTTTTTGTAGACAAGCTTCGCAAGTTGAACTTTTCCTCTGGAAATACTTCCCATGCAAGGACCGCTCCCCAGTCTCGGAGATCTGCACCTATGTACACCAGGATCTAATCGTGAATCCCGAACCTTCATCCCCCTAGGAGGGGAGAACTGAGCAGACCGCACAGAATCGAAATCCCGGCCATTAGAACTATATTCCGGTGCATGTGCCGGCGAGACCCGGACCACATTCCCAACAGGTCCCATGAAAACCACTCTGGCATTTGACCTGCTCACCGAAAAGGCCTCTCAGGCCGCGCCCAACTTCTTCATCAATGGAACATACAGATGGATTGTCACTGCAAATCTGATCCGACTCAGGATCCTCAGAGCTCTTTCCACAGGAAAGCACAGAACCTCAACCGTTCAGTATCTACTCTGATACCACCTCCGATATCTGTGTCGTTGGGAACAACAGCCCTTCCCTGTGTTGGAGAACAGTCAGAGAGAAACAACGATTTGCGCCACTTGTTACTAGACCTCGCCTCAATCAGGCGAGCATCTCATTACAGAATAACAATGGATCTTACTATTTAAAGAAAACCATCATACTACCATCACTCTAGTGAAATGGCAAAGACCATCCTGGCTATCCCTCCAGGTAATCTGAATGCATAAAATAACGCATGTAAACTTTTTTTTTTTAACCGGGACAGGAGGACAAGGCCCTGAACGTGACGCACCTTTAATATGGCGTCGCGAATTACCTCCCCTTCCAGAGGCGAAACGGTAAGATCTATTAGGAAACAGTGAGGGGAAACATCTGTAACTCCAGACATTCCCCCTCTGGATTCTACAATTAACTCACGGGTCCTGATCTATTCCCGGACCAACTGAAAGGTAGTAGACAAGTCCCCACCAGAGTGGGGTCCAGGCAGGTAGACTCAGCACCATGTGGTGGATGTGTGAGAAACAGAAAACGACCTCCGCTTCTGCGAACCTAACAAGGCTGCAGAACTCTTACCTTTTCACACTCCATCTGCACAGAAAGGAAAAAAGAACGGCATCGAACTAGTTAATTAAATCGACTGCATCCCACAAAAGAATGCGTCACCAACTGTTGTGAGGGAATCTAACTCACCAAGTTAGATTTACCAGCAGTATTCACTGAGATTGACTGAACTAAGGCATCCCCAAACAGCGGTACACCGACCCAGGGAAAAAGCTCCAGTATCTCTCGGAGTCAGCCACAGTATTTCCCCGGCCATCTCCTGTATACGCACTGCAGCCTGCCGCGATGTATAGAGAAAACCCCACATAAGGAAAATCCCCTATCTCTGCAGGATAATTTCATCGGATGTCCTTCCGAATATAAACACTCCCTCATGTGCATGTAAAGCAAATAAATCCAAAGAATAGAAATAAAATATCACTTAGCTTCCTGTATCCGTTCCTTTGTGACAGGACGCCGTGTCGACCAGGAGTTGACTTTCACAGTATCTTCTGAGCCGCAGGAAAAGAATAAACATTCGGACTCCTTGAGAGGACGGGAGAGCCACTCGTCACGGCCGACCTAGAGCTTTATCAACAGAGCAACAAGAACATAAGAAAATAAGATTTTACTTACCGATAAATCTATTTCTCATAGTCCGTAGTGGATGCTGGGGACTCCGTCAGGACCATGGGGAATAGCGGCTCCGCAGGAGACAGGGCACAAAAGCAAGCTTTTAGGATCACATGGTGTGTACTGGCTCCTCCCCCTATGACCCTCCTCCAAGCCTCAGTTAGGTACTGTGCCCGGACGAGCGTACACAATAAGGAAGGATCTTGAATCCCGGGTAAGACTCATACCAGCCACACCAATCACACCGTACAACTTGTGATCTGAACCCAGTTAACAGCATGATAACAGAGGAGCCTCTAAAAAAGATGGCTCACAACAATAATAACCCGATTTTTTGTAACAATAACTATGTACAAGTAATGCAGACAATCCGCACTTGGGATGGGCGCCCAGCATCCACTACGGACTATGAGAAATAGATTTATCGGTAAGTAAAATCTTATTTTCTCTAACGTCCTAGTGGATGCTGGGGACTCCGTCAGGACCATGGGGATTATACCAAAGCTCCCAAACGGGCGGGAGAGTGCGGATGACTCTGCAGCACCGAATGAGAGAACTCCAGGTCCTCCTCAGCCAGGGTATCAAATTTGTAGAATTTTGCAAACGTGTTTGCCCCTGACCAAGTAGCTGCTCGGCAAAGTTGTAAAGCCGAGACCCCTCGGGCAGCCGCCCAAGATGAGCCCACCTTCCTTGTGGAATGGGCATTTACAGATTTTGGCTGTGGCAGGCCTGCCACAGAATGTGCAAGCTGAATTGTACTACAAATCCAACGAGCAATAGTCTGCTTAGAAGCAGGAGCACCCAGCTTTTTGGGTGCCTACAATATAAACAGCAAGTCAGACTTTCTGACTCCAGCCGTCCTGGAATTATATATATATATATATATTTTCAGGGCCCTGACAACGTCTAGCAACTTGGAGTCCTCCAAGTCCCTAGTAGCCGCAGGCACCACAATAGGTTGTTTCAGGTGAAACGCTGACACCACCTTAGGAAGAAACTGGGGACGAGTCCGCAGTTCTGCCCTGTCCGAATGGAAAATCAAATATGGGCTTTTGTAAGACAAAGCCGCCAATTTTGACAATCGCCTGGCCGAGGCCAGGGCCAACAGCATGGTCACTTTCCATGTGAGATATTTCAAATCCACAGATTTGAGTGGTTCAAACCAATATGATTTGAGGAATCCCAACACTACGTTGAGATCCCACGGTGCCACTGGAGGCACACAAGGGCTGTATATGCAATACTCCCTTGACAAACGTCTGGACTTCAGGAACTGAAGCCAATTCTTTCTGGAAGAAAATCTATAGGGCCGAAACTTGAACCTTAATGGACCCCAATTTGAGGCTCATAGACACTCCTGTTTGCAGGAAGTGCAGAAATCGACCTAGTTGAAATTTTTTCGTGGGGCCTTCCTGGCCTCACCCACGCAACATATTTTTACCACATGTGGTGATAACGTTGTGCGGTCACCTCCTTCCTGGCTTTGACCAGGGTAGGTATGACCTCTTCCGGAATGCCTTTTCCCTTAGGATCCGGCGTTCAAACCGCCATGCCGTCAAACGCAGTCGCGGTAAGTCTTGGAACAGACAAGGTCCCTGCTGGAGCAGGTCCTTTCTTAAAGGCCGATGCCACGGTTCCTCTTGGAACAGACATGGTACTTGCTGAAAGCAAATCCCTTCTTAGCTCCCGAGGCCATTAGTCCTCTGTGAGCATCTCTTGAAGTTCCGGTTACCAAGTCCCTCTTGGCCAATCCGGAGCCACGAGTATAGTTCTTACTCCTCTATGTCTTATAATTCTCAATACCTTGGTTATGAGAAGCAGAGGAGGGAACACATACACCGACTGTTACACCCACGGTGTTACCAGGACGTCCACAGCTATCGCCTGAAGGTCTCGTGACCTGGCGCAATACCTGTCCCATTTTTTGTTCGGGCGGGACGCCATCATGTCCACCTTTGGTCTTTCCCAACGGTTCACAATCATGCGGAAAACTTCCCGATGAAGTTCCCACTCTCCCGGGTGGAGGTCGTGCCTGCTGAGGAAGTCTGCTTCCCAGTCGTCCACTCCCGGAATGAACACTGCTGACAGTGCTATCACATGATTTTCCGCCTAGCGAAAAATCCTTGCAGTTTTGCCACTGCCCTCCTGCTTCTTGTGCCGCCCTTTCTGTTTACGTGGGCGACTGCCGTGATGTTATCCCACTGGATCAATACCGGCTGACCTTGAAGCAGAGGTCTTGCTAAGCTTAGAGCATTATAAATTTGCTCTTAGCTCCAGTATATTTATGTGGAGAGAATTCTCCAGACTTGATCACACTCCTTGTGTGACTGCTCCCCAGCCTCTCAGGCTGGCCTCCGTGGTCACCAGCATCCAATCCTGAATGCCGAATCTGCGGCCCTCTAGAAGATGAGCACTCTGTAATCACCACAGGAGAGACACCCTTGTCCTTGGATATAGGGTTATCCGCTGATGCATCTGAAGATGCGATCCGGACCATTTGTCCAGCAGATCCCACTGAAGAGTTCTTGCGTGAAATCTGCCGAATGGAAGCGCTTCGTAATAAGCCACCATTTTTACCAGGACTCTTGTGCAATGATGCACTGACACTTTTCCTGGTTTTAGGAGGATCCCGATTAGCTCGGATAACTCCCTGGCTTTCTCCTCTGGGAGAAACACCTTTTCCTGGACTGTGTCCAGAATCATCCCTAGGACCAGCAGACGTGTCGTCGGAACAACTGCGGTTTTGGAATATTTAGAATCCACCCGTGCTGTCGTAGAACTACTTGAGATAGTGCTACTCCGACCTCCAACTGTTCTCTGGACCTTGTTCTTATCAGGAGGTCGTCCATTTTCTTTGAAGACTAATCCTCCTTTCGGTCATTACCTTGGTAAGGACCCGGGGTGCCTTGGACAATCCAACGGCATCGTCTTGAAACTGATAGTGACAGTTCTGTACCACGAACCTGAGGTACCCTTGGTGAGAAAAATAAGATTTTACTTACCGATAAATCTATTTCTCGTAGTCCGTAGTGGATGCTGGGGACTCCGTCAGGACCATGGGGGATTAGCGGCTCCGCAGGAGACAGGGCACAAAACTAAAGCTTTAGGATCAGGTGGTGTGTACTGGCTCCTCCCCCCATGACCCTCCTCCAAGCCTCAGTTAGGATACTGTGCCCGGACGAGCGTACACAATAAGGAAGGATATTGAATCCCGGGTAAGACTCATACCAGCCACACCAATCACACCGTATAACTTGTGATCTGAACCCAGTTAACAGTATGACAAACGTAGGAGCCTCTGAACAGACGGCTCACAACAATAACAACCCGATTTTTTTGTAACAACAACTATGTACAAGTATTGCAGACAATCCGCACTTGGGATGGGCGCCCAGCATCCACTACGGACTACGAGAAATAGATTTATCGGTAAGTAAAATCTTATTTTCTCTGACGTCCTAAGTGGATGCTGGGGACTCCGTCAGGACCATGGGGATTATACCAAAGCTCCCAAACGGGCGGGAGAGTGCGGATGACTCTGCAGCACCGAGTGAGAGAACTCCAGGTCCTCCTCAGCCAGGGTGTGCCCCTGACCAAGTAGCAGCTCGGCAAAGTTGTAAAGCCGAGACCCCTCGGGCAGTCGCCCAAGATGAGCCCACCTTCCTTGTGGAATGGGCATTTATATATTTTGGCTGTGGCAGTCCTGCCACAGAATGTGTAAGCTGAATTGTACTACACATTCAACTAGTTATCGTCTGCTTAGAAGCAAGAGCACCCAGTTTTTTGGGTGCATACAGGATAACAGCAAGTCAGTTTTCCTGACTCCAGCCGTCCTGGAAATCTATATTTTCAGGGCCCTGACAACATCTAGCAACTTGGAGTCCTCCAAGTCTCTAGTAGCCGCAGGTACCACAATAAGCTGGTTCAGGTGAAACGCTGACACCACCTTAGGGAAAAACTGGGGACGAGTCCGCAGCTCTGCCCTGTCCGAATGGACAATCAGATATGGGCTTTTGTGAGACAAAGCCGCCAATTCTGACACTCGCCTGGCCGAGGCCAGGGCCAACATCATGGTCACTTTCCATGTGAGATATTTCAAATCCACAGATTTGAGCGGTTTAAACCAACGTGATTTGAGGAATCCCAGGACTACGTTGAGATCCCACAGTGCCACTGGAGGCACAAAAGGGGGTTGTATATGCAATACTCCCTTGTCAAATTTCTGGACTTCAGGAACTGAAGCCAATTCTTTCTGGAAGAAAATCGACAGGGCCGAAATTTGAACCTTAATGGACCCCAATTTGAGGCCCATAGACACTCCTGTTTGCAGGAAATGCAGGAATCGACCGAGTTGAAATTTCTTTGTGGGGCCTTCCTGGCCTCACACCACGCAACATATTTTCGCCACATGTGGTGATAATGTTGTGCGGTCACCTCCTTCCTGGCTTTGACCAGGGTAGGAATGACCTCTTCCGGAATGCCTTTTTCCCTTAGGATCCGGCGTTCAACCGCCATGCCGTCAAACGCAGCCGCGGTAAGTCTTGGAACAGACATGGTACTTGCTGAAACAAGTCCCTTCTTATCGGCAGAGGCCCTGAGTCCTCTGTGAGCATCTCTTGAAGTTCCGGGTACCAAGTCCTTCTTGGCCCATCCGGAGCCACGAGTATAGTTCTTACTCCTCTACGTCTTATAATTCTCAGTACCTTTGGTATGAGAAGCAGAGGAGGGAACACATACACCGACTGGTACACCCCTGGTGTTACCAGAACGTCCACAGCTATTGCCTGAGGGTCTCTTGACCTGGCGCAATACCTGTCCAGTTTTTTGTTCAGGCGGGACGCCATCATGTCCACCTTTGGTCTTTCCCAACGGTGCACAATCATGTGGAAAAAACTTCTCGATGAAGTCCCCACTCTCCCGGGTGGAGGTCGTGCTGAGGAAGTCTGCTTCCCAGTTGTCCACTCCCGGAATGAAAACTGCTGACAGTGCTATCACATGATTTTCCGCCCAGCGAAGAATCCTTGCAGTTTCTGCCATTGTCCTCCTGCTTCTTGTGCCGCCCTGTCTGTTTACGTGGGCGACTGCCGTGATGTTGTCCCACTGGATCGATACCGGCTGACCTTGAAGCAGAGGTCTTGCTAAGCTTATAGCATTGTAAATTGCTCTTAGCTCCAGTATATTTATGCGGAGAGAAGTCCCCAGACTTGATCACACTCCCTGGAAATTTTTTCCCTGTGTGACTGCTCCCCAGCCTTTCAAACTGGAATCCGTGGTCACCAGGACCCAGTCCTGAATGCATAACTGTGGCCCTTTAGTAGATGAGCACTCTGCAGCCACCACAGAAGAGACACAATTGTCCTTGGAGACAGGGTTATCCGCTGCTGCATCTGAAGATGCGATCCGGACCATTTGTCCAGCAGATTCCACTGAAAAGTTCTTGCGTGAAATCTGCTGAATGGAATCGCTTCGTAAGAAGCCACCATTTTTCCCAGGACCCTTGTGCAATGATGCACTGACACTTTTCCTGGTTTTTTGGAGGTTCCTGACTAGCTCGGATAACTCCCTGGCTTTCTCCTCCGGGAGAAACACCTTTTTCTGGACTGTGTCCAGAATCATCCCTAGGGACAGCAGACGTGTCGTCGGAGACAGCTGCGATTTTGGAATATTTAGAATCCACCCGTGCTGTCGTAGAACTACTTGAGATAGTGCTACTCAGACCTCCAACTGTTCTCTGGACCTTGCCCTTATCAGGAGATCGTCCAAGTAAGGGATAATTAAGACGCCTTTTCTTTGAAGAAGAATCATCATTTCGGCCATTACCTTGGTAAAGACCCGGGGTGCCGTGGACAATCCAAACGGCAGCGTCTGAAACTGATAGTGACAGTTTTGTACCACGAACCTGAGGTACCCTTTGTGAGAAGGGCAAATTTGGACATGGAGGTAAGCATCCTTGATGTCCAGGGACACCATATAGTCCCCTTCTTCCTGGTTCGCTATCACTGCTCTGAGTGACTCCATTTAGAATAGATCTCACCGAGCCGTCTGGCTTCAGTACCACAATATAGTGTGGAATAATACCCCTTTACTTGTTGTAGGAGGGGTACTTTGATTATCACCTGCTGGGAATACAGCTTGTGAATTGTTTCCAATACTGCCTCCCTGTCGGAGGTAGACGTTGGTAAAGCAAACTTCAGGAACCTGCGAGGGGGAGACGTCTCGAATTTCCAATCTGTACCCCTGGGATACTACTTGTAGGATCCAGGGGTCCACTTGCGAGTGAGCCCACTGCGTGCTGAAACTCTTGAGACGACCCCCCCACCGCACCTGTTTTTACGGCCCCAGCGTCATGCTGAGGACTTGGCAGAAGCGGTGGAAGGCTTCTGTTCCTGGGAATGGGCTGCCTGCTGCAGTCTTCTTCCCTTACCTCTATCCCTGGGCAGATATTATGGGGACGAAAGGACTGAGGCTGAAAAGACTATGTCTTTTTCTGCTGAGATGTGACTTGGGGTAAAAAAGGTGGATTTTCTAGCTGTTGCCGTGGCCACCAGGTCCGATGGACCGACCCCAAATAACTCCTCCCCTTTATACGGCAATACTTCCATGTGCCGTTTGGAATCTGCGTCACCTGACCACTGTCGTGTCCATAAACATCGTCTGGCAGATATGGACATCGCACTTACTCTTGATGCCAGAGTTTCGCATATATAGAAATGCATCTTTTAAATGCTCTATAGTCAATAAAATACTGTCCCTGTCAAGGGTATCAATATTTCCAGTCAGGGAATCCGACCAAGCCACCCCAGCGCTGCCCATCCAGGCTGAGGCGATCGCTGGTCGCAGTATAACACCAGTATGTGTGTATATACTTTTTAGGATATTTTCCAACCTCCTATCAGTTGGCTCCTTGAGGGCGTCCGTATCTGGAGACGGTAACGCCACTTGTTTTTATAAGCGTGTGAGCGCCTTATCCACCCTAAGGTGTGTTTCCCAACGCGCCATAACTTCTGGCGGGAAAAGGTATACCGCCAATAATTTTCTATCGGGGGAAACCCACGCATCATCACACACTTCATTTAATTTATCTGATTCAGGAAAAACCACATGTAGTTTTTTCACACTCCACATAATACCCTTTTTTGTGGTACTTGTAGTATCAGAAATATGTAACATCTCCTTCATTGCCCTTAACAAGTAACGTGTGGCCCTAAAGGAAAATACGTTTGTTTCTTCACCGTCGACACTGGAGTCAGTGTCCGTGTCTGTGTCTGTGTCGACCGACTGAGGTAAAAAGGACGTTTTAACGCCCCTGATGGTGTTTTAGACGCCTGGACAGGTACTAATTGGTTTGCCGGCCGTCTCATGTCGTCAACCGACCTTGCAGCGTGTTGACATTATCACGTAATTCCTTAAATAAGCCATCCATTCCGGTGTCGACTCCCTAGAGAGTGACATCACCATTACCGGCAATTGCTCCGCCTCCTCACCAACATCGTCCTCATACATGTCGACACACAAGTACCGACACACAGCACACACACAGGGAATGCTCTGATAGAGGACAAGACCCCACTAGCCCTTTGGGGAGACAGAGGGAGAGTTTGCCAGCACACACCAAAAACGCTATATTATACAGGGACAACCTTTATATAAGTGTTTTTCCCTTATAGCATTTTCATATATATATACATATCGCCAAATAAGTGCCCCCCCTCTCTGTTTTAACCCTGTTTCTGTAGTGCAGTGCAGGGGAGAGCCTGGGAGCCTTCCCACCAGCATTTCTGTGAGGGAAAATGGCGCTGTGTGCTGAGGAGAATAGGCCCCGCCCCCTTTTCGGCGGGCTTCTTCTCCCGTTTTTCTGAGACCTGGCAGGGGTTAAATACATCCATATAGCCTCCAGGGGCTATATGTGATGTATTTTTAGCCAGAATAAGGTATTATACATTGCTGCCCAGGGCGCCCCCAGCAACGCCCTGCACCCTCCGTGACCGTTGGTGTGAAGTGTGTGACAACAATGGCGCACAGCTGCAGTGCTGTGCGCTACCTTCATGAAGACTGAAAAGCCTTCTGCCGCCGGTTTCTGGACCTTCAATCTTCAGCATCTGCAAGGGGGGTCGGCGGCGCGGCTCCGGGACGAACCCCAGGGTGAGACCTGTGTTCCGACTCCCTCTGGAGCTAATGGTGTCCAGTAGCCTAAGAAGCCAATCCATCCTGCACGCAGGTGAGTTGAACTTCTCTCCCCTAAGTCCCTCGATGCAGTGAGCCTGTTGCCAGCAGGACTCACTGAAAATAAGAAACCTAAAAACTTTTTCTAAGCAGCTCCTTAAGAGAGCCACCTAGATTGCACCCTGCTCGGACGGGCACAAAAACCTAACTGAGGCTTGGAGGAGGGTCATGGGGGGAGGAGCCAGTACACACCACCTGATCCTAAAGCTTTAGTTTTGTGCCCTGTCTCCTGCGGAGCCGCTAATCCCCCATGGTCCTGACGGAGTCCCCAGCATCCACTTAGGACGTCAGAGAAAGGCAAATTTTGGGACATGGAGGTAAGCATCCCTGATGTCCCGGGACACCATATAGTCCCCTTGTTCTTTGCTATCACTGCTCTGAGTGACTCCATCTGGATTTGAACCCTTGCAAGTGTTCAAATTTTTCAGATTTAGAATAGGTCTCACCTAGCCTTCAGTACCACCATATAGTGTGGAGTAATACCCCTTTCCTTGTTGTCGGAGGGGTAATTTTATTATCGCCTGCTGGGAATACAGCTTGTGAATTGTTTTCAATACTGCCTCCCTGTCGGAGGGAGACATTGGTACAGCAGACTACAGGAACCTGCGAGGGGGGAAACCTCTCGACATTCCAATCTGTACCCCTTGGATACTACTTGTAGGATCCAGGGGTCCTGTACGGTCCCAGCGTCATGCTGAGAACTTGGTAGAAGCGGTGGAGGGCTTCTGTTCCTGGGAATGGGCTGCCTGCTGCAGTCTTCTTCCCTTTCCTCTATCCCTGGGCAGATATGACTCTTATAGGGACGAAAGGACTGAGGCTGAAAAGACGGTGTCTTTTTCTGCAGAGATGTGACTTAGGGTAAAAAACGGTGGATTTTCCAGCAGTTGCCCTGGCCACCAGGTCCCATGGACCGACCCCAAATAACTCCTCCCCTTTATACGGCAATACATCTTTGTGCCGTTTGGAATCTGCATCACCTGACCACTGTCGTGTCCATAAACATCTTCTTGCAGATATGGACATCGCATTTACTCTTGATGCCAGAGTGCAAATATCCCTCTGCGCATCTCGCATATATAGAAATGCATCCTTTAAATGCTCTATAGTCAATAAAATACTGTCCCTGTCAAAGGTATCAATATTTTTAGTCAGGGAATCCGACCAAGCCACCTCAGCTCTGCACATCCAGGCTGAGGCGATCGCTGGTCGCAGTATAACACCAGCATGTGTGTGTATACTTTTTAGGATATTTTTCAGCCTCCTATCAGCTGGCTCCTTAAGTACGGCCCTATCCGTAGATGGTACCGCCACTTGTTCTGATAAGCGTGTGAGCGCCTTATCCACCCTGAGGGGTGTTTCCCACCGCGCCTTAACTTCTGTCGGGAAAGGGTATACCGCCAATAATTTTCTATCGGGGGAAACCCACGCATCATCACACACTTCATTTAATTTATCTGATTCAGGAAAAACTACAGGTAGTTTTTTCACCTCACACATAATACCCTTTTTTGTGGTACTTGGAGTATCAGAAATATGTAACACCTCCTTCATTGCCCTTAACGTGTGGCCCTAAAAGAAAATACGTTTGTTTCTTCACCGTCGACACTGAAATCAGTGTCCGTGTCTGGGTCTGTGTCGACCGACTGAGGTAAATGGGCATTTTACAGCCCCTGACGGTGTTTGAGACGCCTGGACAGATACTAATTTGTTCGCCGGCCCTCTCATGTCGTCAACCGGCTTGCAGCGTGTTGACATTGTCACGTAATTTCCATAAATAAGCCATCCATTCCGGTGTCGACTCCCTAGAGAGTGACATCACCATTACAGGCAATTTGCTCCGCCTCCTCACCAATATTTTCCTCATACATGTCGACACACACGTACCGACATACAGCACACACATAGGGAATGCTCTGATAGAGGACAGGACCCACTAGCCCTTTGGGGAGACAGAGGGAGAGTTTGCCAGCACACACCAAAACGCTATAATTATCCAGGGACAACCTTTATATAAGTGTTCCTTTTATAGCATTTTAATATAAATACATATCGCCAAATCAGTGCCCCCCCTCTCTGTTTTAACCCTGTTTCTGTAGTGCAGTGCAGGGGAGATCATGGGAGCCTTCCCACCAGCCTTTCTGTGAGGGAAAATGGCGCTGTGTGCTGAGGAGAATAGGCCCCGTCCCCTTTTCGGCGGGCTTCTTCTCCGGAGTTTTAGATATCTGGCAGGGGTTAAATACATCCATATAGCCTCAAGGGCTATATGTGATGTATTTTTCGCCATACAGGTATTATACATTGCTGCCCAGGGCGCCCCCCCCCCCCAGCGCCCTGCACCCTCCGTGACCGCTGTGTGAAGTGTGCTGACAACAATGGCGCACAGCTGCAGTGCTGTGCGCTATCTGATGAAGACTGAGAGTCTTCTGCCGCCTGGTTCCGGACCTCTTCATCTTCAGCATCTGCAAGGGGGGTCGGCGGCGCGGCTCCGGGACGAACCCCAGGGCGAGCCCTGTGTTCCGACTCCCTCTGGAGCTATGTCCAGTAGCCTAAGAATCCAATCCATCCTGCACGCAGGTGAGTTGAAAATCTCTCCCCTAAGTCCCTCGATGCAGTGAGCCTGTTGCCAGCAGGACTCACTGAAAATAAAGAACCTAAAAACTTTTTCTAAGCAACTCTTTAAGAGAGCCACCTAGATTGCACCCTTCTCGGCCGGGCACAAAAACCTAACTGAGGCTGGGAGGAGGGTCATAGGGGGAGGAGCCAGTACACACCATGTGATCCTAAAAGCTTGCTTTTGTGCCCTGTCTCCTGCGGAGCCGCTATTCCCCATGGTCCTGACGGAGTCCCCAGCATCCACTAGGACGTTAGAGAAAAACTATTACTTTAGCATTCATTATAATCATAAGATGAATATATATATCGTAATACACATAAACACACATATCCTACCTATATATACATATAACATACATATAAGCGGATTGCCCGGAACCTTCGGGACCCAAGTGATATTAATGTGTACTGAATGTGTATGACCATGTACTGAATCCGCAGTTGTGGCTCTACCAGGAAACATTATAGTCGACAGAAAACCTAGTAATCGTCGACAGCAGGGAGTAGTATCCAGGCAAAATAACATACTTGCGACCCCGAGGGGTCCGGGGGAATCATACATACAGTATATAATTTTAATATCATTCCCCCACAAATATAATCATGTCTGTGCTGGAGGCCCAGACTCCCTGAACCGAACCATATAAATACATATAAATATATATAGAGGTATAAGTTAGTTACAGTATGTCAATTTACACCCGGTAATAACAGTTGGTGCCGACAGGGTCATCCACCTACTACTTGTGTCTCCCATACCGTGTTTACTATGAACAAGTATAACACAACCGATCTGTTGACTCTGTATCAAGTACCAAACAGGCGTCGGCGATGCCGACAATGAAACCCAGCGGTGTTAGTGACAGAGCATTCACACATGTCGACACAAGTGTATATCTGACAGGGAGGACACAGAGAGTATACACAACCATGAGTACATGCCCATTTCCAATTAAATAGTGTTATACATTCCTACATAACACTAACAAAATGTGCCCCTTGTTTGTGCTATACACATGTTTTGGCGGGGACATTGAATAAAAATGGCGCTGTCTCTTGCTGTGAGGGCTAAGCCCCGCCCCTTATCGGCGCGCGATAGCCCACTATATTAAAAACGTTTTATGCAGGCAGGGGACCATATACAGTGGCTACCCACTGTATATGTTCTCTGTGAGTGTCAAAACAATGTAAAACATTCTGCCCAGGGCGCCCCCCTTCCCGCGCCCGGCACCCAATACCAGCCGTTGGTGTGTGGGAGCATCGGCGCGCAGCAGGACTGCTGCGACAAGCTGGCGGGGGTAGCGGACACGGCGAATACCAAGTCAAGCCAGCCTATTTTGTTGAAAAGAGCCTCAGTAACATTGCTGCCCAGGGCGCTCCCCCCCCCCCCCCCCCCCCAGCGCCCTGCACCATGTGAGTGCGTTGGTGTGTGGGAGCATGGAGTGCAGCGCGACCGCTGCCTGTTACCTCCGTTACTGAAGTCTTCTGCCGTCACTGAAGTCCTCTGTTCTTCTCATACTCACCCGGCTTCTGTCTTCTGTGAGGGGGTGACGGCGCGGCTCCGGGAACAAGCAGCTAGGCGCACCAAGTGATCAAACCCTCTGGAGCTAATGGTGTCCAGTAGCCTGAGAAGCAGAGCCCTTAAACTAAGAAGAAGTAGGTCCTGCTTTCTCTCCCCTCAGTCCCACGATGCAGGGAGCCTGTAGCCAGCAGGTCTCCCTGAAAATAAAAAACCTAACAAAGTCTTTTAGAGAAACTCAGTAGAGCTCCCCTAGTCTGAGGTCTGGAGGAGGGGCATAGAGGGAGGAGCCAGTTCACACCCAGTTTAAGTCTTTATAGTGTGCCCAAGCTCCTGCGGATCCGTCTATACCCCATGGTCCTTTTGGAGTCCCCGGCATCCTCTAGGACGTAAGTGAAACATACAATACTAAATAAATCCCGCACCAGTTTTTAGAAAGCTCATTATATGTAAATTAAGATACCAGTGGTTCCTTCCGCTATATATTAATTTTCTTATAACGTCTGATATTCTATCAGAGAAACATAACTCTATTTGCAGGTGCTACCCTAATGCTTAGAAGTCAGAGACCAACATTTGTACAGGAACAAGAAAAAGAAAAAGAAGCATCTTTTATGGGTGCACTGGAACCACAATAAATGGTTTAAAACCCTCTTCTTTATTCGATATACATTAAAAATTATTACAGGACTGATGAAATATTAAAATAGAGCAGTGGTTCTCAAACTCGGTCCTCAGGACCCCACACAGTGCATGTTTTGCAGGTAACCCAGGAGGTGCACAGGTGTATTAATTACTCACTGACACAATTTAAAAGGTCCACAGGTGGAGCTAATTATTTCACTTGTGATTCTGTGAGGAGACCTGCAAAACATGCACTGTGTGGGGTCCTGAGGACCGAGTTTGAGAACCTGTGAAATAGAGTGTGATAAGAAAATAAAGTGTGATATTAAAACTAAAAAAACTCAAGTCAATGTTTTGCTGTGTGAATTTTATTATCCACAATAAAGGCTATTTTACCCATAAACTCTGTTTGGATGTGTTTTCCTTATATATTATCCACCACATTAATCCTCTTTTATTTCTTTATTAAACCTCCTGTTCTTAATGTGGTGTTATACCCTCTTTACAGCAGGTAGGCCCTTGGTGTATTGCAACAAATGTTTCTTTTCTCGTTAGATAGGGAAACACTAGTTTGATTGCTATAAACCAAGGGAAGCTGTAATTCATCTGCCTATAATATATTGGGGGTAATTCCAAGTTGATCGCAGCAGGATTTTTGATAGCAATTGGATAAAACCATGTGCACTGCAGGGGAGGCAGATATAACATGTGCAGAAAGAGTTAGATTTGGGTGGGTTATTTTATTTCTGTGCAGGGTAAATACTGGCTGCTTTATTTTTACACTGCAAATTAGATTGCAGATTGAACACACCACACCCAAATCTAACTCTCTCTGCACATCTTATATCTGCCTCCCCTGCAGTGCACATGGTTTTGCCCAATTGCTATCAAAAATCCTGCTGCGATCAACTTGGAATTACCCCCATTGTGTACACATTAGCTAAGGAAATGTAGCATAAAATCCACATTTAATAACAATATAGTGGATTCACTGGAGATGCATTTATATGGTTATTCTTCACCTTTATGTTAGTGTAATCCACATATGTCTCATTCATTGTATCATGTTATATACTGTGTATTTTGTGGATCACTTCTTCACTAATATTTTTAATCTGGTTAATATAATGCTACTCCCCTAAATGTACTTAGGTATGCCTTGTCCTTTTTATTAATGATCACGCCACTGCGCCGAGCACAAACTGATGTTTGTGCAGGTCTCTAACGAATGCGATCGCACACCAGCACAAAGGTAATACCCTCCCCCTATAGGCAGCGACTACCTGATTGCAGGGATGCAAAAAACGCACCCTAGCGCTCAGGTCTGAATTACCCCCATAGTGCGGGGCGTCTTTTTGCCAGAGTCTACTGCGCTACTTGAGAGCAGGGGGCATGAACACTAGGGAGGCCAATCCCGGGATCGGGATCGGCGGGATCCCGGGATTTGGGCCCAAAAATGCCGGGATTCACGAGATTACACTGCGC
Organism: Pseudophryne corroboree; assembly: GCF_028390025.1. Classification (NCBI taxonomy): domain Eukaryota; kingdom Metazoa; phylum Chordata; class Amphibia; order Anura; family Myobatrachidae; genus Pseudophryne; species Pseudophryne corroboree. The sequence goes on from NC_086447.1 coordinate 770,414,676, forward strand.
ATGTGCGGGAGGGAGTGTGTGTAAGTAATACTACTTAAATTAGGCGGGCGGCAGCCATAGACGAACGCTGAACGAGGCGGCACTTCAAATGTGGAGCCGGCCGCCAGCCAATCAGAGCTGGCGGACCGGCAGCCAATCAGGGAAGCTGCTGCGGCAGCCAATCAGGAGCGACTGCTGTGACCGCTTCCCTGATTGGCTGCTGGTCCGCCAGCTCTGGTTGGCTGGCGGCCGGCGCTTCATTTGAAATGCCGCCGCGTTCAGTGTGTCCATGGCTGGCGCCCACCTAATAGTAAGTGGTACTTACACCCACCCTCCCTCCCGCGCCGCTACCTACACCCTCCCCGCTACCTACTGTACATCCTCCCGCCCAGCTACCTGCACCCTCCCGCCCAGCTACCTACACCCTCCGCACCGCTACCTACACCCTCCCGCCCAGCTACCTACACCCTCCTGCACTGCTACCTACACCCTCCCTCCCTTCCCCGACGCTACCTACACCCTCCCGCACCGCTACCTACCCTCCAGCGTTGCTCCCTACACCCTTCTTCACTGATCCCTACTGCAATCCCGGGAATCCTGGGATTGATCGTTTTTCAAAACGGCCCGGGATTGGCCTCCCTAATGAACACGGTTCCGGTATGAATGGTCGACCATGTTATGGTCGACAGTCATTAGGTCGACCACTATTGGTCGACATTGACACATGGTCGACACATAAAAATGGTCGACACATAAAAAGGTCGACATGAGTTTTTTTAGTTTTTTTGGTGTCGTTTTTTGCGTAAAGTAACTGGGAACCCCAATTAGTGCACCGCGTTCGCTCGCCATGCTTCAGGCATGGTGCCTTTGCTCCGCTACCGCTTCGCTCGGCACAGATTACCGTTCCAATCGTAGTCCACGTGGATCGTAAAGTATGGAAAAGTTCCCCAAAAGAAAAAAAAGTTAAACTCATGTCGACCTTTTCATGTGTCGACCGTTCATGTGTCGACCATAACATGGTCGACCATGTGAACGGATACCCATGAACATGGACTCTCACTGCTCTTAAACTGCCCCCGCTAAAGCTAAATGGTAATTGTAGCCTACACACAGAGGGGGTCATTCCGAGTTGTTCGCTCGTTGCCGATTTTCGCTATACTGCGATTAGTCGCTTACTGCGCATGCGCAAGGTTCGCAGAGCGCATGCGCTTAGTTATTTTACACAAAAGTTAGGTATTTTACTCACGGCATAACAAAGCTTTTTCATCGCTGTGCTGATCGTAGTGTGATTGACAGGAAGTGGTTGTTTCTGGGCGGAAACTGGCCGTTTTATGGGAGTGTGCGGAAAAACGCAGGCGTTCTAGTTGCAAAACGCAGGAGTGGCTGGAGAAACGGGGGAGTGGTTGGGCAAAAGCTGGGTGTGTTTGTGACGTCAAACTAGGAACGAAAAGGGCTGAGTAAGTCTGGAGCTACTCAGAAACTGCTAAGAAATTTCTATTCGCAATTCTGCTAATCTTTCATTCGCACTTCTGCTAAGCTAAGATACACTCCCAGCGTGTGCAATGCTGCTAAAGCAGCTAGCGAGCGAACAACTCGGAATCACCCCCATAGATCAGGAACCTTCAAATATCACATTTACTATGGATGAATGCAGACCTCATAAATAAGTAAAATCCTTTGATTTATGCAGACATTGTATTTATTCCATTGAACAAATTTAGTTTTATAGTAATTCCTATTTAAAATATGCTAACATTTGACATTTAAAACTAAATTTAAAAGTTACCCTAAAAAAATATAATATGGTTATCTGTGATAGTCTATGATATTTAGTAAGGTATTCTCAGGCTCCTACTGTTTGTGGCCACAAGAAGGTTCACAAATTTCTCCTGGAAAACATAAGCAGGTGATAAAGGAGCTCATTAGATAGGAAGCAGGGTAATATATGTCATTCAGTTTAAGGGGGTGATTCAGATCTGATCACTGCTGTGCATTTTCGCACAGTGGGCAATCAGATCCTAACTGCGCATGAGTATGCACCACAATGCGCATGTGCTTCAGACAATAACAATGGGTATCGCCGGTCAGTGACAGGATGGTGCGAAATATCCGATCGCACGGGCATTTGCAAAGTGATTGACAGGAAGAGACCGTTTGTGGGTGGCAACTGAGCGTTTACTAGGATTGTTCGGGAAAGTACAGGCATGCCCAAGCGTTTTCAGGGAGGGTGTGTGACATCAGCTCCAGCCCTGATCGGCCTGTTCTCATCACACTGGAGGAGCAAGTCCTGTGTTGCACACAGACTGCACACACTGGATTTTAGCAGCTCGGCGTACACATTGGATCGCACACTTGCACGGCGAAAATACACTCCCCCTGTAGGCGGCGACTATCTGAATGCAGGACAGCAAAAAAATGCAGCCCAGGGATCAGACTTGAATTAACCCCTAAATTCCTTGAATGGCATGTTTGTTTGTTAGGGTGCGTACACACTAAGCAATATCGTGTATGATCCGGCCGGTTCAAAATTATATTGTCTAGTGCAGGGGTTCTCAAACTCGGTCCTCAGGAGCCCACACAGTGCATGTTTTGCAGGTAACCCAGCAAGTGCACAGGTGTATTCATTACTCACTGACACATTTTAAAAGATCCACATGTGGAGCTAATTATTTCACTTGTGATCTGTGAGGAGACCTGCAAAACATGCACTGTGTGTGTTCCTGAGGACCGAGTTTGAGAACCTGTGGTCTAGTGTGTACAAATTATATATCGCAAAATGCGCACTCCAGCGGGACGTCCATCGGACCTGCAACCAGTTACTCCCATCCTAAGGATTTTTGCACATAAACATTTTCTTCTTCTGATAAAATGTATCCAAGACTAACTGTATACCAGTGGTTCCCAAACACAGTCCAGGTTTTAAGGCTTTCCATGCCTATGCACAGGTGACTTAATTAGTACCTCAGTCAGTTTGAGTATGCCATCTGTGCACAAGCAGGGATATCCCTAAAACCTGGACTGTTGTGGTGCCTTGAGGGCCGCGTTTAGGAACCACTGTTGCATACTTGCCTACCTGACCCTCTCCATGAGGGAGAAAATGCTCTGTTCCTGGACTTTCCTGGTAATGTATGATTGCCATCCCCTGTGGTGAGCTACTTAATTGATAAGAAAGGTGTTTCACCACAGGTGATGGCAATCATACATTACCAGGAAAGTCCAGGAACAGAGCATTTTCTCCCTCATGGAGAGGGTCAGGTAGGCAAGTATGCACTGTTGTATACATTTGCCTCTGGGTCATACTTGTCTACCTGACCCTCTCCATGAGGGAGAAAATGCTCTGTTCCTGGACTTTCCTGGTAATGTATGATTGCCATCACCTGTGGTGAGCTAGTTAATTGATACGAAAGGTGTTTCACCACAGGTGATGGCAATCATACATTACCAGGTAGGGTCAGGTAGGCAAGTATGCTCTGGGTCCTATAAATGCAACAGATTTATGCTATCCCTGGGAGAGTATACAGGAGGTTGGGACAGGACCATTGGAGAAATGGAAGCATTAGGTGGAATGGCATATCAGTGGATAAGTAATACCCCTTTCACATCGCACTAAAAACCCGGTATCGACACGGCATATTGCCGTGTCGAAACGGGTCCGTGAGCGATGTGAAAGGTCCTTTGGTGAATTAGCAGGTCGTCTGACCCGGTGATTCAACCCGGTAAAAAAGAAGGGTTATTACTGGGTTGATTACCGGGTCAGGCGCAGTGTAAATGGGAGCCGTTCCGATGCGACACGGCTCCCATTCACAGTATAGGCAGAGGCGGCGCAGGAGATGAGCTCATCTCCCGACGCCGCCTCCACCCCCGCCCCTGCTGCTGCTGCGCCCTCCGCTGCTATGGCAACCGACCCGGTATATTGCCGAGTCGGAAAGCCAGCAACGGAGCGCAAATGCCGGATCCCACCCCGTAAGTACACGTTTCTCTTACCGGGTAGGATCCGGCATTTGCGATGTGAAAGCAGCATAAAACACCAGGCTTATTTATCTGCTATCTACACACAGACAAGTCATTTATTTTCATATATGTAGATCTCTTGTTCTCTCTATACTTATAGTTCAATACTGAGATATGGTATTAGATAAAAATTAAAACAGGTAGAGTCGCAACTATGAAAACCATGTAATAGCCATCAATATTATTGATAAATGGTACCAATTGAGACTAGTTTCCTGCATCCAAACTCCTGCAATTATCCTTGCGTCCTGTAGTGTTTTATATACCTTATTGCAGAAGTTCTCAAAGCGGTCCTCAAAGCACCCCACTGGTGCAGGTTTTAGGTATATCCATGGCTCTGCACAGATGGTTAAATGAAAATTACTAAGGTGCGAATTAGGTCACCTGTGGCCAAGCATGGATAAACTTAAAACCTGGACCAGTGGGATGCCTTGAGGACCGTGTTTTAGAACCTCTGCCCTATTGCTAGCCTGGCCATCTTGTGACTCTCCAGCTGTTGTTCCAGCATACCGCACCCACTGATTAACTGGTAAAGCATGCTGGGACTTGTTGTTTCACTACAGCTGAAGAGCCATAGGTTGGCCAGACCTGCCCTATAGATTAATGGCATTACTTGTTCCTGGAGCTTTGTTTCCAGTCTTTGGCATATTGACTGTAGCTCCTCAATTGTCCTGTCCTTTAGCTTCAGCTGTGACCTGCTGACTTCCAGGGCTGACCTCAATGACTTGCACTCTTTACATTGCTGTAAAAGGACATGCAATATATATATAATCTAATTACGTTTATTCAACTAATTTATTAACAAAATAACATTATTTTTGTACTTACCGGTAAATCCTTTTCTCTGATTCCATGGGGGACACTAGAGACTCTGGGGTATAACAGGTAGCATGAGGAACTTATGCACTCTTCAGATAAACTTCTCAACACAGCCTCCTCCTCCTCCTCTATACTGTGCCAGCTGTTAAGGAACCTCAGTTTTTTTAACTAACAAAGCCCAAATGATAGATGAGGAGTAGAAAGGGGGAGAGTAAAACATACTCTGTAGCTACGCAAGCAAAACTGTGTTAAAGCAACAACAGTACCTAGCCAAAGAACTTTGCAGAACATATAATGGAGTGTAAGGGACAGCGTCCAGTGCCCCTCATGGAATCGGAGAAAATAGCATTTTAATTACCTACCGGTAAACACTTTTCTCGTAGTCCATAAGGGATATTGGGGACTTAGTACGATGGGGTATAGACGGGGTCCAAAGGAGCCGGTGCACTTTAAATTTCTTCAACTGGGTGTGCTGGCTCCTCCCCTCTATGCCCCCTCCCACAGGCAGTTATATGTAAAATAGTGCCCGAAGGCCCGAAAGCGTTTGGTTTTATAAACAAATGCTATATTTTGTCAATAGGCATCCAGATAGCAGCTCGGCATAGTTGCAAGGCCGAGAACCCACGGGCAGCTGCCCAGGAAAACCCCACCGATCTTGTAGAGTGGGCCTTCAGAGACTGTGGAACAGGTAAGGCTGCAGACACATAGGTCTGTTGGATAGTAAGCCTAAGCCAACGAGCAATGGACTGCTTAGTAGCAGGGCAACTCTTTTTGAGAGCGCTGACATCTGGACCTTAATGGAACCCAGACGTAAGCCCTTATCCTCACCAGCCTGCAGGAAACATAGGAAACGTCCCAAGTGGAACTCTGCAGGCAGATACGTGCGTTCCTCGCACCAAGAGACATATCTTCTCCAGATATGATGATAGTGTTTTGACGTCACAGTTTTCCTGGCCTGTACCATGGTAGCAATAATCTTTTTGGAAAGGCCTTTGTGAGCTAGGATGTTCCGCTCAACCTCCATGCCGTCAAACAAAGTCGCCGTAAGTCCGGGTAGACGAACGGTCCTTGTTGAAGAAGATCTGCTCTCATTGGAAGAGGCCAGGGGTCTTCGACGGACATGTCCAGAAGATCCGCGTACCACGCCTTCCAAGGCCAATCCGGGGCAATCAGAATTGCCTGGACTCTTTGATTCCTGATTCGCTTTAGCACCCTTGGGAGCAATGGAATCGGAGGAAACAGGTACACCAGCCGGTAAGGCCAAGGCAACGTCAGTGCATTTACTGCCCTCGTCTGAGGGTCCCTGGTTCATGAGCAATACCAGCGAAGCTTCTTCTTGAGTCGAGAAGCCATCATGTCTATTTGTGGGCAGCCCCACCAGTCGATGATCTGCTGAAACACCTGATGGTGGAATCCCCACTCTCCCGGGTGGAAATCGTGACGACTCAGAAAGTCCGCTTCCCAGTTGTCTACTCCCGGAATGAAGATAGCGGACATTGCTCTCGCATTTCTTATGGCCCAGAGGAGTATTTCTGACACTTCTCGCATGCAGGCCCTGCTTTTTATCCCTCCTTGCCGATTGATGTACGCCATTGCTGTGGAGTTGTCTGACTGAACACGGATCGCATGATCCCTGAGTAGAGGAGAGGCCTGAATCAGAGCATTGTAGATCGCCAGAAGTTCCAGAATGGTGATCGGAAGTAGGGCTTCTTGGGCTGACCACCTGCCCTGGAACTGAGCCCCCTGGGTGACAGCTCCCTATCCTCTCAAACTCACATCCGTCGTGTGGAGGATCCATTCCTGAATCCCGAAACTTCGACCTTCCAGTAGGTTTGAGGACTGCAGCCACCACAAGAGGGAAATCCTGGCCTGAGGTGACAGCCGTATTATCCGGTGCATCTAAAGATGTGATCCGGACCACTTGCTCAGGAGATCCAATTGAAATGTTCTGGCATGGAACCTTCCATTTTCCTCAACAATCTTATGGAAAGATGGATGGATATTCGAGTAGGCCGGAGAACCATTCAGACCATCTCCTGAAGTGTTATCGCTTTGTCCTCTAGGAGGAACACTTTCTGGGCCACAGTATCCAGCAACATTCCCAGGAACAGGAGCTGCCGAGTTGGCTCCAGGTGGGACTTCTGTAAATTGAGGATCCATCCATGGTGTGACAGAAGCTGGATAGTGCAGTCTATATGGAGCAATAAAAGCTCCCTGGATCTCGCTTTTATCAAGAGATCGTCCAGATAAGGGAAAATATTGACCCCCCTGGACCCGGAGTTGGAACATCATCTCCGCAATCACCTTCGTGAACACCCTTGGAGCTGTGGACAGGCCGAAGGGAAGCGCCTGGAACTGGTAGTGATCGTTCAGCAGGGCAAACCTCAGGTAAACCTGGTGAGGTGGCCAAATCGGGATATGGAGATAGGCGTCTTTTATATCCAGCTCGCAAGGATTCCATCTTGAACTTAAAAACCTTTAGGTAAGGGTTCAAGGATTTTAGATTCAAAATGGGCCTTACCGAACCGTCCGGTTTCGGTACCATGAACAGGTTGGAGTGGTAACCCTTTCCCCGTTGTTGCAGTGGCACTGGAACAATGAGTTGGGACTGGACCAATTTTAGGATGGCCTGTTGCAGCGTAACACATGTATAAACTGGTAAGCTTGATTTGAAAAATCATTTGGGAGGAGCGCCATCGAACTCCAGCTTGTAGCCCTGAGAAATGAGGTCCTTAACCCAGGTATCCTGGCAGGAGCTTTCCTAGATACGGCTGAAGTGACGCAGCCGAGATCCCACCTCGAGATCCCCTCGGGGTGGGTGGACACTGTTATGCCTTAGTGGAAGCTAAACTGGTGCTCTCCTGAGAGTCTGCTATTGCTGGTTTTCTTGTCTTACCTCTGGTGCCTCTAGCCACATTGAAGGCACCTCTGGCCCTAGATCTAAATCTGTTAGACCGAAAGGACTGGGTAGACGGCCCCGGGTAGGAACGTCCAGGGCCCCAGAGGGGAAAACCGTGGATTTCTCCGCAGTAACTATAGAAATCCACGTATCTAATTCCACCCCGAAGAGCCAATCCCCTGAAAAAGGAAGAGACTCTACTGTCAGGAATCGGCGCTCTGCTACGTCTCACTTACCAGCGCGCTGGTGTGCGGGCCTCCGGAGGTCTTGTCCCCAGTTGCGGCTGCATGGGTGTAGTAACTGCGAGCGTTCTATTTCACATTGCTGAGTACTCCTGAGTCTGGTCCTGTGTGGGTTTTGCGGCGTGCCGATGTCCAGCCTGTGTGGACGTTACCATGACACCTGCACGCAGCTGATTCTGATGTCCAATCCAGCTTGTATCTCCGCCTGCAGTTTGTGTCCAATCACTGCTGGGCAGGAGGTATAACTTCCAGCTTGTGGCTCTCTCACATTGCCTCGGACAACAAGTCACACACCGTGTGCCTTAGTTCTTCTGGTTCCTGTTTCCAGCGATCCCCGTGGTTACTTCCGTTTGTTCCAGTCTTCATTCTCACAGCTCTCCTGTTAAACTCCGGACTCCAATTCCATCCAGCCACAATCACCAGCAGCAGAGACTCTCCTCAGGTGTTCGTATTACCATCTCACTTGTACACTGGCTATCTGTATTCCATCCGTGCATTTCAGCAGTATTACTATTGATGGCTTAGAGACTGTTTCCTGCTTGAGCCTAGTAAAGCTATCTGGACTTGTGTGCTTTATAGAGACTGAGTGTTTCTTATACATACCGGAGTTCTGCCTTTCAAGTTACTTTATCTTACGTTATACTGAGACCGTGTGCTATCAAGTACTATTGGACTTTAGTTATATCATCTGCCTTCAGTTTTGTTGTTTCACATTTCATTTGCAAGAGACCTCAGCTATTTAAATCCAGTTATCAACCATTGTCATTCCATTACCGGTTTTCTGTTTATACTGTGTTATCCGATCTGCTCAGTAACAATAAAACATCAGCGCCTATGCGCAGGACTATTATATTGCCTCCACGTTTTATCCATCAGACCAACACTGACCCACTAGCGCCCCCGCCGGGGACAGACAAACCTAGAGACCTGACATCTACACTGCGCTTGGACTCTGTGTCCGCTATCCACTGACGCAACCACAAAGCTCTGCGCGCCGACACTGCCATAGCAGTGGTCCTAGCATTAATATTGCCTATCTCCTTGAGAGAGTCACACGACGCGTGCAGTGTCCTGAATGTGTTTTAGGAGAGTCACCATAGTGACCAGGGACATATCCCCTGAGAGGCCCTCCTGAATTTGAGTAGCCCACGTATGAATGGCATGAGTCATCCAGTAACCTGCTATGACCAGTTTTTGTGATATACCTGCTGCTGTGTAGATAGACTTCAGTGTGGTCTCTATTTTTCTATCCCCAGGGTCCTTTATGGTAAAGGAGCCCGGAGCTGGCAGTACCGCCTTTTTAGATAGGCGAGAGACTGATACGTCAACAGCCGCGGGTTCTTCTCAAAGTTTCCGGTCTTCAGGAGCAAATGGGAAAGTGTGCAAAAACCGTCTTGAACCTTGGCATTTCTTATCTGGATTTTTCCAGGCTAACTTAAACAGGCCACCTAACTCTGCAAAATCAGGGAAAGTTGCACTGAGTTTGTTCTGTGTTAAGAAAAAATAAGAATTTACTTACCGATAATTCTATTTCTCGTAGTCCGTAGTGGATGCTGGGGACTCCGTAAGGACCATGGGGAATAGCGGCTCCGCAGGAGACTGGGCACAAAAGTAAAGCTTTAGAACTACCTGGTGTGCACTGGCTCCTCCCCCTATGACCCTCCTCCAAGCCTCAGTTAGGATACTGTGCCCGGACGAGCGTACACAATAAGGAAGGATTTTGAATCCCGGGTAAGACTCATACCAGCCACACCAATCACACCATATAACTTGTGATCTAAACCCAGTTAACAGCATGATAACAGAGGAGCCTCTAGAAAAGATGGCTCACTACAGCAATAACCCGATTTTTTGGTAACAATAACTATGTACCAGTATTGCAGACAATCCGCACTTGGGATGGGCGCCCAGCATCCACTACGGACTACGAGAAATAGAATTATCGGTAAGTAAATTCTTATTTTCTCTAACGTCCTAAGTGGATGCTGGAGACTCCGTAAGGACCATGGGGATTATACCAAAGCTCCCAAACGGGCGGGAGAGTGCGGATGACTCTGCAGCACCAAATGAGAGAACTCCAGGTCCTCCTCAGCCAGGGTATCAAATTTGTAGAATTTTACAAACGTATTTGCTACTGACCAAGTAGCTGCTCGGCAAAGTTGTAAAGCCGAGACCCCTCGGGCAGCCGCCCAAGATGAGCCCACCTTCCTTGTGGAATGGGCTTTTACAGATTTTGGCTGTGGCAGGCCTGCCACAGAATGTGCAAGCTGAATTGTACTACAAATCCAACGAGCAATAGTCTGCTTAGAAGCAGGAGCACCCAGCTTGTTGGGTGCATACAGAATAAACAACGAGTCAGATTTTCTGACTCCAGCCGTCCTGGAAACCTATATTTCCAGGGCTCTGACAACGTCTAGCAACTTGGAGTCCTCCAAGTCCCTAGTAGCCGCAGGCACCACAATAGGTTTATGCAGGTGAAACGCTGAAAACCACCTTAGGGAGAAACTGAGGACAAGTCCTCAATTCCGCCCTGTCCGAATGGAAAATCAGATGAGGGCTTTTACAGGATAAAGCCGCCAATTCAGACACGCACCTGGCCCAGGCCAGGGCCAACAGCATGACCACTTTCCATGTGAGATATTTTAACTCCACATATTTAAGTGGTTCAAACCAATGTGACTTTTGGAACCCCAAAACTACATTTAGATCCCAAGGTGCCACTGGAGGCACAAAAGGAGGCTGTATATACAGTACCCCTTTCACAAACGTCTGAACTTCAGGGACTGAAGCTAGTTCTTTTTGGAAGAAAATTGACAGGGCCGAAATTTGAACCTTAATGGACCCCCATTTCAGGCCCATATACACTCCTGTTTGCAGGAAATGTAGGAATCGACCTAGTTGAAAAATTCCTCCGTCGGGGCCTTACTGGCCTCGCACCACGCAACATATTTTCGCCAAATGCGGTGATAATGTTTTGCGGTTATATCTTTCCTGGCTTTGATCAGGATAGGAATGACTTCATCCGGAATGCCTTTCTCCTTCAGGATCCGGCGTTCAACCGCCATGCCGTCAAACGCAGCCGCGGTAAGTCTTGGAACAGACAGGGTCCTTGCTGGAGCAGGTCCCTTCTTAGAGGTAGAGGCCACGGATCCTCCGTGAGCATCTCTTGAAGTTCCGGTTACCAAGTCCTTCTTGGCCAATCCGGAGCCACGAATATAGTGCTTACTCCTCTCCATCTTATAATTCTCAGTACCTTGGGTATGAGAGGCAGAGGAGGGAACACATACACTGACTGGTACACCCACTGTGTTACCAGAGCGTCCACAGCTATTGCCTGAGGGTCCCTTGACCTGGCGCAATACTTGTCGAGTTTTATAAACATGTGGAAGACTTCTGGGTGAAGTCCCCACTCTCCCGGGTGGAGGTCGTGTCTGCTGAGGAAGTCTGCTTCCCAGTTGTCCACTCCCGGAATGAATACTGCTGACAGTGCTATCACATGATTTTCCGCCCAGCGAAGAATCCTTGCAGCTTCTGCCATTGCCCCCCTGCTTCTTGTGTCACCCTGTCTGTTTACGTGGGTGACTGCCGTGATGTTGTCCGAATGGATCCACTCCGGGTGACCTTGAAGCAGAGGTCTTGCTGAGCTTAGAGCATTGTAAATGGCCCTTAGCTTCAGGATATTTATGTGAAGTGATGTCTCCAGGCTTGACCATAAGCTCTGGAAATTACTTCCCTGTGTGACTGCTCCCCAGCCTCGCAGGCTGGCATCCGTGGTCACCAGGACCCAGTCCTGAATGTGCGGCCCTCTAGAAGATGGGCACTCTGCAACCACCACAGGAGAGACACCCTTGTGCTTGGTGACAGGGTTATCCGCTGATGCATCTGAAGATGCGACCCGGACCATTTGTCCAGCAGGTCCCACTGGAAAGTTCTCGCGTGGAATCTGCCGAATGGGATTGCTTCGTAGGAAGCCACCATTTTTCCCAGAACCATTTCATTGATGTACTGAGACTTGGCTCGGTTATAGGAGGTTCCCGACTAGCTCGGATAACTCCCTGACTTTCTCCTCCGGGAGAAACACCTTTTTCTGGACTGTGTCCAGGAACATCCCTAGGAACAGAAGACGAGTCGTCGGAATCAGCTGCGATTTTGGAATATTGAGAATCCAATCGTGTTGCCGCAACACTACCTGAGATAGTGCTACACCGATCTCCAACTGTTCCCTGGATCTTACCCTTATCAGGGAATCGTCCAAGTAAGGGATAACTAAAATTCCCTTCCTTCGAAGGAGTATCATCATTTCGGCCATTACCTTGGTAAAGACCCGGGGTGCCGTGGACCATCCATACGGCAGCGTCTGAAACTGATAGTGACAGTTCTGTACCATAAACCTGAGGTACCCTTGGTGAGAAGGGTAAATTTGGGACATGAAGGTAAGCATCCTTGATGTCCCGAGACATCATGTAGTCCCCTTCATCCAGGTTCGCAATCACTGCTCTGAGTGACTCAATCTTGAATTTGAACCTCCGTATGTAAGTGTTCAAGATTTTAGATTTAGAATCGGTCTCACCGAGCCGTCCGGCTTCGGTACCACAACAGTGTGGAATAATACCCTGTTCCCTGTTGCAGGAGGGGTACCTTGATTATCACCTGCTGGGAATACAGCTTGTGAATGGCTTCCAAAACTGCCTCCCTGTCAGAAGGAGACATCGGTAAAGCCGACTTTAGGAAACGGCGAGGGGGAGACGTCTCGAATTCCAATTTGTACCCCTGAGATATCACCTGAAGGATCCAGGGGTCTACTTGCGAGTGAGCCCACTGCGCGCTGAAATTCATTGAGACGGGCCCCCACCGTGCCTGATTCTGCTTGTAAAGCCCCAGCGTCATACTGAGGGCTTGGCAGAGGCGGGAGAGGGCTTCTGTTCCTGGGAACTGGCTGATTTCTGCAGCCTTTTTCCTCTCCCTCTGTCACGGGGCAGAAATGAGGAACCTTTTGCCCGCTTGCCCACGAAAAGACTGCGCCTGATAATACGGCGTCTTATGTTGAGAGGCGACCTGGGGTACAAACGTGGATTTCCCAGCTGTTGCCGTGGCCACAAGGTCTGAAAGACCGACCCCAAATAACTCCTCCCCTTAATAAGGCAATCCTTCCAAATGCCGTTTGGAATCCGCATCACCTGACCACTGTCGTGTCCATAACCCTCTACTGGCAGAAATGGACAACGCACTTAGACTTGATGCCAGTCGGCAAATATTCCGCTGTGCATCACGCATATATAGAAATGCATCTTTTAAATGCTCTATAGGCAATAATATACTGTCCCTATCTAGGGTATCAATTTTTTCAGTCAGGGAATCCGACCACGCCAACCCAGCACTGCACATCCAGGCTGAGGCGATTGCTGGTCGCAGTATAACACCAGTATGTGTGTAAATACATTTTAGGATACCCTCCTGCTTTCTATCAGCAGGATCCTTAAGGGCGGCCATCTCAGGAGAGGGTAGAGCCCTTGTTCTTACAAGCGTGTGAGCGCTTTATCCACCCTAGGGGGTGTTTCCCAACGCACCCTAACCTCTGGCGGGAAAGGATATAATGCCAATAACATTCTAGAAATTATCAGTTGTTATCGGGGGAAACCCACGCATCATCACACACCTCATTTAATTTCTCAGATTCATGAAAACTACAGGTAGTTTTTCCTCACCGAACATAATACCCCTTTTTGGTGGTACTCGTATTATCAGAAATGTGTAAAACATTTTTCATTGCCTCAATCATGTAACGTGTGGCCCTACTGGAAGTCACATTTGTCTCTTCACCGTCGACACTGGAGTCAGTATCCGTGTCGGCGTCTATATCTGCCATCTGAGGTAACGGGCGCTTTAGAGCCCCTGGCGGCCTATGGGACGTCTGGACAGGCACAAGCTGAGTAGCCGGCTGTCTCATGTCAACCACTGTCTTTTATACAGAGCTGACACTGTCACGTAATTCCTTCCAACAGTTCATCCACTCAGGTGTCGACCCCCTAGGGGGTGACATCACTATTACAGGCAATCTGCTCCGTCTCCACATCATTTTTCTCCTCATACATGTCGACACAAACGTACCGACACACAGCACACACACAGGGAATGCTCTGATAGAGGACAGGACCCCACTAGCCCTTTGGGGAGACAGAGGGAGAGTTTGCCAGCACACACCAGAGCGCTATATATATATACAGGGATAACCTTATATAAGTGTTTTTCCCCTTATAGCTGCTGTATTTTTAATACTGCGCGTAATTAGTGCCCCCCTCTCTTTTTTAACCCTTTCTGTAGTGTAGTGACTGCAGGGGAGAGCCAGGGAGCTTCCCTCCAACGGAGCTGTGAGGGAAAATGGCGCCAGTGTGCTGAGGAGATAAGGCCGCCGAAAAGGGGGCGGAGCCTATCTCCCGTTTTTCTATGTATTCTGGCAGGGGTTAAATTCATCCATATAGCCCAGGAGCTATATGTGATGCATTTTTTTGCCATCCAAGGTGTTTTTATTGCGTCTCAGGGCGCCCCCCCCCAGCGCCCTGCACCCTCAGTGACCGGAGTGTGAAGTGTGCTGAGAGCAATGGCGCACAGCTGCAGTGCTGTGCGCTACCTTGTTGAAGACAGGACGTCTTCTGCCGCCGATTTTCCGGACCTCTTCTGTCTTCTGGCTCTGTAAGGGGGCCGGCGGCGCGGCTCTGGGACCTATCCATGGCTGGGCCTGTGATCGGTCCCTCTGGAGCTAATGTCCAGTAGCCTAAGAAGCCCAATCCACTCTGCACGCAGGTGAGTTCGCTTCTTCTCCCCTTAGTCCCTCGATGCAGTGAGCCTGTTGCCAGCAGGTCTCACTGAACATAAAAAACCTAAAACTAAACTTTTCACTAAGCAGCTCAGGAGAGCCACCTAGTGTGCACCCTTCTCGTTCGGGCACAAAAATCTAACTGAGGCTTGGAGGAGGGTCATAGGGGGAGGAGCCAGTGCACACCAGGTAGTTCTAAAGGTTTACTTTTGTGCCCAGTCTCCTGCGGAGCCGCTATTCCCCATGGTCCTTACGGAGTCCCCAGCAACCACTTAGGACGTTAGAGAAATGACTGCTATGCCATAGCGTCCTCTAGAGGGACTTTTAACACGTCCCGTATAGCAAGAATGAGGGGTTCAATACCCTGTGTAGAAGGGGAATCCCCAGTAACAGGATCTAATTCCTCCCCCTCCTCCTGAATCTCCTCCCGAGTCTGAGAGTAAAGCAGGTAACCCACGCTTTTGTGGTTCTGATCTAGAGAGGGGGGCTGTGGAACATCTGCCATTGCAACTAGGTCTGCAACAGCCTGCAGCAGTTGTTGAGTTTTCTGAGTAGTAGCAGGGAGCGGAGACGACATATCTGACATCATGGATTTTATGGCACCTAGCCAGTGAGGCTCTTGACTCTCTCCCCCCCCCCCCCCCCCCCCCCTAGCCCCCTCACTGAGTTGTGAGGACTGGCTGCATTGTTCACATGATATGGAACCAGATGTAGAGGGAGAGAATCTGTTGTGACATACACTACATAATTGGTGTTTTACCATGTTTACAGTAAACAACACTTACATAAACATACACACAGACAGGTAATATAATAGCAAGCCTGCCCTTACTGTATGTGAGAGGGAGACAGAGAGAAGGGAACAGCACACCCAAGCTAAACAGCCCCAGTGAGGCTACAAGCTGTTATATCACGGTGTAACACCGGAGTATTCGTCCTTTTCAGGACACATACTGTGTACAATAGTGGCTCTCCGCCTTTGCTACACCCCTGTACCAGTTTTCCTGAGTGTCTGGAGGAGCTGTGTGTGCCTGCTGCTGCAGCTGTAAGCAGAGGAAGGCGCCAAAACGCTGCTGGTCCCGCTCTGAGGAAGCTACGCCCCCTGTAATGGCGCCGGAGCTTCACAAATATTTATACTGGCAAAGTCTCCATATAAGTGTAAAACATCACAGCAAGTGTTAGTTTTCACTACCTCTGCCAGTGTACACAGGGGGGCTATAGCGGTTCCCCCCCCCCCCCCCCCCCGGAGGGTCCCGTATGCTGCCCCTGCGTTTTTGCCGCACCAAGAACCGGGGGACCCCCCTGGCGGGGCCCCCGTTTTGTACTGGCCACTGTCGTCACCTTCAGGCAATGTTAGGGGCGTGCGGCGTGCTGCGATTCTGACCGCTAAGGCGCAGTGCCCCGCTGTACAACAACCTCTCAGCACGGTGGTCCTGCAGTGGGGAAGCGGCTCTAACACCTTACAGAGGCGAGTAACCCCCCCCCCCTTCCTAACTCCCATGGTGCAGGTATGCTGTTGCCCATACAGCATACCAAAAATAATTATGTTTTAAAAGAGACTGAAGAAAACTCTCTGGAGCTCCAGAGTGTGTATCATCTGCTGAGGGCACTATTTTCTAAACTGCCTGTGGGAGGGGTCATAGAGGGGAGGTTCCAGCACACCCAGTTGAAGAAATTTAAAGTGCACCGGATCCTTTGGACCCCCTCTATATCCCCTCGTACCAATTCCCCAATATCCCTTATGGATGCTAGAGAAAAGTAACAGTAAGTGCAAGCATATATGTTAGTGTTGGAACGTGCAGATTTTTTGGATCACATAAAACCTAAATTTTTTGATGAAAATATGACCAAAATCCCCATGTTTAAGCGCCGACAACAATTATCTTTCTGTTGTGTACACATATATGGCATTAATAGTATTTAATACTGACACACAGCTGGTACTATATATTATAGGGTAAAACTGAGAGCAAGCATATTTCTTTCCTGTTTTTGTTTTAAAATTGCGCCTAGTGTTGTCATGGCTACCATCAATTCAGCTATATTAGGCTTATTTGGGTGTAGCTCACAAGCCAACCCTTCTCTGGATGTTACCTTCTGTATCTGAGAGGTGATGACATTTTAACTGCAATATATTGTATGGAACACATATGCTATTGTAGGGACTTATAGAGAATGATGAGAAGCCCCTAATGTTTTTATTAAACAATAACGATTATATTTGTGTTAAGTACAAAAACCCTGTTTTCTCTTTATCCTATGGCGTACACTAGAAACTCTGGAGATGACCCACAGTGGTCCTCAAGAGAGGACCACTCAAGGAAGGTGTTACTCAAAAGTTCCTGTGAGTAACATCCTCTGTCCAAAATTGGTACGCTTTGACACAAAGATGCCAAACCTATAGAATCTGTCAAAAGTGTGCACTAAAACCAGATTGCCTCGCTGACCCATGAGGCCCCAATGGATCCAGCTAACCGAGCTCTCAAGTTTTCAGGTTTAGGCCTATCCACCAACAGGTAGCCACAGTCATAGTCCAAACTAAGTAACCCCGTCGTATTACAGCCATAATTCAATGGGGGATAAATTGTTTAAAGGTTGTCCAGCCTCGTTTAGAAAAATCATATGTACCGCCTTTGTTCAGTGGATATATAATTTGCGAGCACTGACAACATCTAAGGGACGGGTAGATGTATGAAGTATTGATAAGAGTGGAGAAGTCATTTCACAGAATGCACTTGATGAATACTTTCTCAAAGCTGATCGGTTTCCATGAGCAACTTCTCCACTGGCCCACTTCTCCTCTCTTATCACTGCTTCATACATCTCCCCCAGAGCCCTCTTCATGTCACTGGACAAGATCAGGTAAGGATGGGACCACAACCTCTTGATTAATGTGGAATCCCCAAACTACTTTCAAAGGTTTAGTTCTTAAAACAGCCAAACAAATGTTTTATTGTTGTGTTATCACTCATTGCGGTTTAGTCTTGATATTCATTTGTCTGTCGATTTTATCGGCAATTTTTTGCACTTAAATGTTTTTTTTCATTGTATCCTAATTAGTCCCTTTAACCACTTGCCTGACATGGTCGCATCAGATGTGACCATGCCTACATGTGCTTTATCTGACCGGGTCGCACAGGATGCGACCATTCAGATAGACAGTGTAAGCAGCGGCAGGGGAGGGAAACTTCCCTCCACTGCTGCCGTCAGAGGGAACAGAAGGTCCCTCTGCCTCCCTCCACTCTCCCCACGGTGTTGCTGCGCTGTCGATCATTGCTGATCGGTGTGCATGGCAGGATCATCCCCCCAGCAGCTGCAGGCAATAGCAGCCGCTGGGGAAGTGTACACCAGCCCCCCTCCCAAGGTGTTACCAATGATACGATGGTCACAATGTTCCCGCTCAATGTTTCGATGTTTGGGATGAAATTAATTTAAAATTAAAAAAAAAAATTCTCTTTTTTTTTCACTAAAATCATTTTGGATAGAATTAAAATTCATGTTCTTTACCTAATTCACTCATTAAAAATAAAGACAATTTCTGAGCATTTTTTGGGGGAAAAAGCATCAGTTAAGTGGTTAAAATATATTAATGTACAGATTAATAACACACTTCTTCCTGGAGCTTTGTTTCTAGTATTTGGCACATTGACTGTAGCTCCTCAATTGTCCTGTCCTTCAGTGTTAGCTGTGACCTGCTTTTCTCCAAGGCTGAAGTCAATGACTTGCACTGTTCACATTCCTGTAAAAGAACATGCAATCTATATCAGCTAATTACACTCATTCCACTAATTCACTAATACCCCTTTTAGACCGCCACCTATGAACACTGGTTATTGGCACATGAGCGAGCATAACCCGTGTTCAGGTGCGGTATGAAAGGTGCAAGGGTTGAAATACTGGCTCACTCTGCGGTGTGAACGGGAGCCGGGTCGATGCGACCTGTTTCCTGTTCACTCTGTGTGTACGGGCGGAGCTTGGAGATCACGTGATCTCCAAGCGCCCCCCGTACGTGATCATCAACCCGGCTCCAGGGTGCGACCCACCTCAGGCGGTCTGAAAGGGGTATAACAAAATGTTATCTTTTCCTCAGAAACATTGCAATTCAATTATTTCATGGGAATTTAGCTCCAGGGCTAAGTTCCAGGGAGCAATTGAAGTAATTCCAGTGCCAGACACTATTTCCCACAATAATGCCTGGCTTTAGCCATGGTAAGCTGCAATTCCCAGGCTAAGTGCATGGGAGAAATTCAAGTACTTCCCGTGTCACCCACTATTTCCTGCAATACAGCCCGGGAATACCCATGTTAAACTGCAGCCGGGCACGACACGGCTGTCAGGTTAACACTAGCCCCAAAGCTCTATTTAATGCTGAGGAGGGTGCAAGCAGAAATTGGGGTAAGTCGCAGAAACTAATTGAATAGCTAAATTCATGCAAAATAATTGAATTGCCCCCATCATTAGAAGCACTATTATAATTAAGCAGCGGCAGCTGCAGCGTCGACCATAAAGTGCAGGGGGGAATTGCTTAGCACATATAAACATACATGTCCTGATGTATGTAATATATGTAATGGCTGGTTCCCCCAGGGATCAGCAGTGCTGTGTGCTTCTAGCGCCATGCGACACCCGGGACTCAGCATAAAGCATCACACTTCTTCTAAGCCTGCCCTCAGACTTCTGTAAAACTAGACAATTATGGGAGTCCAGGGGCGAGTTTATAAGGAGTGTGATGCCTTATGCTGATTCCCGGGTGCTGCATGACACCTGAAGCACACAGCGCTGAGTCTCACATCAGAGAGGCATGCGCCCCATCACCACCATTGTAGAGGTGCTTGCAGACACAAATTTACAAATACAATTTAAAAAAAAAAATGTTTGTTGCATAATGACACTACACTCTTCCTCTGCTTTTTATTCCCAATTGCAATGTCTATGGGGGTCATTCCGAGTTGATCACTCGCTAGCAGTTTTTAGCAGCCGTGCAAACGCTATGCCGTCGCCCACTGAGGAGTGTATTTTAGCTTAGCAGAAGTGCGAACGCATGTGCAGCCGCGCTCTACAAAAACAGTTTGTGCAGTTTCAGAGTAGCTCTGAACCTACTCAGCGGTTGCGATCACTTCAACCTATTCGTGTCCGGATTTGACGTCATACACCCGCCCAGCGAACGCCCAGCCATGCCTGCGTTTTTTCAGACACGCCTGCGTTTTTGCAAACACTCCCTGAAAACGGTCAGTTGACACCCAGAAACACCCCCTTCCTGTCAATCTTCTTGCGACCGTCAGTGAGACTGAGAACTTCGCTAAAACCTGAGCACAACCACAAAGGACTTTGTACCCGTACGTCGCGTGTGCGCATTGCGGGTCATACGCATGCGCAGAAATGCCATTTTTTCACCTGATCCCTGCGCTGTGAAAATCGGCAGCGAGCGATCAACTCGGAATGACCCCCTATGTGCTAAAGGAATCTCTGGGAGCTGCTGTGTCATTGGAAGCATCATTAAATGGGTCAGATAAGCATACATTCATTATTTTCCAGCATGGACACACACACAGCTTTCACATTGGAAATTAAGACATATTTGGGGGGTTATAGGTAACCAGCCTCATAATGGATTGCCAGTTCTGTGATCTTAGAATGAATTGCATAGCCCCCATAGTGTGCTTTCATATCTTTATGCCCTTGTGTTTGTTTTTATATGAGACTTTACCGTATCTCAGTAAGGTTCTACAAGTTGGGCTGCCACCCAAATAAATGTATATTTATTATAAACTTTATATCCGGTGTGTCATGTTCTGGTGTACAAATAATATAATAAAGCCTGCCAAAACCTGTGAATCAGGATATCCCAACATTGATCATTTGAGGATTTCCGTCTGTGGGACAGGTCAAATACTGAACAAATGAGAAGCTGACACTGCACTGTTTAGCATTACAGATTCCCAGGACTTACAAAACTATTCAAGAAAAAGACAAAATGCAGGTGCACACTCTAAGCACTAAGAATACTGATAGTGAAAATCATTTTGATAAACTCTTACAATTAACATTAAGTACAAGTGAAGTTCCCAGCACAATTTGGCAATGTCACTGTTCATTAGGATTCAGCTAAAAGGCTCATAGAAGGCTATTTCAGAACAGTCCAATGTTCTGTTCTTTTCCAGTCTTGGGTGCTTTTAACTGTGTGTTTTGGGTCATTATCCTGTGGGAGGACCCATGGCCTGCGACTTTCATATAAGCAGCAGCGATAGCATTTCTGGCCACATCTGAATCAGGCCCATTGCATCAATAACATCAAGGTATTTTTATGAACATTTATCCAAAATCATATTCTGGCAATGTACGTGTATATAGGGAACATGACAACGGCTACTTTAACTGTAGCTTGAGATTATCTTGATTTGCTTACTTTAATCCCTAAAAACCTTTCCTACAGGATACGATTATCCTGCACAATGGGGGTAATTCAGAGTTGATTGCAGCAGCAAATTTGTTAGTAGTTGGGCAACTACTACCCCCCATGGTTTTGCCCAACTGCTAACAAATTTGCTGCTGCGATCAACTCTGAATTAGGCCCAATATGTGAGCAGCTTTCCCTTAGTGATTAGAGGTGCTGCCGCAGCATAAGAAATCCTCATCTACTAAAAGGTATCAGGTATCGGAGTAGCCAGAATGCTGAGATAGCAGTAGTAATAAGAATGATGCAGTATTGCTGGCGATCTTACACGTTTATCCTGAGCTTCCTCTCTTACACGACTCCATTCTATTTCCAGTTCTTTCATCTGCATTAGATGCTCCCTGAAATTATAGACACATGTAAGCATAGTTGTTATACCACTATTTGAAGTACTTGATGTGCGGTCAGGAGGTGGACAATGACAATGTCACCAGTCACTATGTCAACCTCAGATCCAGACATGGCTGAAATACTATTTACAGCATTTCACCTGTGTGGTTGTTACAACTTAAAACATGCCCTCACTGAGATGTAAATGATGATTGGTGCCAGTGTCACTGTCACCCTCTGTACCCAAACTGAAGTACGTATGATCATCGACTGCTGGCCACACACACTGCTATATTGGCTGACTGGTAGACTGTGCCACAAGTGGGCTCCTAAACAGTCCCCACAACTGTTCAAAATCTCTTTCTGTTGAATTATATAATACTGTAATAGGAGTGGAGTAACACCAGGCCCAACAGTGATCCCCATCACCGTAACTATTTAATTGGAGATTCTAAAGATACCTGTCACTAAAATATCAATATTTTATGTATATACAGTACATACTACCAGGGCCGGCAACAGAAATGTCGGGGCCCGGTAAGTGATATCCCTGGGGCCCCCTTTTTATATATATATATATATATATATATATACACAAATGAGTAATCCGCAGCACACGGTCATAAATACAGGCAAAGGACAGCAAAATAACTGCAACGTTTCGATATTTATTATATCGTCTTCAGGCACAATAACAGAACAGACATACAACTAACCTTATATCCCATTACACCCACATGGCAGGGACCGCGTCCGGAAGCAGGGGGACGGCGCACAAGAGTGACGTCATCACCACCCGTCCGTTGCTAAGCTCCCAAGCCAAACAACAATTAAAAGCAAAATAAAATCAGCTGAATGACACAAGCAGAAACATCATATATAAATATTATAAATGTCTATAACAACGTATCATGATTGACTTACACATAATGGCATCTAATAGAATCAAGCAAATACTTCAGATACACGCAGATATGCCTGAATACTCATTCAAGCCCTTGGGAGATAAAATTTGTAAACGGTGAATCCACCAAGCCTCACATTTCAATAATTTAGAGGCACGATCGCCCCGTCTCAAATCAGCTGGTATGTGGTCAATAATCATGTAGCGTAGCTTGGCCAAGCTGTGCCCTGCCTGCATAAAATGACGGGCCACTGGTTGGTCACTGTGGTTGGTAGAAATAGCCTGTCGAATTGCATATCTATGGGTAGCCATCCGTTCTCGCAGGGTACGCTCAGTTTTCCCTACATAACTAAGTCCGCAGGGACATGTAATGAGATACACAATATAGCGTGTAGTACAAGACAACCAGTGTCTAATGTAGAACTTCTTGCCGCTGTAAGGATGGCAGAAACTATCGCCCACAACAAGGGAGCGACAGGTGGTGCCGTCCAAACAGCGGTAGCACCCATTCTTGCGCTTGAGAAAACCTCTGGTCATCGGTTGTTGCTGTAGATCAGTGACATCAGTGCGCATGACAATGTCTCCTATATTGCGGCCACGAGTGTAGCAATTCATGACCCTCGTCTGTGTTAAATTTAATGCTCCATCAGATTCAACAATGGGCCACAATTTTTTACTGATCTGGCTAATAGTTCCACTAGCAGGATTAAAGTGATTAACCCATGGCATGACACTATTGGTGGGTCCCTTCCTATTACATTGCAGCAATTTTGAGCGAGGAATGCGGAGTGCCTTCTCTTTGGCTTTGTTTAATTGACACAACTCATAACCTCTTTGCACAAAATCAATAATTTGCCTGTCTATATTAGCTATGGCTGTTTCTTGATTGCTGCAAATACGGCAAGCACGAATATGGAAGCTCCCAGCATGAAGGATAGAATTCCTGTCACTGGGTTTCTGATAGAGTGAAGTTACAAGTTCAGTGCCCTGTATCGTAATCTGTACATCCAAATAATGTATACTGGATTCATCAGCGTTATGGGCTATGGGCCTAAAATTGGGTTCCATTAAGGTCCAGATTTCGGCTCTGTCGATTTTCTTCCAGAAAGAACTGGCTTCACTGCCTGGAGTTCAGACATTTGTAAAGGGAGTGCTACATATTCAGCCCCCTTTTGTGCCTCCTGTGGCACCTTGGGATCTCAACGTGGTGTTGAGTTTCTTAAAATCACATTGGTTTGAGCCACTTAAAACTGTGGATTTGAAATATCTCACGTGGAAAGTGGTCATGTTATTGGCTTCGGCCAGGCGTGTGTCAGAATTGGCAGCTTTGTCATGTAAAAGCCCTTATCTGATTTTCCATATGGATAGGGCAGAATTGAGGACTCGTCCCCAGTTTCTCCCTAAGGTGGTATCAGCTTTTCACTTGAACCAACCTATTGTAGTGCCTGCGGCTACTAGGGACTTGGAAGATTCCAAGTTACTGGACGTAGTCAGGGCCTTAAAAATTTATATTTCCAGGACGGCTGGAGTCAGGAAAACTGACTCGCTTTTTATCCTGTAGGCACCTAACAAAATAGGTGCTCCTGCTTCTAAGCAGACTATTGCTCGCTGAATTTGTAGCACAATACAGCTGGAGCATTCTGCGGCTGGATTGCCGCATCCTAAATCAGTAAAAGCCCATTCCACGAGGAAAGTGGGCTCATCTTGGGCGGCTGCCCGAGGGGTCTCGGCTTTACAATTTTGCCGAGCTGCAACTTGGTCAGGGGCAAACACGTTTGCTTAATTCTACAAAATTGATATCCTGGCTAAGGAGGACCTTGAGTTCTCTCATTCGGTGCTGCAGAGTCATCCGCACTCTCCCGCCCGTTTGGGAGCTTTGGTATAATCCCCATGGTCCTTACGGAGTTCCCAGCATCCACTAGGACGTCAGAGAAAATAAGATTTTACTCACCGGTAAATCTATTTCTCGTAGTCCGTAGTGGATGCTGGGCACCCATCCCAAGTGCGGATTGTCTGCAATACTTGTATGTAGTTATTGCCTAACTAAGGGTTATTGTTGAGCCATCTGTTGAGAGGCTCAGTTATATTTCATACTGTTAACTGGGTATAGTATCACAAGTTATACGGTGTGATTGGTGTGGCTGGTATGAGTCTTACCCGGGATTCAAAATCCTTCCTTATTGTGTCAGCTCTTCCGGGCACAGTCTCCTAACTGAGGTCTGGAGGAGGGTCATAGAGGGAGGAGCCAGTGCACACCAGATAGTACCTAATCTTTCTTTTAGAGTGCCCAGTCTCCCGCGGAGCCCGTCTATTCCCCATGGTCCTTACGGAGTTCCCAGCATCCACTAGGACGTCAGAGAAATGCTCATACAAACGTAATTGCCTATTCAACCTATATTTCTCCACCTCCCAGCTAAAGCTGTCAAATTTACATACAGGTACAAACGACAGACCCCGATTCAAAACTCTAGATTCAGCACAGGACAATGAGCGTGAAGAGAGATTAATTATGATCTCTTGGGAAGAGGAGGTCTGCCGACTCTTCCGCGTCCTCGCCCTCTTGCCACCTTTGCGCGTGGACCGCCTTTTGGTTCCCGCAATTGACGGCGGGTACGTACCCCTAAAGGGGCAAGGGAAGGGTCAAAGCTGCCAAACTCATCAGTATAGTCCGAATCACTAGTGGTAAACCGGTCTTGCTCATATGGTCGTCTGTTGCGTCGGCCATAGAGATGTTGTGCTCGTGTGTTCTCAGTGCGAGTACTGCCGATCCAGGAGTAAACCCGATTTTTATCGTAGTCGGCAATCGTGCCTCTAAATTATTGAAATGTGAGGCTCGGTGGATTCACCGTTTACAAACTTTATCTCCCAAGGGCTTGAATGAGTATTCAGGCATATCTGCGTGTATCTGAAGTATTTGCTTGATTCTATTAGATGCCATTATGTGTAAGTCAATCATGATACGTTGTTATAGACATTTATAATATTTATATATGATGTTTCTGCTTGTGTCATTCAGCTGATTTTATTTTGTTTTTAATTATGTTGTTTGGCTTGGGAGCTTAGCAACGGACGGGTGGTGATGACGTCACTCTTGTGCGCCGTCCCCCTGCTTCCGGACGCATATATATATATATATATACTAGTGGAGTATCCCTTATCCAAAATGCTTGGGACCAGAGGTATTTTGGATATGGGATTTTTCCGTATTTTGGAATAATTGCATACCATAATGAGATATCATGGTGATGGGACCCAAGTCTAAGCACAGAATGTATTTATGTTTCATATACACCTTATACACACAGCCTGAAGGTCATTTAATACGATATTTTTAATAACTTTGTGTATTAAACAAGGTTTGTGTACATTGAGCCATCAAAAAACAAAAGTTTCACTATCTCACTCTCACTCAAAAAAAGTCCGTATTTCGGAATATTCCGTATTTCGGAATATTCCGTATTTTGGATATTTGGATATGGGATACTCAACCTGTATATATATGAACAACAGAATATGCTGCGCTGCATAAGAAACTGTTAATAAATAAATAAATAAATATATATATATATACATACACACAGTATATATATATATACAGGTTGAGTATCCCATATCCAAATATCCGAAATACGGAATATTCCGAAATACGGACTTTTTTGAGCGAGAGTGAGATAGTGAAACTTTTGTTTTTTGATGGCTCAATGTACACAAACTTTGTTTAATACACACAGTTATTAAAAATATTGTATTAAATGACCTTCAGACTGTGTATATAAGGTGTATATAAAACATAAATGAATTGTGTGAATGTAGACACACTTTGTTTAATGCACAAAGTTATAAAAAATATTGGCTAAAATTACCTTCAGGCTGTGTGTATAAGGTGCATATAAAACATAAATGCATTCTGTGCTTAGATTTAGGTCCCATTGCCATGATATCTCATTATGGTATGCAATTATTCCAAAATACGGAAAAATCTGATATCCAAAATACCTCTGGTCCCAAGCATTTTGGATAAGGGATACTCAACCTGTATATATATACACATACAGTATATATATATATAGATAGCGGTTAGGTTCGGCACTCAAGTGGGTATATGGCGTAATACTTGCTGCGGTGCCCTCTGTGATCTGTGGCAAGATCCAAGTAGATAGGTGAAGAAGTCAGCGGCACTCAGCAGACGGAATGATAAATAGAAAGTGTCTTTATTAGCGTCCTACGCCGTTTCGGGGACTAACCCCCGTCTTCAGGGACAGATCATACACGTCCCCGTCACTCCGCGAACACCCCCCCCGCGCGGAGAACAGAGGGGGATCCAAGTTAGGAAGAGGGAAAGGCCGGCGCGAGGAGCGACTGGTGAGGCGGGCCGAAGAGCGGTAATCGCCTCTGTTAGTATTCTCTCTCTCTCTCTCAATGTGTAAAATGGGGACACCTGCCGTAATGTGTGAAATGGGGGGACTCCTGCCTGCCGTAGTGTGGGGATTTAATGTATCAAGGGCATTGCAGTGTGTGGTTTAATATGGTGCAGGGGGCATTACTGTGTGGGGATTAATATGGTAGATTTTTTTTTCCTGTGGTGGTCGTGATCTGTTGGAGCAGGGTCAAAAACGGGATTGTGAGGTAGTCTTTTCATACGAGGCCATGCCAATTTAAACGAGGCCACACCCATTTATATGAGGCCACGCCCCTTGCCGGGTGCGCGCGCAAGTAGTTTTTTTTTAATCTAGGTGTGTGTGTGTGTGTGTGTGTGTGGGGGGGGGGGGGACTTTTTTTATGTCATGGGGGGGCGCATTTTTAAATCTCGCACTGGGAGCCAAATTGGCTAGAAACAGCCCTGTCTTCACTCTGCGCACAATCTGCGTCTCTCATTCACACTCATCATTTAATCCCTTTCACAATTGCAGGACTTTCTTCAGGCTGCAGCCACTCTGTGAAATGCCCTCCCACACACAATAAGACTCTTCTCCAGTGTCCAAACCTTCAAGCGTTCCCTGAAAACTCACCTCTTCAGGCAGCTTTTTTTTTTATTTTTTTAAATAATTTGTTTATTGAACAGCCAAAAATACATATGGGGAAACAATCATACATCTGGAAAGTACATAAATGGATATCAGCGAAGGACAAAAATACAGTACAGGTCCAGAAATTGACATGACAGACATAATGGCTGATCTATTTTTTAATATTTAAGTCGAAGGAAGTAATAGATCAGAAAAGAGAAAGGGGAGAAAGGAAACAAAGAGAGGGGAATGGAGAAGGAAAGGGGAGATATGAGGATAGGGAGCTGGAGTGTCACTCAATACAAAGAATCTAGAAAACATGTCGGCACATCTGAAATATGGTGAAAGCATTCAAGCAATCTCACTGTTGAACAACACATTCTTGACTGCATACATCAAGAGCGAGGAGACGGCTGCCCACGCTTGGAAACAGGGTCAAAAAGCCTGTGCAGCTGATCTCGGGTATGTAAAAACATATTACTTAAAGCTAGGCCCCACTTCCTAAAGAAAAGGCTAATACCACTAGTAGCAAATGCAGTTGCCGTATGGCGTTCATGATAGATAACTTCTAACAAAGCAGTCTCCCATTCTTGTATAGTCGGGGCCGTCGGGTATATCCAGTGGGAAAGTATCATCTGCTTTGCCACAGTTACCATGACTGTCAAGGCTGGGACTATAATAGAAATGTCAGAGATTCCCAACCAGTCTGAGAAGTCAGCAAATAACATTGCTCGAATATTTACCGGTAAATTCAGAACAAACATTTTGTTGAAGTAGGTACAAAGTTTATGCCAAAATTTCTTAATCTTACAGCAGGACCAGAAATTGTGAGTCAGATTAGCATTCAGCATGGAACACTTAACACATAACCCTAATTCTGAGGGGTTAAAATGTTTCCTCTGTGCCGGGGAAACGTACATTCTATTAGTAGTCTTAATATGAATTTCTTGTAACCTAGCTGGTTTCAAGTGCTGAAGAACTCGTTTCGTGTTACTTAATATGTGTGTGATGTCTGGGAAATCTGGAACTTCCCTCCTCCAAGCTAATGAAAGGGGGAGCCATGAAGGAGTATTAGCATCAATTAAATCAGCATATAAGTATTTCATTTTTAATGGGCGAGAGCGGCAAAGAACTAGGACATTCAGTATTACATAAGAAGAGGGGGACAGACACACAGGACCCTTAAGAGCTGTAACATAGTGCCTAAGTTGAAGGTACATGAAGAATTGTCTCTGTGGCAGAGAGAATTTGTCTTGGAATTGGGAAAAAGAGAGAATTTGGCCTCCGGGATCAAAAACATCTTTAATTGCAGAAATGCCCTGTAATTTCCATGTGTAGAACATTTTGTTGTGCAGTGATGGAAGGAAATTAAGGTTTCCCCAGATAGGGATGTAAGGAGTGACATATGGGTCAGTCTTTAGATTTTTATGAATCGATACCCAGGCCTTATATGTGTCATGAAATAAAACATTAAATCTGATTTCTTTCGGGACATCCCTCAGGCAGATGGGCAGAAGTGCAGCCGGAGAGTATGGGGAAAAAACGATACATTCTTTAGATATTAGCAATTGCTTTTGTTTTATTATTGAGGAATAAGAAAATTATTTCCTTCTTTTTATGAATGTGTAGAAATAAAACTTATCACTTGTATTTTACACTGGTCTAGCTATTTTGCTTTGAATTACAGCCGGCGCCAGTACCTATCTTTTTCTTGTTTATTCTTAAAAGGGAATTGACCTTCCCTGTACAGGCTGCCGTTGACAGCGCACTCTATTTGTATTTTTGTCTTGGTTCATATTTTTGGTCAGTGATTGCTGCAGTCATGAGCTGTTTTTCAAATTTAAATGAACGCAACAGTAGAAGGCAATCCTTTTGGTCTCATTTAGATGAACCGAAAATAGATGTTCCTGTATCTGATGAAACAGATTTCTTTAAGAAACTATATATATTAGAAGATCTGCTTAAAGCAGAATCAAGGAACTGGTTAGATAGTGTTAACCTCCAACAATATTTAGACAAAAAAATGATTCCAAGGGGTCTCCGTCTCTTTAAGCCATCGATATTCCAAAATGATGTGGAATACCAGAGAGACTGGGACCAACTATTGGATAATTGTTCTTTTGCATTGATTGGTTTAATCAACAAATACAGGACATCAAAGGTTCAGATAATTGAAAAGGAGATAAAAGATATTAAGAAAACCATGGATAAAAACGATGAGAGATTGAAAGAAAAAGATAAGATAATTAATGACAGAGTCATTAAGTATGAGCGCAATATTATGGAAACCAAACAGAAAAAAATTCAGGAGGGATTTATCAGATTATGAGAATAATAAAGTAAGAACCTTTAGGGAGAAAGGGAAACAGAATGGTGGAGAAATTGGGGAAAGACAAGACATGTATCAGGGTACGTGGAGGAAGAATTGGGAAAAGGAAAATAGACGGGAAGATTGGAACTATTCCAGTACCAGTCTAAAGAAAAGACCAACAGAACAACAGGTGTGGGAAGAAACCCGGTGGGCTAGAGAAAAGAAGGCAGACCATCAGCCAAAGAGGTTTTATCCCTATAGAAGCAACTATAGGGACAGTTTCAAAAATAGAGAAGTTAACGACTCTAAGGACCTTTTTTGGGGGGCACGCCCAAAAACAAAAATTTGGGACGCGACAAAAACCAACACATGGGGAACCCCCAAAAGGAGAAGAGATTCAAATCAAGAGGAAGAAGCACAGGTAGACTTAGAAAAGGAAAGGAAAAATCCAAGGAGAATGTAGACATGGTTCAGAACCTTTCAAATAAGAGACAAAGTATGTTTAATCTCTCCTCTAGAGAATTAAACAGTTCAGAAATCTCCCTGTTAGAAAGAGGTCTCAAATTTTCCCCGACTAGTGGACCTAATATGTTCGATCTCTTTGTAGAAGCTAAACCGATATGTCCGCACTAGTGCAGGAAAAAATATTTAGCCAATAAAAAACTATCTAAAGATGACGATTTGTCAATCCCAATAGTGTTAGATAGTAATGATGATTTATTATTGGCTTCCTTAGAAGAGCTTTGGGAACAAAATCACATAGAGGGAGATCATAAACAGAAGGTTTATGACTGTGGGAAGGAACCCACCATTTTTAAGAAGAAATCGGAATTTTTCCCAATACATACTAAAAGTAGTTCGATAGAATCATTCTACAAGATAACATTAGAAGATTTCAAAGACCTGGTAGGACGACAGCAGGGCTATAGAAAATTTCCATCAAATCTATCCAGGGAGGAAAAAAGAGCACTTAAGAGCCTTACACAAGATAGTACTCTTATTATAAAGGAAGCAGATAAGGGTGGGGGTCTTGTGGTTATGAACAAAACGGATTATATTAGTAAAGCTAACCGACAACTAGGTGACCAAAAGTTTTATCGTATATTGGAAAGAACCCCTACTGAGGCCTTTCTGAAAGAAATTAAAATACTGCTGGACTCAGCTTTCACATCAGGGGTCATATCCAGGGAAGAATATGGCTTCCTATTACCCCAATTTCCAGTTTCTCACACTTTTTATTTTCTTCCTAAGATTCACAAGTCCCTCACCGCACCTCCTGGGCGACCTATCATTTCTGGTATTGGTTTTATTACATCTAATCTTTCTTTTTATGTTGATTCCTTTCTTCAGTCTCGTGTTTCAGCGCTGAGGTCACATCTTAAGGACACAACAGATTTTCTTAACAAAATTCATAACATACAATCTAGGAAATTGTCCTTGGATGGGGACCTCAGTGTGAACACCAGACGTTCATTCTTCAGTCTATTTCTTTTATACTATCTCACAATTATTTCCTTTTTCTGTCCACTTATTATTTACGGGTAATGGGGATGGCCATGGGTACCAGGTTCGCCCCCAGTTATGCCAA
The DNA here is from genome assembly GCF_028390025.1 of Pseudophryne corroboree. Taxonomy (NCBI): domain Eukaryota; kingdom Metazoa; phylum Chordata; class Amphibia; order Anura; family Myobatrachidae; genus Pseudophryne; species Pseudophryne corroboree. The sequence goes on from NC_086447.1 coordinate 770,446,033, forward strand.
CCTGTACATGGGAGACCTTGAGGACTTACTTGTGTGGGGAAGCGGCTGGGAGGGGAACCTGGTCTTCTATGGCCGTTACATTGATGATCTTTTTATTATTTGGGATGAAGATCTATCCAGCATATCTTCTTTTGTTTCCTATCTTAATCACAACACTTATAATTTAACTTTCACTTTTGATCACAGTAGGGAGCGCATAGACTTCCTGGATGTGACCCTTGAGATTATAGATAATCAAATTATCACATCCAATTACACTAAATCAGTAAGTACATTTTCGTATCTACACTTTGAGAGCGCACATTATGCCCCTTGGAAACGTAACATCCCCAAGGGGCAGATGATGCGACTCAGACGGAATTGTTCCAATATTAACACCTTTTCACTGCAGGCAACAGAATTAATGGACTCCCTGAGATGGAGAAAATACCCAGAAAGTTTACTCCAACAGGCTTTCAGTGAGGTGTATAATATGGATAGAACCAAACTTCTCACCCCTAGAATTAAAGACACAACTACTAGAAATAGAAATGAAAATAGTGACAATGGCGAGAGACAATTAGCCTTCATTTGTAAATATAACAGTTCAGCTCAGGAAATACGATCTATTATCTCTAAAAATTATAGAGTCCTGAAACAAGACCGAACCCTTAATCAAGTACTCCCTTCTAAACCTCTGGTGATATTTAAGAAGAATAAGTCTCTTAAAACTATATTAGCCCCAACTTATTTGGATCCCTTAGAGCGGAAAAATAAGATTTTAAACCTACCGGTAAATCTTTTTCTCCTAGTCCGTAGAGGATGCTGGGGACTCCGTAAGGACCATGGGGTATAGACGGGCTCCGCAGGAGACATGGGCACTATAAAGAACTTTTAGTATGGGTGTGCACTAGCTCCTCCATCTATGCCCCTCCTCCAGACCTCAGTTAGAGAAACTGCCCAGAGGAGATGGACAATATGAGGAAAGGATTTTGTTAATCTAAGGGCAAGATTCATACCAGCGCACACCAATCACACCGTATAACCTGGAATATACGCAACCAGTTAACAGTATGAACAAAACACAGGATCAGTCAAAGACCGATCACAATTGTAACATAACCCTTATGTAAGCAACAACTATATACAAGTCTTGCAGATTTAGTCCGCACTGGGATGGGCGCCCAGCATCCTCTACGGACTAGGAGAAAAAGATATACCGGTAGGTTTAAAATCTTATTTTCTCTTACATCCTAGAGGATGCTGGGGACTCCGTAAGGACCATGGGGTTTATACCAAAGCTCCAAACCGGGCTGGAGAGTGCGGATGACTCTGCAGCACCGATTGAGCAAACGCGAGGTCCTCATCAGCCAGGGTATCAAACTTGTAGAATTTTGCAAAAGTGTTTGAACCTGACCAAGTAGCTGCTCGGCAAAGCTGTAATGCCGAGACGCCTCAGGCAGCCGCCCCAAGAAGAGCCCACCTTCCTAGTGGAATGGGCCTTTACCGAATTTGGTAACGGCAATCCAGCCGTAGAATGAGCCTGCTGAATCGTGTTACAGATCCAGCGAGCAATGGTCTGCTTAGAAGCAGGAGCGCCAACTTTGTTGGCTGCATACAGGACAAACAGAGCCTCTGTTTTCCTAACCCTGGCCGTCCTGGCTACATACATTTTTAAGGCCCTGACTACATCCAGGGACTTGGAGTAGTGATGAGCGGGTTCGGTTCCTCGAAACCGAACCCCCCCCCCGAACTTCACCAATTTTACACGGGTCCGAGGCATACTCGTATTCTCCCGTATGGCTCGGTTAATCCGAGCGCGCCCGAACGTCATCATCCCGCTGTCGGATTCTCGCGAGATTCGGATTCTATGTAAGGAGCCGCGCGTCGCCGCCATTTTCACTCGTGCATTGGAAATGTTAGGGAGAGGACGTGGCTGGCGTCCTCTCCGTTTGTGCTTATTGCTTAATTGTGGGGACTGGGGAGCAGCTATATTATATAGGAGGAGTACAGTGCAGAGTTTTGCTGATCAGTGACCACCAGTTTTATCCGTTCTCTGCCTGAAAAACGCTCCATATCTGTGCTCAGTGTGCTGCATATATCTGTGCTCACACTGCTTTATTGTGGGGACTGGGGACCAGCAGTATTATATAGGAGGAGTACAGTGCAGAGTTTTGCTGACCAGTGACCACCAGTATACGTTGTCTGCCTGAAAAACGCTCCATATCTGTGCTCAGTGTGCTGCATGTATCTGTGCTCAAAGAAAAAAGGGTGAGTATGCTTTGCGCTTGAAACAATATATCAAAAATAAAATAAAAGAAATGCTGGCTCCTAGTTTTCTCAGACCAATAGATATGGATACAGATTCTAATTGGTTACCAAAGAAACCGCTAGGTAACTTCCGATGTAATAAAAAAGTGTGTCTAACATGTAAATACATGAGGAATAAAGTATCTTGTGTAACCTCTCAATCTAATGGGACTACTTTTCAGATCAAACAATTTATTAATTGTGACTCAGAATACTGCGTATATTTATTACAATGCTCAAGTTCTCTTCAGTATGTGGGAAGAACCACCAGATCAATTAAATCAAGATTCAGAGAACATAGGCTTAACATCATTAAAAAACTTCAAACTCATAGCGTGTCCCGCCATTTTTCAAGAGTACATAATGGTGATCCATCATCCCTCTCTATTGTTGGGCTAGAACAATTTGCAAGCACAAAAAGAGGAGGTGATAGGTTCCGAAAACTTTGTTTGGGGGAAACATCATGGATTTTTAAATTGGATTCCCTTTATCCAAATGGTATTAATGAAGCCTTAGATTACTCCTGTCTAGATTAAATTTATAGGTAACCTGTTAGTTATAAGAGCCCAGAGATTTTTGCTGATCTTTGCTGATATATATACAAAAAAAAATAGATCAGACTTTCTATAGCTATATGCTGAATTTATTAGACCAGTCTGTCCCACTTAAGAATATTAATTTAGCATAGGTATTTTAGAATGTTCTCATAAGCATTATAAAATATTTTTCACTTTTATTTTTATTTATATTATTTATTTATTTTTTATTTATTTTTTTATTTTTATTTTTTTCATTATTCATCATTTTTCATTTTTTTTATTATCATTTTTTATTATTATTTTTATATTCAGTTTTATTTGCATTTTTACTCTTTATATGTGTTTCTGTGAACAATTCAAAGGTTCCCATAAAGACAGTAAATCATCTAAGTATAAATGCTCTTTTTGTATAAAAAATCCTTACTGAATATCATTGGATTTTTATCATTATATTAATTATTTTTTATATCTATTTTTTATATCAGTTTTTGTCTGGTCCGTTAAAATAGAATCAGCGGCTATTGTAGCTCTATTCACAATTTATTCATTAAGTATTATATCAATATACAATTAACATTTATACATAATTCGTGGGTTTACTATTAAAAGCTACAAAACACTAAGATACTAAGTGAAACAAAAACCCAGATGGACTTTGATATATTAAGTCTAAATTGATCCTAATTAAACTATTAAGTCTACATTTTAGTATACTATATAAGATTGACTCAGTACATATGGTTAGTATTTTAGAAGATTACTTGTACATGCATTTTATTTTATTTATATCTCCAGTATGTCCCTTATTTGGTGTTTAATCGTTTATAATATTACCAATTATCAATTAACCACAACTGATTGATATGAAAGTCATCAGACAGGTATATATTTGAGATCATGGAGAGGGGAAGTATCCATCTTGAGGAAGTCTCCGTTGCTAGGAGACGAAACGCGTTGACGCCCACTCTCCGATACACTGCTCACTTGGTGATACCCGCCGTAAGGACCCAGTCCGCAGCTCAGCACAACCGTGACAGCTTTGGTCACAGTCTTCTGCCGCACGCTGGATTCATCATTGCCGCACGGCTGTACAAACACTGGTCGGGTGAGTTCCGTGTGACCCCCGCTGTGGGGCCTAACACCTGTTTCCAGAAGTTTGTTCACGGCGGCTAAATCCATCATAATTGAACATTGCTACTATATTTAAATTAACAAAACCATTCTGGGAAAGACGGCAACTATCAGCTGTTATTATAACAGAAAAAAAGCACATACCATTACTCCACGTGTATTTCATCTAATAAGGACCCTGTCTATATACCAACGCAGGAACCAGCACGGGAGCATTAATCACAGATTGCACCTTTCCTTTAAAGAACTTTAATAACTTCTGAGACTGTGAGACTGTAAAATATCCCTGCGGGAATTACAAACTTAAACCAATACACTGGGACGCCAGTGTTTTGATTCTTTATTATCACCACTTGAAATAGTTATTTTAACTGTTTTATTGTATGCTGCATGATAATCTAATTTTTATTTTAGTTCATGTGATAAATTGTATAATTGTCATTAATTCTTTACTTATACTAAATGCTGCATGTTCTGCTTCAATCGATACTATATAAAGTGTTTTTTATTATTATTCTGAAGTTGTACTGAGTCAATCTTCTGTGTCCGACTGCACATTTATTTTTGATATATTGTTTCAAGCGCAAAGCATACTCCCCCTTTTTTCTCCAGTTCTTAAATGTTGCAACCTGGCAAGTTGTTCATGCTTAGCTGCTGAAACAATTAGTTTATAAAGATTTACACTATTACAGCGCCGGGTTATCACAAACGGTATCCGCTTTGTGATCTCTCTCCTCTCTATGTATCTGTGCTCACACTGCTTTATTGTGGGTACTGGGGACCACCAGTATATTATATAGGAGGAGTACAGTGCAGAGTTTTGCTGACCAGTGACCACCAGTATTATACGTTGTCTGCCTGAAAAATGCTTCATATCTGTGCTCAGTGTGCTGCATATATCTGTGCTCACACTGCTTTATTGTGGGTACTGTGGACCACCAGTATATTATATAGGAGGAGTACAGTGCAGAGTTTTGCTGACCAGTGACCACCAGTATATATAGCAGTATGGTACGGAAGGCCACTGCTCTACCTACCTCTGTGTCGTCAAGTATACTATCCATCTAGATTCTATACCTGTGGCGCATTTTAGTTTTGCAGTTTGCTGACAGTGACCACCAGTATAAATAGCAGTACGGTACGGAAGGCCACTGCTCTACCTACCTCTGTGTCATCAAGTATACTATCCATCTAGATTCTATACCTGTGGTGCATTTTAGTTTTGCAGTTTGCTGACAGTGACCACCAGTATATATAGCAGTATGGTACGGAAGGCCACTGCTCTACCTACCTCTGTGTCGTCAAGTATACTATCCATCTAGATTCTATACCTGTGGTGCATTTTAGTTTTGCAGTTTGCTGACAGTGACCACCAGTATATATAGCAGTATGGTACGGAAGGTCACTGCTCTACCTACCTCTGTGTCGTCAAGTATACTATCCATCTAGATTCTATACCTATGGTGCATTTTAGTTTTGCAGTTTGCTGACAGTGACCACCAGTATATATAGCAGTACGGTACGGAAGACCACTGCACTACCTACCTCTGTGTCGTCAAGTATACTATCCATCTAGATTCTATACCTGTGGTGCATTTTAGTTTTGCAGTTTGCTGACAGTGACCACCAGTATATATAGCAGTACGGTACGGAAGGCCACTGCTCTACCTACCTCTGTGTTGTCAAGTATACTATCCATCTAGATTCTATACCTGTGGTGCATTTTAGTTTTGCAGTTTGCTGACAGTGACCACCAGTATATATAGCAGTACAGTACGGAAGGCCACTGCTCTACCTACCTCTGTGTTGTCAAGTATACTATCCATCTAGATTCTATACCTGTGGTGCATTTTAGTTTTGCAGTTTGCTGACAGTGACCACCAGTATATATAGCAGTACGGTATGGAAGGCCACTGCTCTACCTACCTCTGTGTCGTCAAGTATACTATCCATCTAGATTCTATACCTGTGGTGCATTTTAGTTTTGCAGTTTGCTGACAGTGACCACCAGTATATATAGCAGTACGGTACGGAAGGCCACTGCTCTACCTACCTCTGTGTCGTCAAGTATACTATCCATCTAGATTCTATACCTGTGGTGCATTTTAGTTTTGCAGTTTGCTGACAGTGACCACCAGTATATATAGCAGTACGGTACGGAAGGCCACTGCTCTACCTACCTCTGTGTCGTCAAGTATACTATCCATCCATACCTGTGGTGCATTTCAGTTGTGCGCAGTATATATAGTAGTAGGCCATTGCTATTGATACTGGCATATAATTCCACACATTAAAAAATGGAGAACAAAAATGTGGAGGTTAAAATAGGGAAAGATCAAGATCCACTTCCACCTCGTGCTGAAGCTGCTGCCACTAGTCATGGCCGAGACGATGAAATGCCATCAACGTCGTCTGCCAAGGCCAATGCCCAATGTCATAGTAGAGAGCATGTAAAATCCAAAAAACAAAAGTTCAGTAAAATGACCCAAAAATCAAAATTGAAAGCGTCTGATGAGAAGCGTAAACTTGCCAATATGCCATTTACGACACGGAGTGGCAAGGAACGGCTGAGGCCCTAGCCTATGTTCATGGCTAGTGGTTCAGCTTCACATGAGGATGGAAGCACTCGTCCTCTCGCTAGAAAACTGCAGTGCCACTCCTAGATGGGCCAGGTGTTTGTGTCGGCAACTTGGGTCGCTTAGCTTAGTCACACAGCTACCTCATTGCGCCTCTTTTTTTCTTTGCATCATGTGCTGTTTGGGGACTATTTTTTTGAAGTGCCATCTTGTCTGACACTGCAGTGCCACTCCTAGATGGGCCAGGTGTTTGTGTCGGCCACTTGGGTCGCTTAGCTTAGTCACACAGCTACCTCATTGCGCCTCTTTTTTTCTCTGCATCATGTGCTGTTTGGGGACTATTTTTTTGAAGTGCCATCCTGTCTGACACTGCAGTGCCACTCCTAGATGGGCCAGGTGTTTGTGTCGGCCACTTGTGTCGCTTAGCTTAGTCACACAGCGACCTTGGTGCGCCTCTTTTTTTCTTTGCATCATGTGCTGTTTGGGGACTATTTTTTTGAAGTGCCATCCTGCCTGACACTGCAGTGCCACTCCTAGATGGGCCAGGTGTTTGTGTCGGCCACTTGTGTCGCTTAGCTTAGCCATCCAGCGACCTCGGTGCAAATTTTAGGACTAAAAATAATATTGTGAGGCGTGAGGTGTTCAGAATAGACTGAAAATGAGTGTAAATTATGGTTATTGAGGTTAATAATACTATGGGATCAAAAGTACCCCCAAATTCTATGATTTAAGCTGTTTTTGAGGGTTTAAAAAAAAAAAAAAAACACCCGAATCCAAAACACACCCGAATCCGACAAAAAATTTTCAGGGAGGTTTTGGCAAAACGCGTCTGAATACAAAACACGGCCGCAGAACCGAATCAAAAACCAAAACACAAAACCCGAAAAATTTCCGGTGCACATCTCTAACTTGGAGTCATCCAATTCATCTGTAGCCACGGGCACCACAATAGGTTGGTTCAAATGAAATGAAGAAACCACCTTAGGTAAAAATTGAGGACGAGTCCTCAACTCTGCTCTATCCACATGGAAAATTAAATAGGGGCTCATGTGAGACAAGGCCGCCAATTCGGACACCCGCCTTGCAGATGCCAAGGCCAATAACATTGGTTAGGCCACCTTCCAAGTGAGAAATTTTAATTCCACCATTTGCAGAGGCTCAAACCAGTGAGATTTAAGGAAACTTAACACCACGTTAAGGTGCCAAGGCACCACAGGGGGCACAAAAGGAGGCTGGATGTGCAGCACTCCCTTCACAAAAGTCTGGGCTTCTGGAAGAGAAGCCAATTCCTTCTGAAAGGAAGGGCCGAAATCTGTACCTTAATGGAGCCTAACTTCAGGCCCATATCCACTCCTGTCTGTAGAAAGTGGAGAAAACGACCCAGATGGAAATCTTCCGTAGGAGCATTCTTGGCTTCACACCAAGATATATACTTCCTCCAGATACGGTGATAATGTTTCGCCGTCACCTCCTTCCTAGCCTTTATCAGAGTAGGGATGACTTCCTCCGGAATACCTCTCCCAGCTAGGATTCGGTGTTCATCCGCCATGCCGTCAAACGTAGCCGCGGTAAGTCTTGGAATACGCAGGGCCCCTGCTGCAACAGGTCCTCCCTGAGAGGAAGAGGCCACGGATCTTCTGTGATCATTTCCTGAAGATCTGAATACCAGGTCCTTCGAGGCTAATCTGGAACAACGAGTATTGTCTGTACTCTTTTTCGTCTTATGATTCTCAATACTTTTGAGATGAGAGGCAGAGGAGGGAACACATAGACCGACTGAAACACCCATGGTGTCACTAGGGCGTCTACCGCTACTGCCTGAGGGTCCCTTGACCTGGCACAATACCTCCGAAGCTTTTTGTTGAGGCGTGACGCCATCATGTCTATTTGAGGAAGTCCCCAATGACTTGTTATCTCTGCAAAGACTTCTTGATGAAGTCCCCACTCTCCTGGATGGAGATCGTGTCTGCTGAGGAAGTCTGCTTCCCAGTTGTCCACTCCCGGTATGAAGACCGCTGACAGAATGCTTACGTGATTTTCCGCCCAGCGAAGAATCCTGGTGGCTTCCGCCATCGCCACTCTGCTCCTTGTCCCGCCTTGGCGGTTTACATGAGCCACGGCTGTGACGTTGTCTGAATCAGCACCGGTAGGTCACGAAGAAGATTCTCCGCCTGTCGTAGGCCGTTGTATATGGCCCTCAATTCCAGTACGTTGATGGCTTGACCAAAGTCCCTGGAAATTTCTTCCTTGTGTGACTGCTCCCCATCCTCGGAAGCTCGCGTCCGTGGTTAACAGAACCCAGTCCTGAATGCCGAACCTGGGACCCTCTAGAAGGTGAGCACTCTGAAGCCACCACAGGAGGGACACCCTGGCCCTGGGGGACAGGCTTATCTTCTGATGTATTTGTAGATGGGACCACGACCACTTGTCCAGAAGGTCCCACTGAAATGTCCTCGCATGGAACCTGCCGAAGGGGATGGCCTCGTAGGCTGCCACCATTTTCCCCAGAACTCGAGTGCATTGATGAACAGACACTCTTCTTGGTTTTAGCAGGTCTTTGATCATGTTCTGGAGGTCCTGGGCTTTTTCCATTGGGAGAAAAACCCTCTTCTGTTCCGTGTCCAGAATCATGCCTAGGAATGATAGTCGCGTTGTTGGAACCAATTGTGACTTTGGCAGATTGAGAATCCAACCGTGCTGTTGTAGCACTCTCAGAGAGAGCGACACGCTCTTCAGCAATTGATCTCTCGATCTCGCTTTTATCAGGAGATCGTCCAAGTACGGGATACGAGCACCATCATCTCCGCCATCACCTTGGTGAAAATCCTCGGTGCCGTGGAAAGCCCAAACGGCAGCGTCTGAAACTGGTAATGACAGTCCTGTACAGCGAATCTCAGGTACTCCTGATGAGGAGGATATATGGGGACATGAAGGTAGGCATCCTTCACGTCCAGTGATACCATAAAATCCCCCCCTTTCCAGGCTGGATATCACTGCCCAGAGCGATTCCATCTTGAATTTGAACTTTTTCAAGTACAGGTTTAGGGATTTTAGATTTAAAATGGGTCTGACCGAACCATCCGGCTTCGGGACCACGAACAGGGTTGAATAGTACCCTTTTCCCTGTTGGACATGGAGAACCTTGACAATCACTTGCTGTTGACACAGCTTTTGAATTGCAGCCAAAACTACTGCCCTCTCCGGGGGAGAAGCTGGCAAGGCCGACTTGTAAAATCGGCGAGGGGGCACCTCTTCGAATTCCAGTTTGTAGCCTTGGGATACAATTTCCATCGCCCAAGGATCCACGTCTGAAAGAACCCAGACCTGGCTGAAAAGTCGAAGACGTGCCCCCACCGGTGCGGACTCCCTCAGTGGAGCCCCAGCGTCATGTGGTGGATTTAGCAGAAGCCGGGGAGGACTTATGCTCCTGGGAACTAGCCGAAGCAGGTGTTCTCTTTCCTCTACCCTTACCTCTGGCGAGGAGTGAGGAGCCCCGACCTCTTCTGGACTTTTGCGACTGAAAGGACTGTATCTGATACTGTGGAGTTTTCTTTTGCTGTTGGGGAACAAAAGGTAAAAAGGTAGATTTACCCGCGGTAGCTGTGGAAACCAGGTCCGCGAGACCATCCCCAAACAAAACTTCACCCTTGTAAGGTAAAACCTCCATATGCTTCTTTGAGTCTGCATCACCCGTCCATTGGCGGGTCCATAGAGCTCGTCCATTGGCGGGTCCACAGAGCTCGTCTCGCAGAAATAGCCATGGCGTTGGCTCTGAAACCCAGCAGCCCAACGTCTCTTTGAGCATCTCTCATATATAAGACTGCATCTTTAATGTGACCTAAGGTCAGTAAAATGGTATCCCTGTCTAGGGTATCAAAGTAAGCTGATAAGGTATCTGTCCACGCTGCAACTGCGCTACAAACCCATGCCGATGCTATCGCCGGCCTGAGCAAAGCACCCGTATGCGTAGAAATAGATTTAAAGTAGTTTCCTGTCTGCGATCAGCAGGATCCTTGAGGGCTGCCGTGTTTGGAGACGGTAGCGCCACCTTCTTGGACAGCCGCGTTAAAGCCTTGTCCACCCTGGGCGAGGATTCCCACCGTACCCTGTCCTGTACAGGGAAAGGATACGCCATAAGAATCCTCTTGGGAATCTGCAGTTTTTTGTCTGGAGTTTCCCAAGCTTTTTCAAATACTTCATTCAGTTCATGAGATGGGGAAAGGTTACCTCAGGCTTCTTTTCCTTATACATGCGCACCCTCGTGTCAGGGACAGAGGGGTCATCAGTGATATGCAAAACATCTTTTATTGCAATAATCATATAATGAATACTTTTGGCCACCCTTGGGTGTAACTTTGCATCATCGTAGTCGACACTGGAGTCAGAATCCGTGTCGGTATCAGTGTCTGCTATTTGGGATAGGGGACGTTTTTGAGACCCTGAAGGGCCCTGTGACCCAGTCCAATCCGTGGATTGACTCCCTGCTTTTTCCCTGGACTCTGCTTTGTCCATTCTCTTATGTAATAAGTTTACATTTGCATTTAACATATTCCACATGTCCAACCAATCCGGTGTCGGCGTTGCCGATGGAGACACACCAATCATCTGCTGCACCTCCTCCTTGGATGAGCCTTCCGCTTCAGACATGCCGACACACACGTACCGACACTCCCACACACATAGGGATATATCTATAAGGGGACAGTTCCCCAACAAGGCCCTTTGGAGAGACAGAGAGAGAGTATGCCAGCACACACCCAGCGCCAACTGACACTGGAAAAATTTTACCAGATATAGCGCTTTTTTATAGATATAATCGTGTAATACACTCACTGCGCTTTACAAGTGCCCCCCACCCCACTCTTTTCAACCCTCTGTCACCGTGTTCAGCAGGGGAGAGTCCGGGGAGCCAGCTTGAGAAAATGGCGCTGGTTAGTGCTGAGGGACCAAGCTCTGCCCCCTCCAGCGGTGGGCTTTGGTCCCGCTCAATTGTATAAAAAATGGCGGGGGATTTATCTATTAACTGCCTCCGCAGCCTATAGTACTATAGTTGCCAGTCCAGAGGTTTATATTGCTGCCCAGGGCGCCCCCCCTGCGCCCTACACCCATCCGTGCCTGTTCAGTGTGTGTAGTGTGTAGGAGTCTTCTGCCGCCTTGAAGTCTTCTTTTCTTCTCATACTCACCCGGCTTCTATCTTCCGGCTCTGCGAGGAGGACGGCGGCGCGGCTCTGGGACGAACGGCGGGGGGAGACCTGCGTTCCGACTCCCTCTGGAGCTAATGGTGTCCAGTAGCCTAAGAAGCAGAGCCTATCACTTAAGTAGGTCTGCTTCTCTCTCCTCAGTCCCACGATGCAGGGAGCCTGTTGCCAGCAGTGCTCCCTGAAAATAAAAAAACTAACAAAATTCTTTTTCAGAGAAACTCAGGAGAGCTCCCCTGTAGTGCACCCAATCTCCTCTGGGCGCAGGATCTAACTGAGGTCTGGAGGAGGGGCATAGAGGAAGGAGCCAGTGCACACCCATACTAAAAGTTCTTTATAGTGCCCATGTCTCCTGCGGAGCCCGTCTATACCCCATGGTCCTTACGGAGTTCTCAGCATCCTCTAGGACGTAAGAGAAAAAGATATACCCGTAGGATGCATGTGGTTGCCAACTAAACCCACTGGGTGTTTTAATTGTGGGAAGGCCCGCTGTACTACATGTACACATATGCCCAAAAAAACATGTTCTCTTACCCTACCAGGGACTAATGAACAATACAAGATAAAAACATTTATGAATTGTGACACAAATTATGTAATCTATTTATTGACCTGTGGCTGCGGCCTTAACTACGTGGGGAGGACTACTAGACCTATACACGTTAGATTTATGGAGCACCGCAGATTATTAAACGATATGAAAAACACAGTGTTTCGAGACACTTCTCACAAATACATTCAGGAGAACCTAGGAGTTTGTCCTTAATTTGTGTTGAACACGTCGCCCCCACACCTAGGGGGGGTGACAGGTTCAACAAGCTTTGTTGTAGAGAAGTTTATTGGATACTCAAATTTGGTTCCATGTATCCAGATAAGCTCAATGAGAGCATAGAGTTAAACACAATACAATAGTATTAGTTGGGGCTATTGAGGATCCATGGTTATACTTACCTTCGTGTGTGGTCTGGTTATATATTTTAGAAAAAGTTTAAGATCTGTGTATAATCCCTATTCCTATTTCTATTCATAATTCCTGTTCTGATTACCTTTATGCCTTTCTCCTTAATCCAATTGATGCACTTTCTAATAGAATAGAATAAAATTAAATAAAATAAGGTATGTCGTGAGGACCTTGGGTCTTATAATAGTAAGATGAGATATAATTATTAGCATTTTAGAATATCATCTTTATTCAGGAACATTATTCTCCATTTTTTACTCAATGAAAGAATAAGAAGCGGGTTTATATATCGTACATCAATGGAATAAAACCCTCTATGGTGCTGTGTAAAACCATTGAGTATTGTGAGAATACATATTTTTGTGTGCATGTACATGTGTGTATGCATGTATATATGTATATATATATATGTACATGTGTGTGTACGTTCATACGTGTATATATTTATCTTGCTTTTTGGTTAAGGACCTCTGCAAGCTGAATTCAAATACAGCATGGTAGCTGAGATACTTCCAAGAATTGTATTGTTTATTGGATATATTTTTTATTACTTTGAGATCCTATATACTGAAGTGTCTGATGTCATATGTGTATAATATAATCTATTTACTATATGCATATTCGACTATACTTACTGAGGGAGAACAATGTCCCCATTATGTAAGCCAACCCCCTACCTATATGTATATATGCTCCCATGTCTCCCTAAGGATTCTCATCTTTCCATGATACATCCACCCGATTGGTGTTTTTTCTAAGTCCATTGGTGGCGCTGCGCTCCAGAGTCTCTGGAACGCAGCCTTTACTTCCTTATCTCCAGCTTTGCGCTCCACGGAGCGCTATGATACTTCCGTGTATGCGCCGTATGACGGCCGGATGACTCGTCAGCGGGATCAAGTGATCGGAGACGGTCACGTGACCCAGGGCGGGAACTCTTAAATGCTTGGTACGTGGTGCTTATTGGCCGAAGAGTATCATGTGATCGGGAACGATCACATGGTACAGGTTTGTGTACATATTTATACACTTTTATATCATTTCTAGACTTCGTTTTTATAAACAAAAAAACAACTTTGGTTTTGAGTCTCAAAAGGATTGCCTTCTACTGGTGTTTAATATTAATTTATTAAATGTTTATTAATTATGTTGGGGCAGAGCCAACAGATGTTTTTAATTGTCCCTTGATTCTAAGGGTATATATAGCTTGCTAGTTAGACACTGAGTATATGCTCCTGAGAAAGCTGGCACCCATAAGACCAGTGAAACGCGTTGGACTTCACCTGAAGGACCACAAGTACCAGCACCCTTATCCACCTCCTGGCGATATTTGGACTAATTTGCATCCACCAGCCCCAACTTTGATACAAGGCATCTACAGACCTGGTCTCATCCCCAATTGCCATCTGGTTTCTACTGCAATAAGGATACCTAGGGGACCTTTCTCCGGAAACAAAGTCTGGTAATCATTTTACATCAAATTGAACTTGTGAACAATCGTGGATTAGCGTCTTAGCCAGGGACTGTGGACGATACATTCTAAAAAGGTCTAACTGTGGTTCCTACATATATTTTTAGATATTAGCAATTGCTTTTGTTTTATTATTGAGGAATAAGAAAATTATTTCCTTCTTTTTATGAATGTGTAGAAATAAAACTTATCACTTGTATTTTACACTGGTCTAGCTATTTTGCTTTGAATTACAGCTGGCGCCAGTACCTATCTTTTTCTTTTTTATTCTTATAAGGGAATTGACCTTCCCTGTACAGGCTGCCGTTGACAGCGCACTCTATTTGTATTTTTGTCATGGGGAAAAAAGCGCTTCCTCTAGGGGGAGGTTAACATAAGATGTTTGGTTGAGGAGCCAATCCGAAGCGTGGCGGACATTAGGCAGGGCCGAAAATAAGAATTTACTTACCGATAATTCTATTTCTCGGAGTCCGTAGTGGATGCTGGGGTTCCTGAAAGGACCATGGGGAATAGCGGCTCCGCAGGAGACAGGGCACAAAAGTAAAGCTTTTACAGGTCAGGTGGTGTGTACTGGCTCCTCCCTCTATGACCCTCCTCCAGACTCCAGTTAGGTACTGTGCCCGGACGAGCGTACACAATAAGGGAGGATTTTGAATCCCGGGTAAGACTCATGCCAGCCACACCAATCACACCGTACAACTTGTGATCTAAACCCAGTTAACAGTATGATAACAGAGGAGCCTCTGAAAGATGGCTTCCTAAACAATAACCCGAATTAGTTAACAATAACTATGTACAAGTATTGCAGATAATCCGCACTTGGGATGGGCGCCCAGCATCCACTACGGACTCCGAGAAATAGAATTATCGGTAAGTAAATTCTTATTTTCTCTATCGTCCTAAGTGGATGCTGGGGTTCCTGAAAGGACCATGGGGATTATACCAAAGCTCCCAAACGGGCGGGAGAGTGCGGATGACTCTGCAGCACCGAATGAGAGAACTCCCGGTCCTCCTTTGCCAGGGTATCAAATTTGTAAAATTTTACAAACGTGTTCTCCCCTGACCACGTAGCTGCTCGGCAGAGTTGCAATGCCGAGACCCCTCGGGCAGCCGCCCAAGATGAGCCCACCTTCCTTGTGGAATGGGCCTTAACAGATTTAGGCTGTGGCAGGCCTGCCACAGAATGTACAAGTTGAATTTTGTTACAAATCCAACGAGCAATCGACTGCTTAGAAGCAGGTGCACCCAACTTGTTGGGTGCATACAGTATAAACAGCGAGTCAGATTTTCTGACTCCAGCCGTCCTTTAAATGTATATTTTTAAGGCTCTGACAACGTCCAACAACTTGGAGTCCTTCAAGTCGTCTGTAGCCGCAGGCACTACAATAGGCTGGTTCAGGTGAAACGCTGATACCACCTTAGGGAGAAAATGCGGACGCGTCCGCAGCTCTGCCCTATGTCGAATGGAAAATTAAATAAGGGCTTTTATAAGATAAAGCCGCCAGTTCAGATACTCTCCCGGCCGAAGCCAGGGCCAGTAACATAGTCACTTTCCATGTGAGATATTTCAAATCCACATTCTTTAGTGGTTCAAACCAATTGGATTTGAGGAAATCTAAAACTACATTTAGATCCCACGGTGCCACCTTAGGCACCACAGGAGGCTGTATATGCAGTACTCCTTTTATAAAAATCTGGACCTCGGGGACTGAGGCCAATTCTTTTTGGAAGAATATTGATAGGGCCGAAATTTGAACCTTAATAGATCCCAATTTGAGACCCATAGACAATCCTGATTGCAGGGAATGTAGGAAACGACCCAGTTGAAATTCCTCCATCGGAGCACTCCGCTGCTCGCACCACGCAACATATTTTCGCCTAATACGGTGATAATGCTTCGCGGTGACTTCCTTCCTTGCCTTTATGAAGGTAGGAATGACTTCTTCTTCTGGAATGCCTTTTCCTTTTAGGATCTGGCATTCAAACGCCATGCCGTCAAACGCAGCCGCGGTAAGTCTTGAAAAAAAACAAGGACCCTGCTGAAGCAGGTCCCTTCTTCAGAGGTAGAGGCCACGGATCGTCCGTGACCATCTCTTGAAGTTCCGGGTACCAAGTCCTTCTTGGCCAATCCGGAGCCACTAGTCTTACTCCTCTTTGCCGTATAATCCTCAATACCTTTGGTATGAGAGGCAGAGGAGGAAACACATATACTGACTGGTACACCCAAGGTGTTACCAGCGCGTCCACAGCTATTGCCTGCGGATCTCTTGACCTGGCGCAATACCTGTCCAGTGTTTTGTTGAGGCGAGACGCCATCATGTCCACCATTGGTTTTACCCAACGGTTTTATAGCATGTGGAAAACTTCTGGATGAAGTCCCCACTCTCCCGGGTGAAGGTCGTGTCTGCTGAGGAAGTCTGCTTCCCAGTTGTCCACTCCCGGGATGAATACTGCTGACAGTGCTATCACGTGATTCTCCGCCCAGCGAAGGATCCTGGCAGCTTCTGCCATTGCCCTCCTGCTTCTTGTGCCGCCCTGTCTGTTTACATGGGCGACTGTCGTGATGTTGTCCGACTGGATCAACACCGGTCTTCCTTGAAGCAGAGGTTCCGCCTGGCTTAGAGCATTGGAGATTGCTCTTAGTTCCAGAATGCTTATGTGAAGAGACTTTTCCAGGCTCGACCACACTCCCTGGAAATTTCTTCCCTGTGTGACTGCTCCCCAGCCTCTCAGGCTGGCATCCGTGGTCACCAGGATCCAATCCTGTATGCCGAATCTGCGGCCCTCCAATAGATGAGCCTCCTGCAACCACCACAGAAGGGATACCCTTGTCCTCGGCGACAGGGTTATCCGCAGGTGCATCTGAAGATGCGACCCTGACCATTTGTCCAACAGATCCCTTTGCATGGAATCTGCCGAATGGGATTGCTTCGTAAGAAGCTACCATTTTTTCCCAGGACTCTTGTGCATTGATGTACAGACACCTTTCCTGGTTTTAGGAGGTTCCTGACCAGGTCAGATAACTCCTTGGCTTTTTCCTCGGGAAGAGAAACCTTTTTCTGAACTGTGTCCAGAATAATCCCCAGGAACAGCAGACGAGTTGTCGGCATTAATTGGGATTTTGGAATATTCAGAATCCATCCGTGCTGCTTTAGCACCTCTTGAGATAGTGCTAAACCCATCTCTAGCTGTTCTCTGGACCTTGCCCTTATTAGGAGATCGTCCAAGTATGGGATAATTAATACGCCTTTTCTTCGAAGAAGAAATATTATCTCGGCCATTACCTTTGTAAAGACCCGAGGTGCCGTGGACAAACCAAACGGCAGCGTCTGAAACTGATAGTGACAGTTTTGTACAACGAACCTGAGGTACCCCTGGTGTGAGGGGTAATTGGAACGTGGAGATACGCATCCTTGATGTCCAAGGATACCATAAAGTCCCCTTCTTCCAGGTTCGCTATCACTGCTCTGAGTGACTCCATCTTGAACTTGAACTTCTTTATGTACAGGTTCAAGGACTTCAGATTTAGAATAGGCCTTACCGAACCATCCGGCTTCGGTACCACAAAAAGAGTGGAATAATACCCCTTCCCTTGTTGTAGAAGAGGTACCTTGACTATCACCTGCTGAGAATACAGCTTGTGAATGGCTTCCAAAACCGTCTCCCTTTCTGAGGGGGACGTTGGTAAAGCAGACTTCAGGAAACGGCGAGGTGGCTCTGTCTCTAATTTCAACCTGTACCCCTGAGATATTATCTGCAGGATCCAGGGATTTACCTGCGAGTGAGCCCACTGCGCGCTGTAATTCTTGAGACGACCGCCTACCGCCCCCGAGTCCGCTTGCGAAGCCCCAGCGTCATGCTGAGGCTTTTGTAGAAGCCGGGGAGGGCTTCTGTTCCTGGGAAGAAGCTGCCTTTGCTGTCTCTTCCCTCGTCCTCTGCCTCGTGGCAGATATGAATAGCCCTTTGCTCTCTTATTTTTAAAGGAACGAAAGGGCTGCGGTTGAAAGGTCGGTGCCTTTTTCTGTTGGGGAGTGACTTGAGGTAGAAAGGTGGATTTCCCGGCCGTAGCCGTGGCCACCAAATCCGATAGACCGACCCCAAATAACTCCTCTACGCATCGCCTGTCCACTGTCGTGTCCATAAAGCTCTTCTGGCCGAAATGGACATAGCACTTACCCGTGATGCCAGTGTGCAGATATCTCTCTGTGCATCACGCATATAAAGAAATGCATCCTTTATTTGTTCTAACGACAGTAAAATATTGTCCCTGTCCAGGGTATCAATATTTTCGATCAGGGACTCTGACCAAACTACCCCAGCACTGCACATCCAGGCAGTCGCAATAGCTGGTCGTAGTATAACACCTGCATGTGTGTATATACCTTTTTGGATATTTTCCATCCTCCTATCTGATGGATCTTTAAGTGCGGCCGTCTCAGGAGAGGGTAACGCCACTTGTTTTGATAAGCGTGTTAGCGCTTTGTCCACCCTAGGAGGTGTTTCCCAGCGCTCCCTAACCTCTGGCGGGAAAGGGTATAAAGCCAATAACTTCTTTGAAATTAGCAGTTTTTTATCGGGGCACCCCACGCTTCATCACACACGTCATTTAATTCTTCTGATTCGGGAAAAAATAAGATTTTACTTACCGATAAATCTATTTCTCGGAGTCCGTAGTGGATGCTGGGGTTCCTGAAAGGACCATGGGGAATAGCGGCTCCGCAGGAGACAGGGCACAAAAAGTAAAGCTTTTTCCGATCAGGTGGTGTGCACTGGCTCCTCCCCCCATGACCCTCCTCCAGACTCCAGTTAGGTACTGTGCCCGGACGAGCGTACACAATAAGGGAGGATTTTGAATCCCGGGTAAGACTCATACCAGCCACACCAATCACACCGTACAACTTGTGATCTAAACCCAGTTAACAGTATGATAACAGCGGAGCCTCTGAAAGATGGCTTCCTTCAACAATAACCCGAATTAGTTAACAATAACTATGTACAATTTATGCAGATAATCCGCACTTGGGATGGGCGCCCAGCATCCACTACGGACTCCGAGAAATAGATTTATCGGTAAGTAAAATCTTATTTTCTCTATCGTCCTAGTGGATGCTGGGGTTCCTGAAAGGACCATGGGGATTATACCAAAGCTCCCAAACGGGCGGGAGAGTGCGGATGACTCTGCAGCACCGAATGAGAGAACTCCAGGTCCTCCTTAGCCAGAGTATCAAATTTGTAAAATTTTACAAACGTGTTCTCCCCTGACCACGTAGCTGCTCGGCAAAGTTGTAATGCCGAGACCCCTCGGGCAGCCGCCCAAGATGAGCCCACCTTCCTTGTGGAGTGGGCCTTTACAGATTTAGGCTGTGGCAGGCCAGCCACAGAATGTGCAAGTTGGATTGTGCTACAGATCCAACGAGCAATCGTCTGCTTAGACGCAGGAGCACCCATCTTGTTGGGTGCATACAATATAAACAACGAGTCAGATTTTCTGACTCCAGCTGTTCTTGCAATATATATTTTTAATGCTCTGACAACGTCCAGTAACTTGGAGTCCTCCAAGTCACTTGTAGCCGCAGGCACTACAATAGGCTGGTTCAGATGAAATGCTGACACCACCTTAGGGAGAAAATGCGGACGAGTCCGCAGTTCTGCCCTGTCCGAATGGAAAATCAGATATGGGCTTTTGTAAGATAAAGCTGCCAATTCTGACACTCTCCTGGCAGAAGCCAGGGCTAGAAGCATGGTCACTTTCCAAGTGAGATATTTCAAATCCACCTTATTTAGTGGTTCAAACCAATGAGATTTTAGAAAATCCAAAACTACATTGAGATCCCACGGTGCCACTGGAGGCACCACAGGGGGCTGTATATGCAGCACTCCCTTAACAAAGGTCTGGACTTCAGGGACTGAAGCCAATTCTTTTTGAAAGAAAATCGACAGGGCCGAAATTTGAACCTTAATAGATCCCAATTTGAGACCCATAGACAATCCTGATTGCAGGAAATGTAGGAATCGACCCAGTTGAAATTCCTCCGTCGGAGCACTCCGATCTTCGCACCACGCAACATATTTTCGCCAAATTCGGTGATAATGTTGCACGGTTACTTCTTTCCTTGCTTTAATCAAAGTAGGAATGACTTCTTCCGGCATGCCTTTTTCCATTAGGATCCGGCGTTCAACCGCCATGCCGTCAAACGCAGCCGCGGTAAGTCTTGAAACAGACAGGGACCCTGCTGAAGCAAGTCCCTCCTTAGAGGTAGAGGCCACGGATCTTCCGTGATCATCTCTTGAAGTTCCGGGTACCAAGTCCTTCTTGGCCAATCCGGAACCACTAGTATCGTTCTTACGCCTCTTTGCCGTATAATTCTCAATACTTTTGGTATGAGAGGCAGAGGAGGAAACACATACACCGACTGGTACACCCAAGGCGTTACCAGCGCGTCCACAGCTATTGCCTGCGGATCTCTTGATCTGGCGCAATACCTGTCCAGTTTTTTGTTGAGGCGAGACGCCATCATGTCCACCATTGGTCTTTCCCAACGGGTTACCAGCATGTGGAAGACTTCTGGATGAAGTCCCCACTCTCCCGGGTGAAGATCGTGTCTGCTGAGGAAGTCTGCTTCCCAGTTGTCCACTCCCGGGATGAATACTGCTGACAGTGCTATCACATGATTCTCTGCCCAGCGAAGAATCCTTGCAGCTTCTGCCATTGCACTCCTGCTTCTTGTGCCGCCCTGTCTGTTCACATGGGCGACTGCCGTGATGTTGTCCGACTGGATCAACACCGGTTTTCCCTGAAGCAGAGGTTCTGCCTGGCTTAGAGCATTGTATATTGCTCTTAGTTCCAGAATGTTTATGTGAAGAGACGTTTCCAGGCTTGTCCATACTCCCTGGAAGTTTCTTCCTTGTGTGACTGCTCCCCAGCCTCTCAGGCTGGCGTCCGTGGTCACCAGGATCCAATCCTGTATGCCGAATCTGCGGCCCTCCAATAGATGAGGACTCTGCAACCACCACAGAAGAGACACCCTTGTCCTTGGAGACAGGGTTATCCGTAGGTGCATCTGAAGATGCGACCCAGACCATTTGTCCAACAGATCCTTTTGGAAAATTCTTGCGTGGAATCTGCCGAATGGAATTGCTTCGTAAGAAGCCACCATTTTTCCCAGGACTCTTGTGCATTGATGTACAGACACCTTTCCTGGTTTTAGGAGGTTCCTGACAAGCTCGGATAACTCCTTGGCTTTTTCCTCCGGGAGAAAAACCTTTTTCTGAACCGTGTCCAGAATCATCCCTAGGAACAGCAGACGAGTTGTCGGCATTAACTGGGATTTTGGAATATTCAGAATCCACCCGTGCTGTTTTAGCACTTCTTGAGACAGTGCTAACCCCATCTCTAGCTGTTCTCTGGACCTCGCCCTTATTAGGAGATCGTCCAAGTATGGGATAATTAATACGCCTTTTCTTCGAAGAAGAATCATCATCTCGGCCATTACCTTTGTAAAGATCCGAGGTGCCGTGGACAATCCGAACGGCAGCGTCTGAAACTGATAGTGACAGTTTTGTATAACGAACCTGAGGTACCCCTGGTGTGAGGGGTAAATTGGAATGTGGAGATACGCATCCTTGATGTCCAAGGATACCATAAAGTCCCCCTCTTCCAGGTTCGCTATCACTGCTCTGAGTGACTCCATTTTGAACTTGAACTTCTTTATGTACAGGTTCAAGGACTTCAGATTTAGAATAGGCCTTACCGAGCCATCCGGCTTCGGTACCACAAAAAGAGTGGAATAATACCCCTTCCCTTGTTGTAGAAGAGGTACCTTGACTATCACCTGCTGAGAGTACAGCTTGTGAATGGCTTCCAAAACCGTCTCCCTTTCGGAGGGGGACGTTGGTAAAGCAGACTTCAGGAAACGGCGAGGTGGATCTGTCTCTAATTCCAACCTGTACCCTTGAGATATTATCTGCAGGATCCAGGGATCTACCTGCGAGTGAGCCCACTGCGCGCTGTAATTTTTGAGACGACCGCCCACCGTCCCCGAGTCCGCTTGAGAAGCCCCAGCGTCATGCTGAGGCTTTTGTAGAAGCCGGGGAGGGCTTCTGTTCCTGGGAAGGAGCTGCGTGTTGCTGTCTCTTCCCTCGACCTTTGCCTCGTGGCAGATATGAATAGCCCTTTGCTCTCTTATTTTTAAAGGAACGAAAGGGCTGCGGTTGAAAAGTCGGTGCCTTTTTCTGTTGGGGAGTGACTTGAGGTAGAAAGGTGGATTTCCCGGCTGTAGCCGTGGCCACCAAATCTGATAGACCGACTCCAAATAACTCCTCCCCTTTATACGGCAAAACTTCCATATGCCGTTTTGAATCCGCATCGCCTGTCCACTGTCGCGTCCATAAAGCTCTTCTGGCCGAAATGGACATAGCACTTACCCGTGATGCCAGTGTGCAGATATCCCTCTGTGCATCACGCATATAAAGAAATGCATCCTTTATTTGTTCTAACGACAGTAAAATATTGTCCCTGTCCAGGGTATCAATATTTTCAATCAGGGACTCTGACCAAACTACCCCCGCACTGCCCATCCAGGCAGTCGCTACAGCTGGTCGTAGTATAACACCTGCATGTGTGTATATACTTTTTTGGATATTTTCCATCCTCCTATCTGATGGATCTTTAAGTGCGGCCGTCTCAGGAGAGGGTAACGCCACTTGTTTAGATAAGCGTGTTAGCGCCTTGTCCACCCTAGGAGGTGTTTCCCAGCGCTCCCTAACCTCTGGCGGGAAAGGGTATAATGCCAATAATTTCTTTGAAATGATCAGCTTTTTATCAGGGGCAACCCACGCTTCATTACACACGTCATTTAATTCTTCTGATTCAGGAAAAACTATAGGTAGTTTTTTCATACCCCACATAATACCCTGTTTAGTGGTACCTGTAGTATCAGCTAAATGTAACGCCTCCTTCATTGCCAAAATCATATAACGTGTGGCCCTACTGGAAAATACGGTTGATTCGTCACCGTCACCACTGGAGTCATCGCCTGTGTCTGGGTCTGTGTCGACCGACTGAGGCAAAGGGCGTTTCACAGCCCCTGACGGTGTTTGAGTCGCCTGGACAGGCACTAATTGATTGTCCGGCCGCCTCATGTCGTCAAACGACTGCTTTAGCGTGTTGACACTATCCCGTAATTCCATAAATAAAGGCATCCATTCTGGTGTCGACTCCCTAGGGGGTGACATCCTCATATTTGGCAATTGCTCCGCCTCCACACCAATATCGTCCTCATACATGTCGACACACACGTACCGACACACAGCAGACACACAGGGAATGCTCCTAACGAAGACAGGACCCACTAGCCCTTTGGGGAGACAGAGGGAGAGTTTGCCAGCACACACCAAAAGCGCTATATATATATCAGGGATAGCCTTATAATAAGTGCTCCCTTATAGCTGCTTTGTTATATCAAAATATCGCCATAAATGTGCCCCCCCCTCTCTGTTTTACCCTGTTTCTGTAGTGCAGTGCAGGGGAGAGACTTGGGAGCCGTCCTGACCAGCGGAGCTGTGAGAGGAAATGGCGCCGTGTGCTGAGGAGATAGGCCCCGCCCCTTTGCTGGCGGGCTCGTCTCCCGCTATTTAGAAAAATTAGGCAGGGGTTAAATATCTCCATATAGCCTCTAGGGCTATATGTGAGGTATTTTTAGCCTTTATAGGTAATCATTTTGCCTCCCAGGGCGCCCCCCTCCCAGCGCCCTGCACCCTCAGTGACTGCAGTGTGAAGTGTGCTGAGAGGAAAATGGCGCACAGCTGCAGTGCTGTGCGCTACCTTTTGAAGACTGCAGGAGTCTTCAGCCGCCGATTCTGGACCTCTTCTGACTTCAGCATCTGCAAGGGGGCCGGCGGCGTGGCTCCGGTGACCATCCAGGCTGTACCTGTGATCGTCCCTCTGGAGCTTGATGTCCAGTAGCCAAGAAGCCAATCCATCCTGCACGCAGGTGAGTTGACTCCTTCTCCCCTCAGTCCCTCGCTGCAGTGATCCTGTTGCCAGCAGGAATCACTGTAAAATAAAAAACCTAGCTAAACTTTTTCTAAGCAGCTCTTTAGGAGAGCCACCTAGATTGCACCCTTCTCGGCCGGGCACAAAAATCTAACTGGAGTCTGGAGGAGGGTCATGGGGGGAGGAGCCAGTGCACACCACCTGATCGGAAAAAGCTTTACTTTTTGTGCCCTGTCTCCTGCGGAGCCGCTATTCCCCATGGTCCTTTCAGGAACCCCAGCATCCACTAGGACGATAGAGAAACTACTGGTAGTTTTTTTTTCACACCCCACATAATACCCTGTTTAGTGGTACCTGTAGTATCAGCTAAATGTAACATCTCCTTTATTGCCAAAATCATATAACGTGTGGCCCTACTGGAAAATACGGTTGATTCGTCACCTTCACCACCGGAATCAGTGCCTGTGTCTGGGTCTGTGTCGACCGACTGAGGCAAAGGGCGTTTTACAGCCCCTGACGGTGTTTGAGGCGCCTGGACAGGCACTAATTGAGTGTCCGGTCGCCTCATGTCGGCAAACGACTGCATAAGCGAGTTGACGCTATCCCGTAATTCCACAAATAAAGGCATCCATTCTGGTGTCGACCCCCTAGGAGGTGACATCCTCATATTTGGCAATTGCTCCGCCTCCACACCAATAACGTCCTCATACATGTCGACACACACGTACCGACACACAGCAGACACACAGGGAATGCTCTATACGAAGACAGGACCCACTAGCCCTTTGGGGAGACAGAGGGAGAGTCTGCCAGCACACACCAAAAAGCGCTATATATGACAGGGATAGCCTTATGATTAAGTGCTCCCGTATAGCTGCTTTTATATTAATATATTGCCATTTATTTTGCCCCCCCTCTCTGTTATACCCTGTTTCTGTAGTGCAGTGCAGGGGAGAGACCTGGGAGCCTTCCTGACCAGCGGAGCTGTGACAGAAAATGGCGCCGTGTGCTGAGGAGATAGGCCCCGCCCCTTTTTCGGCGGGCTCGTCTCCCGCTATTTAGTACATTTAGGCAGGGGTAAATATCTCCATATAGCCTCTGGGGCTATATGTGAGGTATTTTTAGCCTTTTTAAAGGTTTTCATTTGCCTCCCAGGGCGCCCCCCCCCCAGCGCCCTGCACCCTCAGTGACTGCCGTGTGAAGTGTGCTGAGAGGAAAATGGCGCACAGCTGCAGTGCTGTGCGCTACCTTAAGAAGACTGCAGGAGTCTTCAGCCGCCGATTCTGGACCTCTTCTTGCTTCAGCATCTGTGAGGGGGCCGGCGGCGTGGCTCCGGTGACCATCCAGGCTGTACCTGTGATCGTCCCTCTGGAGCTTCATGTCCAGTAGCCAAGAAGCCAATCCATCCTGCACGCAGGTGAGTTCACTTCTTCTCCCCTCTGTCCCTCGTTGCAGTGATCCTGTTGCCAGCAGGAATCACTGTAAAATAAAAAACCTAAGCTAAACTCTCTAAGCAGCTCTTTATGAGAGCCACCTAGAATTGCACCCTTCTCGGCCGGGCACAAAAATCTAACTGGAGTCTGGAGGAGGGTCATAGAGGGAGGAGCCAGTACACACCACCTGACCTGTAAAAGCTTTACTTTTGTGCCCTGTCTCCTGCGGAGCCGCTATTCCCCATGGTCCTTTCAGGAACCCCAGCATCCACTTAGGACGATAGAGAAACTAGGATTTCTGTCACCCGGGGCAAGGTAGTCATTCGACCCCCCCCCCCCCCCCCGCAAAAAATAAATAAAATTATTTTACAATAAATAAATAAAAATAATAAAATAAATAAATAAATAAATAAATAAATGAATAAAAATATTATATATATATATATATATATATATATATAGATATATATATCTCTTTCAGAACTTTTTAACCTGAAAAACTGCCTTTTCTAACATAAATTTCATATCCAGGAGAAAGTGTCCCCATTTTACACATTGCGGCAGGAAAAAGTGTCCCCATTTTACACATTGCGGCAGGAAAAAGTGTCCCCATTTTACACATTGCGGCAGGCACGTGTCCCCATTTTACACAGTAAGCTGGCAAGTGTCCCCATTTTACACAGTACGCTGGCAAGTGTCCCCATTTTACACATTGCGGCAGGCACAGGTCCCCATTTTACACAGTACGCAGGCACAGGTCCCCATTTTACACAGTACGCTGGCACGTGTCCCCATTTTACACAGTACGCTGGCACAGGTCCCCATTTTACACAGTACGCTGGCACAGGTCCCCATTTTACACAGTACGCTGGCACAGGTCCCCATTTTACACAGTACGCTGGCACAGGTCCCCATTTTACACAGTACGCTGGCACAGGTCCCCATTTTACACATTACGCTGGCACAGGTCCCCATTTTACACAGTACGCAGGCACAGGTCCCCATTTTACACAGTACGCTGGCACAGGTCCCCATTTTACACAGTACGCTGGCACAGGTCCCCATTTTACACAGTACGCAGGCACAGGTCCCCATTTTACACAGTACGCAGGCACAGGTCCCCATTTTACACAGTACGCTGGCACAGGTCCCCATTTTACACAGTACGCTGGCACAGGTCCCCATTTTACACAGTACGCTGGCACAGGTCCCCATTTTACACAGTACGCTGGCACAGGTCCCCATTTTACACAGTACGCAGGCACAGGTCCCCATTTTACACAGTACGCTGGCACAGGTCCCCATTTACACAGTACGCTGGCACAGGTCCCCATTTTACACATTACGCTGGCACAGGTCCCCATTTTACACAGTACGCTGGCACAGGTCCCCATTTTACACAGTACGCTGGCACAGGTCCCCATTTTACACATTACGCTGGCACAGGTCCCCATTTTACACAGTACGCAGGCACAGGTCCCCATTTTACACAGTACGCTGGCACAGGTCCCCATTTTACACAGTACGCTGGCACAGGTCCCCATTTTACACAGTACGCTGGCACAGGTCCCCATTTTACACAGTACGCTGGCACAGGTCCCCATTTTACACAGTACGCTGGCACAGGTCCCCATTTTACACATTACGCAGGCACAGGTCCCCATTTTACACAGTACGCAGGCACAGGTCCCCATTTTACACAGTACGCTGGCACAGGTCCCCATTTTACACAGTACGCTGGCACAGGTCCCCATTTTACACAGTATGCTGGCACAGGTCCCCATTTTACACAGTATGCTGGCACAGGTCCCCATTTTACACAGTACGCTGGCACAGGTCCCCATTTTACACAGTACGCTGGCACAGGTCCCCATTTTACACAGTACGCTGGCACAGGTCCCCATTTTACACAGTACGCAGGCACAGGTCCCCATTTTACACAGTACGCAGGCACAGGTCCCCATTTTAAACATTACGGCAGGTGGTGGGGAGAGGGAGAGAGAGAGAGAGAGAGAGAGAGAGGAAGGGAGAGGGGCTGACTTACATTTGAAGCGGTTCTCGCCGCTCTTCAGCCGCCTCTCCCTCCTCGTCTGCGCGGCTCCGGGCTCCCCCTTCAGTTCTCCCTCCTCCGGCGGGGTTTCGTTGAATGACGCGTTTGCGCCAAGACGTCACGACGCAAACGCGTCATTCCGCGAAACCCCGCCCCCCGAGCTGGGCACTCGGGAGAAGGGGGTTTAAAAGTGCCGCGGCGGTGTTTGGGGGTCTCGGCGCCCCCTCCAATCCGGCGCCCAGGTCGCCTGCCCCCCTAGCCCCCCCCTAGTTTCGGCCCTGCATTAGGGACACTGAGTCCTCCCTTTTGTTTAGGAAAGAACGTACGAGACTTGGGCATGTGCGGTCTTCCATTCTTTCAAATAAATTTGGAAAATATTCTGGAGCAAACCAGAGCGTCTGATCTAGATATTGTTACAGGCAACATCTGGAGCAAATTTGGAAAGGTCACTGATTTCACCACTATGGTCCTGCCTAGGATGGAGAGGGGGAGATCAATCCAGTTTTCCAATTGACGCCTCATTTCCAGGATGATTGGCGTATAATTATAAGAATAGACTTGAGAGGTATGTGTGGGGATATTTATTCCTAGGTATTTTAACGAAGCCGTGATGAGTTTGAGATGAGGTATGAGATTCGTAAGGTCTACCGAAGCCAATTGGGGGCCTATGGGTAGCAAATCAGATTTGCTGACATTCACTCTGTACCCTGCAAATGATCCGAATTTAGTTATGATATCAAATATGGCCGGGATGGAAGTAA
Organism: Pseudophryne corroboree; assembly: GCF_028390025.1. Lineage (NCBI taxonomy): Eukaryota > Metazoa > Chordata > Amphibia > Anura > Myobatrachidae > Pseudophryne > Pseudophryne corroboree. The sequence goes on from NC_086447.1 coordinate 770,474,433, forward strand.
GGGGGTCACGCACAAACAAGAGCATGTCGTCTGCGAACAAACTTAACTTAATTTGCACATGGCCCACCTCAACACCAGAAAAGGTGTGAAGGTGTCTAAGCGCATTAGCCAGGGGTTCCAGAGCCAATGCAAACAGGAGGGGTGAAAGTGGGCAGCCCTGCCTAGTAGCTCTTTGGGTAAAGAAAGGAGCGGATATAAATTTGTTAGTGAATATGTGAGTGAGGGGTTCGTGATAGAGAGCCTGCAGCGTGGAAACAAACGTAGGAGGGAAGCCAAACCTCCGGAGAGTCTCGAACAGGTGGTCCCACGTAACCAAATCAAAAGCCTTCTCGGCATCTAATGATAGCAGGAAGGCAGGACCACCCACCCGAGAGGACTCCAAGGCCTGCATAACAGCAAGAATCTTCCTAATATTTGTCACTATATGCCTTCCCCATATAAAACCAGTTTGGTCTTCATGAATGAGATTCGGAAGCATTTTTTTTTTATCCTATCCGACAAAATTTTAGTGAAGATTTTATAATCGACGTTAAGTAACACGATAGGTCTATATGAGGAAGGCAATAGCGAGTCTCGCCCTGGTTTGGGCATTACTCTAATCGAGTAATTCCAAATTGAAATATTGTGGGGCCTTATGAAGGGAATAAATGGAATTGTACAAAGATGCTAAGGGGCCACTAATTTTTGTCTCAAGAATCTTGTAGAACTCTGCAGACAAACCGCCAGGGCCTGGAGATTTAAGATTTTTAAGAGAATGAATGGTATCAAGGACTTCCTGCGCGGTGATGGGGGCTGTGAGCGATACCGAATGTTCGTGACTAAGTTGGGGCAACTCTATCCCTGTCCAAAAGACATGTTTAGCTGCAGTGTCAATCAGGTCTTGGGAGTATAGATTTTTATAAAAGTTATGAAAAATGTCAGAGATCTTGTTTCCCTGAAAATGACATTTCCGCTCTCCATCCTTCAAAGCTGCTATATGATGCGGACCAGAGTCCGCCCTAAGAAGACTAGACAGTAGTTTCCCGGATTTAAAACAGATTTTGCACTTATCACAATTTGCGCATTAAGGGGGTAATTCTGAGTTGATCGCAGCAGGATTTTGGTTAGCAGTTGGGCAAAACCATGTGCACTGCAGGGGAGGCAGATATAACATGTGCAGAGAGAGTTAGATTTGGGTGTGGTGTGTTCAATCTGCAATCTAAATTGCAGTGTAAAAATAAAGCAGCCAGTATTTACCCTACACAGAAACAAAATAACCCACCCAAATGTAACTCTCTCTGCAAATGTTATATCTGCCCCCCTGCAGTGCACATGGTTTTGCCCAACTGCTAAAAAATTTCCTGCTGTGATCAACTTGGAATTACCCCCTAAAGCAGCAAACAATGGAAGGGTGTCCCAAAAAGGATGTTCCCTCACCCTCAAATGAACTTAGAAAAACTTTTTGATATGGGGCACCTCTCCCTTTGCGCTTATAGTCAAAAATTAAAAAAGAGAGGAAGAGATCAACTTAACTTAAAAGTATGAATCCTCTATTTCTGTGTGTGTATCTTCACAACGGGATACCTTGCATGTATTATACATGAAAAACTTCCAGAGTAAATATATAAAAAAAGAAGAAAAGCAATCTATTGCAGTATGTTCATCACATATATCTCGTATGCATAGAAAGTGTTCATCACCAAAATAAAATCCAATATGTATATTTAAAAGCAAATTGCATTTAATAACAAAGATTAAAAATAGGAAAGCTCCATTAATTCCATCAATGGAAATTTGACATTCAATGATGTTACAATACAGGTTTTTATGAAGGTGGCTTCCTACCAGAAATCGGACAAGAGAAGTACTCTTAAAAAAGTTTTTCTAAGTTTCCCGGATTTATTGCCAAAGCGAAATATATTATGTTTACCCGCCCCAAAAAATGTATTAGATATTTGCGTTAGGACTTGATCAAAATGTTGTTTAGCCTTGGTGTATATAGTTTTCCTATCCAGCGTGGGGGATGCTTTGAAGTATTGAAAGGAGGAAGTGAGATTAGATTGAGCAGCACGATAGGTGGTGTTCATTTCATTTTTAAACTTAGAGACAGACGCAATAATATCTCCCCTCAGCACCGCCTTGGCAGTCTGCCAAAACAGAGCCGGGTTCGATTCATGTACGGAGTTATTGAGGGAATAGGAATCCCAAGCGGCAAGCAACATGTCTTGGAAGTGTTGGGATCCCACCAGGCGGGCAGGGAAACTCCATTGAGAGGAGGAGCCCAGTACATACTTAGTTTGGAGCGTGACGGAGATAGGTGCATGATCTGAAATTAGTATTGGTTCTATACTAGTATCTGTGATTTTGTCTGACAAAATGTCAGAGATAAAAAAATAATCTAACAAACAAGAAAAAGGGATCCTTCAGGAGCGCTGTGGAATTAAAAGCAGCTGTGATAACCAAGCAAATGCTGATCAGCTCATCAGCGTGTTGCAAATTGAAACCAGGAAAGATCTTGGTAATATTTACAGCGCTATTTCTCGATTGATTTTAAATATGCATAGTTCTTCTTCCTCAAAAAAAGGGATAGTATCAATCCAGTGGCGTAACTAGAAATTTTTCTCCCCCAAGCCAAAAAATCCTTCGGCCCCCCCCCCCCCCCCCCATACCCCCTGTAATTGGCACTAGCAAAGGTAGAAAAATGCGCGCGCCGCAGGCGAGCGCCGGCAAAACAGGGGGTGTGGCTTTGTCGAAATGGGCGTGGTTTTGCGTGGAGGGCGTGGCATTGCAGGAAAAGACTACCTTATACCCCAGTTTTGCAACCTGCACGCCCAGACGTTGGCCACCACAGGAAAGAAAAATAATCCTGATTCATGCCCCTTACATTATTTGTCATTTTTCCTCCTTATAGTAATGCCCAGTATACATTATTCCACATACTGCAATGGCCCTTAGACATTATTCCACACACAATAATGCACATGACACAATATGCACACACTGTAATGCCCCAGACACATTATGCCACACACCGTAATGCCTGTGACACATTATGACAGGAATCGCAATGCCCGTTATACATTATGCTACACACTGCAATGCCCCTGATACATTATAGCACATACAATGTCTGTGACACAGTATGACACACACCACAATGATCCTGAGACATTATACCACATACCACAATGTCCGTGATATAGTATACAACACACCGTAATGCCTGATACATTATGACACACACCGTAATGCCCATTACACATTAAGTTCTACAGTAAGGCTTCTAATTACTTTTAAATTACCTGCTCGTTGCCAGGGGTTTCATGCTCTTGGTTCCATGCACGGTGCCAGAGGTTTTCATGCTCAGGGTGTCATGCTCGTTGCCAGGGGTTTCATGCACTGTGTGTCATGCTCGTTGCTAGGGGGTAGTGCTTGTTGCTAGGGCCATGCTCCCAGTGCCACATATGCCCCCAGTGCCAGATATTCCCCCACAGTGCCAGGTATATGCCCCTAGTGCCAGATATTCCCCCACAGTGCCAGGTACATGCCCCCAGTGCCACATATACCCCCCCCCCAGTGCCACATATGCCCCCTCAGTGCCTGCTCCCCCCAGTGCCAAATATTCCCCCACAGTGCCACATATGCCCCCTCAGTGCCTGCTCCCCCCAGTGCCAAATATTCCCCCACAGTGCCAGGTATATGCCCCCAGTGCCAGATATTCCCCCACAGTGCCAGGTATATGCCTCCAGTGCCAGATCTTCCCCCCACAGTGCCAGGTATATGCCCCCAGTGCCAGATCTGCCCCCACAGTGCCAGGTATATGCCCCCAGTGCCAGATCTGCCCCCACAGTGCCAGGTATATGCCTCCAGTGCCAGATCTTCCCTCCACTGTGCCAGGTATATGCCCCCAGTGCCAGATCTGCCCCCACAGTGCCAGGTATATGCCCCCAGTGCCAGGTATATGCCCCCAGTGCCAGATCTGCCCCCACAGTGCCAGGTATATGCCCCCAGTGCCAGATCTTCCCCCCACAGTGCCAGGTATATGCCCCCAGTGCCAGATCTGCCCCCACAGTGCCAGGTATATGCCCCCAGTGCCAGATCTGCCCCCACAGTGCCAGGTATATGCCCCCAGTGCCAGATCTGCCCCCACAGTGCCAGGTATATGCCCCCAGTGCCAAATCTTCCCCCCACAGTGCCAGGTATATGCCCCCAGTACCAGATCTGCCCCCCACAGTGCCAGGTATATGCCCCCAGTGCCAGATCTTCCCCCCCACAGTGCCAGGTATATGCCCCCAGGGCCTGATCTGCCCCCCACAGTGCCAGGTATATGCCCCCAGTGCCAGATCTGCCCCCCACAGTGCCAGGCATATGCCCCCAGTGCCAGATCTTCCCCCCACAGTGCCAGGTATATGCCCCCAGTGCCAGATCTGCCCCCCACAGTGCCAGGTATATGCCCCAAGTGCCAGATCTTCCCCCCACAGTGCCAGGTATATGCCCCCAGTGCCAGGTATATGCCCCAAGTGCCTGCTCCCCCCCCCCCCCATGTGTTGGAGGGACACGGAGCGCATCGCGCGTCTCTCCTGGCTCTCCCCCCGGCTGGTCTAATAAAGGAAGTGCCAGTTCGTGAGCCAATTAGAGCTCACGAACGGCACTTCCTTAGACCGGCCGGGTGAGAGCCAGGGAGGGACACAGGAGAGACGCGCGATGTGCGTTCCGTGTCCCTCCAACACAGCAGGGAGGGAGAGGAGACCGCAGATTGACATGCGGACGCTCGTCCGCATGTCAATCTGTTCTAAGTCAGTGGCGCCCCCGCAGCCTCTCGCCCCCAAGCCACCGCGAGGACTGCGGGGGCAGTAGTTACGCCACTGTATCAATCCAAAAAATACTTATGTCCATCCAAGTGTAAAAACCCAAAAATTTTTTATTGTAAAACCACAATCTAAAAACCGTCTCAACTTATAGACATCAACTGATTTTATCAGGTCAGCGTTTAATCACCAAACATATGGGGTTATCTCACCGGACCTCCCGGACACTAGATAGGATGCACGGCGTTCCCTCTGCTACCAGGAGATGTTGCTTATACCGGAGCTGTGCACGTGAGGGCTTCCCCGCCGCTAGTCGTCCACCGGTCCCTCTGCGGGTGAGACGTCTTCTTTATCCCCCTGTTACCGTTGCTGTGCGGCTGGTCTATACTGAGACGTCCGGGTTTCTCCTTACAGTGCGGCTCGTCTGCAATGAGACACACGTTCTCCTGCAGTAGGTGGATCTGGTCACTTCAAACGCAAGGAAGGAATAGGACGTGTGTCTCATTGCAGACGAGCCGCACTGTAAGGAGAAACCCGGACGTCTCAGTATAGACCAGCCGCACAGCAACGGTAACAGGGGGATAAAGAAGACGTCTCACCCGCAGAGGGACCGGTGGACGACTAGCGGCGGGGAAGCCCTCACGTGCACAGCTCCGGTATAAGCAACATCTCCTGGTAGCAGAGGGAACGCCGTGCATCCTATCTAGTGTCCGGGAGGTCCGGTGAGATAACCCCATATGTTTGGTGATTAAACGCTGACCTGATAAAATCAGTTGATGTCTATAAGTTGAGACGGTTTTTAGATTGTGGTTTTACAATAAAAAAAATTTGGGTTTTTACACTTGGATGGACATAAGTATTTTTTGGATTGATACTATCCCTTTTTTTGAGGAAGAAGAACTATGCATATTTAAAATCAATCGAGAAATAGCGCTGTAAATATTACCAAGATCTTTCCTGGTTTCAAAAAAATGATCTAAGCGAGAGAATGAGTTGAAAGTGGCAGAGTAATATGTGTACTCAAGCTCTATAGAATTGTGGAGTCTCCAAATGTCAACAAGACCAAGCTGGGTGGACAGGTATGTCAGGTTGGTCTTCGGAAGGCTATATTTGCAGGAAGAAGCTGCCTTCCTATCTAACACCATGGACGAGACCAAATTTAGGTCACCACCTAGAATAATAGGAGTATCGGTATAGGGTCGAAGCAAGTTAGTAAGCTTTACATAGAACGATTTGTCATAAATAGTAGGGGCATAAACATTACAAAAAATGTACCTAGAGCCCTCCAAAGTGATGTCCAATATGATAAATCTACCTTGCGTGTCAATGTTTTGGCTATGTATCTCAAAGGAGATCCCCTTACAGATGAGGATAGCTACCCCTCTCGCCTTTGATGTGTAGGAGGACGAAGCCACCAGCTTCTGACGAAACATGGAAAGCTTTAAGTGTTCTTCGGGAGTCAAATGTGTCTCCTGTAACAGGATAATGTCAGCCTTCATTTTGTTCATGTAAGTAAGTATCCGCCTACGTTTGACAGGGGAATGTATGCCCCGGCACATTCCATGAGTACATTTTAAGAGAAGCAGCCATAGTCAAGAAAGAGGGGCGATAGTAGCGTCACACACAATGTAAATCTACATTTACAGTATAAAGCATCAAAATAGAACAGTTGCATAGTTATACTCACAAGTACCAACAGTAGAATGTCAGTGGGGATATTTCTCCAGCTCCCTAGAAGGAAAGGGGTAAAGAGAATAGGGGAAGGAAGAAAGGAGTGATAGACAAAGCAAAGAACATAGAAAAACATGAAATAAACAAAACGGTTGCGAAACAATAGGTTCACAACCATATTACATAGAACCGCAGCAACCGCGAACACTCCCCTGCGAAATAAACAAGAGACACGGAAATAAACAGTATAACGTTGCCCTCCTCAAAACATAATGAAGACCTAAGCATCCAAAAACATTAGCGAGAGGGGGCATAAACCTATGAAGGATTGACCAATACTATACATTAAAACATAGCACAGAGGCTCCATCTTGAACTATCAGATATTAAGGAAACAGGAAACTTTAGCATATGGAACATAATAACCATAAAACAGCCTGTATCACAGAATATCATAATTTAGATTGTCGAGGTGAGAAAACGAAACAATCAGACCGTCTGCAGTCTCACTCATTTTGGTCCATTGTAGAAGATTCCGGGGGTTCCGCCTCATGTAGCAGGAACGCTTTGGCATCATCCACGTTCGTGAAGTCCTTAGGACCTTGAGGTAGGAAGATACGCAGCCGGGCAGGGTAAAGCAATGCAAACTTGGTACCCGACTGCACCAATTGGGAGCATAAAACCGACATTTCCCTTCGAGACCTGGACACCTCCGCCAAATAGTCCTTAAAAAGAAATATTCTCTGACTATCCCATGTCAATGCGCCTTTGGATCTAGCTGCGGACCAAATCAGTTCCTTATGTCTGAAATTTAAACAGCAAAATATTACTGGGCGAGTACGGCCTGATTAGAGTCCCTCGGTGGACCCAGGCGGTGGGCCCGTTCAATCTCAAGGGATGATAATTCCTCAGGAATTCCAAGCAGGTCAGGAAGATCAGAAAGCAGAAATCTGAGTAAGTCAGGGCCCTTGATGGATTCCTTAAGGCCGACTATCCTCAGATTATTCTGTCTCGAACGGTTTTCCAGGTCGTCTAGCTTAGACATTATATGCTGTTGTGAGGAGGACAATTGTGACACCTGTTGTTTCAAATCATCAGTCTCCTGGAAATTAGCACCTATGCGGTTCTCATTAATGGAGATTCTGCGAGACATAGAATTTAACTCTGATTTAATGTCGGAGACCGCCGACATAAGCTTATTGGCTTGTATTTGAAGCAGAGGTTCCACTGTTTCCTTTATAGCTTTTACAATTTCAGCGTAGGAAGGAGGCGTAGGAGGCGCCTTAGGCGGCATGATGTCAAGGCCGTCAGGCACCAGGTCAGGGGTTCTACAAAGCTCCAGAGAGGGCGGTGAATCAAAAGAAGGTGCCAATCTTTTTCCACCTTCTCGAAGACGTTGAGGTTTAGGAGCCGACACAGTAATGAATTTGTCCATAACACATTCAAGGAGCTCCGTAAGTATCGGTTAAGCAGGCCAAAGCATTTCCAAGAATATAACCAAATTTGAGAGATATTCACGGCTGCCGCTGAGTGCAGGGCATTACGCCATATATGTTACATGGAAGCGAGAGTGCAGGCACATAATGAAAGCACCACTGTGTGCTATATAACTTGATGAAGCGCTGACTTCCGCAGAAATAGATGATGGAGTATGGAGAAATTATGAATTCCCCTTCAGCTGGGGGACCCGACCAGCAGCGTCCTCCCAGGAATGAGAATTTATATATAATTTCCCAGCGGAAAGTAGTGTAGCACAGGCAGGGTGAGGTGGGGGGTGTTGAGGTGGTGGACAACACAGTGGATGGCTGGCATCGGTTGGAGCCACTTATTGCAGCCTGGGACAATAGAGATGCAGGGGAGGGTATGAGGCAGCCTGTGCACTATAGCTCAATTTAAGCAGGGATGCTATTGCTGATGTAAACTATAGTGCAGGAGGAGAGTTCCAGCAGTAAACATGTACTCACATTGAGGCCGGGAGGGGAGAGAGAGGAAGACACAGGTAGGAGCCCCTGAGGACGTACACAGATCTCCGTGCGCCAGACAGCCCGTCCGTGCTGATGCGCGCGTGGAGAAGATGGCCGCCGCCGCAGGCTGCTCTCTCCCGGAGAGCCGGAAGGCGTGACAGCCGCCGAGCCCAGCCGCCAAACGGGAGCCCAGGCCACACAGAGGGGTGAGAAAGCGAGGTCCAGCCAGCGATCCAGCGGGGGGAGAGGACTCGACCTCCCGCACACAGCTCCGTCCGCTGTCTCGGAGCTTCTCCAAACTCCAGGCCCTGGCTGCACACGAGAAGGAGGGCCGAGGTCCACAGAGACAGTGAGGGCTGCCTCCCGACTCCGCGGCTCACTCCCACAGAAGCACGGGCACAAGGTGAGAAGATGGGGCTAAAAGCCAGGGGGAAGAAATCAAAAGAAGGTGCTGTAGAGGGTTTTCTACAGAAGTACAAGCTGGAGCCCAAAAGCAAAGCAGCTTCCTCGTTTGCCAGCCAGGCCACACCCCCACCTCTTCAGGCAGCTTATTCTGGAACCACCCAGATAACCTTCAGAATCTTTCCTATGCAACTGTATCCTCACTGAACAGTAGACTCCTATCCTTAAGTTACAGACTTTCTTTCTCACTTTCACATCCTCCTGACCCCTGGCCAATATTGCTGTGTGACCATATCATACAGCCCACCATAGCCCCCTTTTCCACATTACGCCAGGCAGAGCCCCCTTTTACACAGTACGCCAGGCAGAGCCCCTTTTCCACATTACTCCATGCAGAGCCCCCTTTTACACATTATGCCAGGCAGAGCCCCCGTCTACACATTCTCCAGGCAGAGCCCCCTCTTACGAGTTAATCCAGGCAGAACCCCTCTTACAAAATACACTGGGGGGGAGGGGGAAAGGGGGTCGGTGTGGGTGTGTGTGTACGCGAGGCTATACTTACATTGCTCCAGAGCAGCAGCTTCAACCAGCCTCATCTCGCCCTAACACTGCAGCTCTTCAGATGCTGCAGACAAAACAGAAGGGGAAGCCGAGAGGGGCTATCAAGGGACAGGAAGCTGCAGTGCTGCCCGGATCACTATACGAGAAGTAGCTGGGTGATGCAGCTACATATCGGTGTTTGAAAAAAGGAGAACACTGCATTCCAGCATAAATACCATCTGTAAAACACGGTGGTGGTGGTGGTGGTATTATGGCTTGGGCCTGTTTTGCTGCATCTGGCCCTGAGGAAGTCTGGAGGTGAGGATACTTGCTCCACCAGGACGAAACGCGTTGGATAGCTGTGGCTGCATGCCAACACTCAGATAAGCGAAAGCCTTTCTAAACTGATGTATGGGCAACTACTTGTTGTTTGGTAATGCTCTGAGATTGTTTTAACTGTGTTTTCTCTGTGTTACACTATATGTGCTTTCTATTGTTTTTATATACTCTGGATCTTCATTAAATACATGAAAAATATTCCTGATGGTGTCTGTGATATTATGTGGACTTCGAGGAAAAGAGTGAGAGATAAGCGCTGTTTATTTATGAACTGGTACGGATTCACCTATACCGTTTTTTCACTTGTTGTGATCATATTACATTTGTTTGCACTAGGAGGCGCTCTTGTTTATTATTGTTACAGATTCAAAAGGAGTGGGTGCGCTTCACAAAGAAGAAGCTGGCTGTCCCTTACCGGTGGATTATTCTAGGCACTATAAACACTGGATTCACAAAGAAGACTATAATATTGTCCATTCATATGATTTATTAATATTTAGGAACATACGCTGTTCACTAGCGCCTAATCACTTTTTTTCATGATATATATATATATATATATATATATATATATATGTAATAGTAGAGAGCACTTACCAGTCTTTAAGTTAAATTCACCAAAATTGAATTACCACATCACGGATAGAAACATTGCTGTCGACGTTTCGGTTCTCACAGGGACCTTTGTCAAGACCACCAGAAACAGACAGGAGAGATGCAAACCCACTGTGTGCCCATGCTGGCCTATAAATACCTAATGCACACCTGGAAGTCACTACATGGCTCCACCCCAAACACATGATGTCATCAGTAACACCAATTGTGTCCCCATATGCTCCAAAAATATTACAATCACAGGAACGATGAAACATAACAGCTACCACTGGCCTCTGCGGCATCAACCACTAGATTCAGCGCTCACCAATAATGTCTCACCAATAATGCACCCGTTTCATACACTAGGCGTATGAAACGGGTGCATCTGATAAACCGGCTGCATTGCATTTTTTGAAAGAAAGACAACAAATGTCGACACTTACATGATACATGATCATTGATTGGGTGTCCGTCCGTCCCCCGCGTAGGGGAGGAGATCGTGGGTTGACGTTGCTGAAAAGTGAGGCCCATTGGATCCACCAATTGGAAACAGTGGCTCCTAAGGGCCTAAATGAAACAAACTCTCTCCATATGTTTATTTAATAAGACATCTACCACTACTGTTGGACTCCTATTTTCAGGTGTTTATTATAATTGTAGTCTGAATATGACAATTATGCTAGTTAGTGTATTGTGGCATTGGCATGAAATGGACTTAACTGACCTCCTTTTGGTTGAGTGATCAACCTTTTCTATGTCTGATATTGTGTTTTTGGTGTATATACGCTATCATGTGTATATGTTGGTTTTATGCTGATGTATTGTACCCTGACACACAGCCTGAAGGTCTATTACATGTGGATTTACTGTTACAATATTAACCGCTACCTTTACCTATTAATAGTTGATGGTGCCATCATATTATATTGAGTATGATAACTAGTTTGGACATTAGAGGTTAATGTTATTTAGGAATGTACTGCGAGTGCTAGTTACTTCCGGGTAGCGCTGGGTGTGGAATGCAAACTGGAAGTAGTATGTGTTTGAATATGGATAGCATCGCTTGTTGAGATCAGTCGTTGCGGTCACCATGGTGACGCGTCGGCTGGTCAGGACGGGGTCGCGGCTATGGTGTGACGCACTTCCGGTAGCATTTGTGGAACATTTACCAGAAGTGTGGGATTGCAGTTTGTTAGTTGCTTCTGTGATGAGACATTATTTGTGAGCGCTGAATCTAGTGGTGCATGCCGCAACGGCCAGTGGTAGCTGTTATGTTTCATCATTACTGTGATTGTGTATATTTTTGGAGCATATGGGGACACAGTTGGTGTCAAACACTGATGACATCATGTGTTTGGGGTGGAGCCATGTAGTGACTTCCAGGTGTGCATTAGGTATTTATAGGCCAGCATGGGCACACAGTGGGGTTTGCATCTCTCCTGTCTGTTTCTGGTGGTCTTGACAAAGGTCCTTGTGAGGAACGAAATGTCGACAGCAATGTTTCTATCCGTGATGTGGTAATTAAATTAATTAAATTTTGATGAATTTAACTTGAAGACTGGTGAGTGCTCTCTACTATTGCATATAGGTGACCTCCACGCTACTGGATGCCTTCTGGGTTATAAGCACCCCTGGCAATCAACTACACTGAATTATGTGTGTGCGGCTTCAACTACATGGGATGTGGTCACGTGACTGGCGCTCTGGATCCCGGAGGTCATCATGCTAACGCCGCAATCCTGAGCACTCTAAATGCCGGCAGTCAGAATGCCTACCCATAGGGTCTATTCCCACTCGTGGTTGTCCACGACACCCATAGAGTGGGAACAGAATCTGTGGCGAGCGCAGCGTGCCACGGAGCCCGTAAGGGGCTTTGTTGTGCTCGCCCGATTCAGACCTTATCGCTGGCCTTCTAAAATTGTTATTCTGCGATCAGATAGTCGACGCCCAAGAAGAGGAGTGTATATTCGCCGTGCATGTGTACGCCGAGCTGCTAAAAATCCCTCAGTTAGCGGACTGCTGCAAATCCGTTCACACCTCACTCACCACTGAATGATTTTTCTACTGTGTGCAGTATGTGCGCACCCCAGGACTTACTCCTACAGTGCAATGAGAACAGGCTGATCGGGGCAGAAGCCGACGTCACACACCCTCCCTGAAAACACTTGGGAACGCCTGCGTTTTCACTGACACTCCCAGAAAACAGTCAGTTACCACCCACAAATGGCCTCTTCCTGTCAATCAGCATGTAAAAGGCTGTGCGATGGCATTTTTCGCACCAGCCTGTCGCTGTTGCCGACATTGCAGTGCATACGCAGTCTATTGCTGATCACCCTCTGTGCGAAAACGCACAGCAATGATCAGGTCTGAATCGCCCCCTTAGTGTAAAACAGTTTCAACAGTCTATTCACTTTCTTAGACTGCTAGCAAATGATCGTACATAAGTTAAAATAGGTATTGGCTTATCTGAGACTCAGCATCTAGCCGAAAACCCGACGCGTTTCGTCCAGGTGGAGTAGTGTTTTGACCTCCAGACTTCCTCAGGGCTTTTTATTGTTTTACAGAAATGTAAGAAGTGGTGTGTTTGACAACAAGGAGCTGGTCATCCCAGACTGGTGGATTTTTTCTAGGCACTTGGAATTAGACTTGCACATAAGGACTGGAATATTGTTCTTATATTTATTTGAATTATATATGTGGTGATAGGAACATAATAGTTCTGAGAAGTATACACTGGCCTTAGCGCGATAATAGTTTTTTTCTTATATTATATATAACTCCAGATACTGAGATCATTGGTCCGGTGTCCTCATATAGCCATAGGGATAAACAGCATACTTCAGGTGCGGTACTCTCAGGCTTATAACAAGTATCACAATGCAGTGTTTAGCCAACATTTCAATGATATTTCATTTTTGGCATTGTTAACCCTGGAGTACGCATCATCAAAGTATGTACCAATGCTAAGGATTCCACACAAGTTCTTCAATTATTGGAGACCTTTTGTTTGAGAGATGAGTATAAATGGGGTACGACAGACATACACTTCCTATATACGTCCATCCCACATGAGAAATGGCTGGATTCATTAAACAAGTATTATGCAGGGATCAGGAATTAGAGACGATGAGAGTTGACTTTATAATTGATTTATGATCAGATTTGTGCTGCAACATAATTATTTCACTTTTCTAGGGAATTTTTATTTTCAGATATGCAAGACAGCGATGGGGATGATTTGTGCCAAGAATTTTGCAAACGTATTCCTTGGTGAATGGGAACAGATATATATTTACAAAGATAATCCCTTTGCCGCAAATTTAGTTATTTATAAAAGGTGTGGCGGGGGACTGAGAAGGATTTCTGTGAATTTGTAAAATATTTTAACATGAATAAGTTTAATTTAGGGTTCACTACTAATTTCCGGGAATTGCAGCTTGAATTCCTGGATCTTGTCTTAAGCATTAAGAATTGCACAGAGAATAATGAGACCATTGATACCTTATCGCATTTTAAGCCTGTAGATAGCAACAGCTAGCAACAGCTATCTGGAGTATAAAAGTTGCCATTATAGTGCGTGGAAACAAAACTTGCTTTTTTCATAACTGATTAGACTTATGGTGGGTACACACTGATTGATATATCTGCAGAATAATGGATCTGCAGATATATCTATAGGCAAATCGGGCAGTGTGTTGTGCATACACACCGCCCGCCCAGTTGAGCTGTCAATCACAGTCTGCCTCTACGGCATATGTACGGGTGGTCGGCTGACCGCCCATACGCACACAACGATGCACCAATATATCTGTAGATATACTGGTCATCGTGTATGCAGCAGGGCCGACGCAATATATCTGTGAAAGACGGCCAGTGTGTACCCAGCCTTAGAAGTAACTGTTATATATAATATGGAACACACACACTTTTATTTATGGGATATATATATATATATATATATACCATAAATGTTCTTATGTTGGCAGCTGTCATGACAGAGGCCACAGAGATAGCCAATGGAGGAGTAGGGATGGCAGCAGCAATGACAGTTGAACTCACTGGGTCAAGCCATGGGAATGAGATGATTTTGGTAGATGCCCCAAACCACCCTGTTTTGGTGTAATGACTCCTCAGCACTAACTTGTCATTTCCCATATGTATCACTGTGTAATTTCAGTGGGAAGATGCTATTGACAGTGAAGTACAGCCAATACCAACTGCCGCCCGCATACCACATTTAAATTCTCCATGGCATAAAACCCCAGCACACAGCAATATCACCGGCATTTCTTGAGTTGAAGCTGCTGCTGACGCATGAGAAAGATCCTCCCAAAAGAGATCACGTTGCGCACTAGTATTTGCTGCCAGCGATTCACCAGTGACCGGATCTCAGCGCACAATCACATCTGTGTTTTTTCTGTCCTTTTTTTTTTTTTAAATTTGTGTAGGTACTGTCTCCAGCTACAATGAGCCGAAGGGAGTTAGCCCAGCTGCTTGGAAATGGAGGAACAAACCATAACATCAGTGAGACATGGCTGAGGTCAGGACGCCGCAGACCAACCAATGGTGGACCATTATCAGGAAGAGGAACAGCTGGACCATCATCTGGAAGAGTAAGAGCTGGCCCATCATCAGGAAGAATGGCACCATTATCGGTAAGAGAAAGTGCTGGACTATCACTGGGAAGAAAAGAGCTGGACCATCATCAGAAAGAGGAAGAAATGAACCCAATGCCAGTGAAAATAGGGCAGCTGCACTGAGGGAAGAACTCCTGAGGCTGGAGAATATTGGGCCCATTCTGCCCAATATTCCCACCTATAGCAGAAGCACTGTTGCAGAAGGAGAAGACGTAGAGTACTGTATCATCTGCATGTATGACACTGAAGTTGGAATGGAAATGGCTGTATCATCCTGCCACCATACCTTCCATGTCCCTTGCCTGACACAATGGCTACAGATGAACAGCATTTGTTCTGTGTGCCGCACACAGTGCTATGACCTAGACATTTTTCCCCACCTTATCTGAAGGACACCAAACAGAAAAAGAAGCAGAGGACCCAATCTAAACATCAAAAGTATATAATGGTAAGATTTTTTTAATCTCATATATACAGTGGTGGCCAAAATTGCGGACACTTTTTGAAATTTGAATGTTTTTCAACTTCGAATACTTATAAAAACTGTTACACTTCATGCAGTGCAATTATTCATATATCAAATGAAAGGAAATTTAGTGTATATAATGGTAAGATTTTTTTAATCTCATATATACAGTGGTGGCCAAAATTGCGGACACTTTTTGAAATTTGAATGTTTTTCAACTTCGAATACTTATAAAAACTGTTACACTTCATGCAGTGCAATGATTCATATATCAAATGAAAGGAAATGTAGTGCTGAATTCAACACAATAAACAGAGACCAAATATTTGCATTACAAGGGACGTTATGCAGTGAAAACAACACTTAGGGTGAAAATCCCTGTGTACTTATGATGTCACTGTCTTATCAATATTTTGTTGGGTATCCTTTATTTTTCAAGACAGCAGCACAGCGACATAGCATTGAGCCAACCAATATTTGGAGTTCTTCCTTCTTTATTATGTGGTGCCATGAGACAATTATAGCCTCAATTAATTCTCTTTTATTGGATGGACGCCTCAGATGTACCAGTTTTTTTCAAACGGAACCACAAATGTTCTATGGGGTTCAGGTCTGGGCTGTTTCCTGGCCATCCCGGCACCTGTATGTCATTTTCCGTGAACCACTGTTTGCATATCCGTGCAGTGTGGCAGGGAGCTGAATCCTGCTGGGGAAAAAAATGGGGCATTATCTGGAAAAAGATCCCTGATAAACGGAAGAAGTTTTCATCGTAGGATGGTGTCAATGTACTTTTTGCTGTTCAGTGTGCCATCTATGACATGAAGGCGGCCTACAGCATCTGCTGTCATGCATGCCCAGATCATAACACTTGTAGGATTCTTTGTTGTCGCTTGAATGCAATCTGGATGTACCTCTTCCCCGATACAACGTCTCACATATTTTCTCCCATCACTACCAAATATCGATATCTTAGTTTCGTCACTCCATATTACTTGTTTCCACTGACCTTCTGTCCATGCAATGTGTTCTTTTGCGCACTGTATTCGTTTGTGAAGCTGCTTTTTATTCAGGAATGGCTTTTTTCGGGGAATCCTACCTTTTAGGCCAACTTCCGTTAGTCTTCTCCGTACCGTTCTTGCACAGACAAAAACACCAGTTGCACTCAGTTCACTGCTAATGGCCGCGGATGACATCCATCTGTCCCTGACGCAAATTTGTTTTATTCTCCTATCATCAACAGCTGTTGTGCACTTTTTCCGACCTTTTCATTCTTTGTTTTGTATAGATTGTGTTTCCTGATAGCGAAAACAAAACTTTCGTACTCCTGATGTTGTCACATTCCCACCAACTTCTCTCGCAATTGCTGCATACGAAAGAGCATTTTCACCTAATACCAGAATCCTGCATCTCTTCCTGGGTGACCAGTCACCACTTTGCCTGGACGACATTATTGTATTTATTTTTTACACCGTCAAATAGCACTAAACAATACACACAAACATCCAACCGTAATTGCACTTCAGAAACCAACTTTATTCTGCAAAATGAAAGAGACAAACTGACCTTTCCCACCTTTGAACATGACCTTGCACCTGCTCATAAAGGGCTGCTGATTGGTCCTCAGAATGACGATTCCGATTGGCTGGTAGTAGCTGTTACTACAATCCGCTTCTTGAATCTCACGCATCTGTGCTTCTTTGTGTGTGTGTGTGTGTGTGTGTGTGTGTGTGTGTGTGTGTGTGTGTATATATATATATATATATATATATGTATATATATATATATAGAGAGAGAGAGAGAGAGAGAGAGAGAGAGAGAGAGAGAGAGAGATTTATGGTAAGACTTACCATGGTTAAATCAGTTTCTGCGAGGTACACTGGATTCCACAGGGAATACATCAGGGTTTAGAGTTGGATCTTGATCCGAGGCACCAACAGGCTAAAGCTTTGACTGCTGTTCCCAGGATGCATTGCACCGCCTCCAGGCACTGGAGCTCAGTTTTCGTTAACCAGTCCAATGCAGTAGCAGGTAAAAGAGACGGCAGATGTTAGTCACATAGAACCACATTCTCACGACAGGAGATGGGACCAGCGGCTAATGCCATACAAACCCAAAGAACCTAAGTGCGTCAGGGTGGGCGCCCTGTGGAATCCAGTGTACCTCGCAGAAAGAGATTAACCATGGTAAGTCTACCATAAATCTCCTTTTCTGCAGTGGGGAACACTGGGATTCCAACGGGAATACATCGGGGATGTCCTAAAGCAGTTCCTCTTGGGAGGGGATGCACTGTAGTAGGCACAAGAACCCGGTGTCCAAAGGAAGTATCCTGAGAGGCGGAAGTATCAAAGGCTAGAACCTAATGAACGTGTTCACTGAGGACCACGTAGCCGCCTTGCACAAATGTTCAGCGGACGCTCCACGACGGGCTGCCCAAGAAGGTCCAACAGACCAAGTAGAATGGGCTTTGATAGCAGCAGGAGCTTGGAGTCCAGCCTGTGCATAGGCTTGTGCAATCACCATTCTAAACCATCTGGCCATGGTTTGCTTATTCGCAGGCCAGCCACGTTTGTGAAAACCAAAAAGTACAAACAGGGTATCTGACCTCCTGATAGAGGCAGTCCTCTCCACATAGATATGGAGAGCCCGTGCCACATCCAAAGACCACTCTTTGGAAGACAAACAAGAAGGGATAAAAGCCAGAACAACAACCTCTTGGTTAAGATGGAAAGAAGATATCACTTTAGGGAGATAACCAGGGTGCATTCAATGAACTGCCCGGTCACGGTGAAAAATCAAAAAGGGTGGACGACAGGACAAAGAGCCTAAGTCTGACACCCTCCTAGCAGAGGCAATAGCCATCAGAAACAAGACCTCAAGCGTAAGATATTTAAGGTCCACAGACTCTAGAGGTTCGAATGGAGACTCTTGTAGGGCAACAGACAGATCCCATGGAGCCACAGGAGGGACACAGGGAGGCTGAATCCGTAAAACACCCTGAGTGAAAGTATGAATGTCAGGAATAGACGCCATTTGTCTCTGAAACCACACTGACAAGGCAGATATATGAACCTTGAGTGAGGCCAGACGAAGGCCTAAACCTAGGCCTTGTTGCAGAAAAGCCAAAAGCCAGGAAGTTCTGAATGAATAGGCATCATCATTTTTAGCAGCACGCCATGTGAAGTATGAGTTCCAGACCCTGTAAAAAATCCGTGCAGAAGCCGGTTTGTGGGCCTTCAACATAGATTCAATAACCACCTCAGAGAATCCCTTGGCCCTCAGGATGGTAGCTTCAAGATCCACGCCGTCAAAGCCAGTCTGGCCAGGTCCGGATAGACACAAGGGCCCTGAACGAGGAGGTCTGGATGTTGAGGAAGTAGAAGAGGACGCTCTATCAATAGACCCTGCAGGTCTGAGAACCAATGCCGTCTAGGCCACACTGGAGCGACTAGAAGTAGTATTCCTCTTTCTTGCTTGAACTTCCATAGTACCCTGGGCAGGAGTAACACTGGAGGGAACACGTACGGCAGCTGAAAGTTCCATGGAATTGCCAGTGCATCCACGAACACTGCTTGAGGATTCCTTGTCCTTGATCTGAAGACCGGAACCTTGTGATTGTGTCGAGATGCCATCAGGTCTACATCTGGTAGGCCCCACTTGTCCACTAGGAGTTGAAAGACTTCCGGTTGAAGACTCCACTCTCCAGCGTGAATGTCCTGACGACTGAGGAAATCCGCTTCCCAGTTGAGGACTTCAGTGATAAAATGTTTTATTGGGAGAAATTTGATTTATGTAGAAAAATAAATCAAAATTTTCCCAATAAAACATTTTTTTCTTGCCTAACACGGGTACTTATCAATCACCCTCGTATAAAAGGCAAAAAATATAATTTTTATTACCTACCGGTAAATCCTTTTCTGGTAGTTCGTAGAGGATACTGGGGTCCATCTAGTACCATGGGGTATAGATGGGTCCACTAGGAGCCATGGGCTCCTCCCTCTATGCCCCTCCAACCAGACTCAGTCTAGGAAACTGTGCTCGAGGAGACGGAAATACTTAGAGAGAAGGATAGATAAGGATAGTGGTGAGATTCCAAACCAGCACACGCAAGAGGAAAGTCAAGCTAACCAAACTTGAAACAGGAACATCAATGGCTGAACCAACATTACTTAACCAAGTAACAGTGCAGGAAGAACGAAGCACTGGGCGGGCGCCCAGTATCCTCTACGGACTACGAGAAAAGTTCTTATCGGTAGGTAATAAAAATCCTATTTTCTCCTACGTCCTAGAGAATACTGTGGTCCATTTAGTACCATGGGGATGTACCAAAGCTCCCAAACCGGGTGGGAGAGTTCTGAGGTTCCTGCAGAACTAATTGACCAAACTGAAGGTCCGCAGAGGCCACAGTATTGAACTTGTAGAACTTAGCAAACGTGTTCGAACCTGACCAAGTAGCTGCTCGGCAGAGCTGTAAAGCCGAGACACCCCGGGCAGCCGCCCAGGAAGAACCCACCTACCTAGTAGAGTGGGCCTGTACAGATCTTGGACATGGCAAACCTGCCGTGGAATAAGCATGCTGGATAGTAAGGCTGATCTAGCGTGCAATGGACTGCTTTGACGCAGGACACCCAATTTTATTGGGATCATAAAGAACAAACAGCGAGTCTGATTTTCTGTGACAAGCTGGTCGCTTGACATACACCTTCAAAGCCCTTACAACATCCAAAGACTTTAAAGTAGCAGAGGTGTCGGTGACAACCGGAACCACAATTGGTTGGTTGATGTGAAACGCAGACACCACTATAGGAAGAAACTGCTGACGAGTTCTGAGTTCGGCTCTGTGCTCATGGAAAATTAAATAGGGACTTTTGTGAGACAAAGCTCCCAGCTCCGACACGCGTCTTGCTGAAGCCAAGGCCAACAGTATGACGGTCTTCCATGTAAGATTTTGTACATCCACCTCCTGTATTGGTTCAAACCAGTCCAATTGGAGGAACTGCAGCACCAAATTGAGATCTCAAGGTGCCGTGAGAGGCACAAAGGGAGGTTGGATGTGCAGAACACCTTTTAAGAACGTCTGGACCTCAGGGAGAGAAGCCAATGGTCCAATTGTTTCTGAAACAAAATGAAAAAGGACGAAATCTGGACTTTTATGGAGCCCATACGCAGACCCACATCCATACCTGACTTGCAGAAAAAGCAGGAAACGTCCCAGATGAAATTCCACCGCAGAATAATTTCTGCTCTCACACCAAGAGACGTATTTCTTCCAAATATGATGGTAATGCTTAGACGTTACCCCCTTTCTCCTGGCTAGAATCAGCCGTTCAACTTCCATGCCATCAAACGTAGCCGCGGTAAGTCCTGATAGACGAACGGGCCCTGTTGCAGAAGATCCTCGCGAAGAGGTAAAAGCCACGGATCTTTGAGGAGCATCTCCAGAAGGTCTGCGTACCAGGCCCTTCTTGGCCAGTCCGGAGCAATGAGTATTTCTTGAACATTTTCCCTTTTTATTCGCTTGAGAATTCTTGGGATCAGAGGAAGTGGAGGAAACACGTACACCATCTGATGGACCCATGGAGTCATCAGAGCGTCTACCGCCACTACCTGTGGGTCTCTCGACCTGGACCAATACCGCCTGAGCTTCTTGTTGAGACGAGAGGCCATCATGTCGATCTGTGGATATCCCCATCGACGTGTCAAGCACCTGAACACTTCCGGGTGAAGGCCCCACTTCCTCGGGTGCAGGTCATGTCTGCTGAGGAAGTCTGCTTCCCAGTTGTCTACTCCCAGAATGAAGACCGCTGACAACGCCACAGCGTTTCTTTCTGCCCAGAGGAGAATTCTTGACACCTCTGACATTGCTGCTCTGCTTTTCGTTCTGCCCTGTCGGTTTATGTACGTTACTGCAATCACATTGTCTGACTGGACATGAATGGCCTGATCTTGAAGAAGATGTGAGGCCTTCAGAAGGGCGTTGTATATGGCCCTGAGTTCCAGAATGTTGATTGGAAGGATGACTTACTGACTGGACCATCTTCCTTGAAACTGCACTCCCTGAGTGACTGCTCCCCAACCCCTGAGGCTTGCATCTGTGGTTAACAGAATCCAATTCCGAATTCTGAACCGCCGACCCTCGACGAGGTGAGAAGTCTGTAGCCACCACAGAAGGGAGATCCTGGCTTTTGGCGACAGACGGATCCTCTGGTTCATGTGAAGATGCGATCCGGACCATTTGTCCAACAGATCGAGCTGGAAGGGTCTTGCGTGAAACCTTCCATATTGAAGTGCCTCGTAAGAGGCCACCATTTTCCCCAGAAGGCAAATGCAAAGATGCACCGATATCCTGGGTTGGCTTCAGGACATCCCAAACCATTGACTGGATTACCAATGCCTTTTTTTTATTGAAGCATGAATAAAAATACAGAGTGCACAAAGTGTTTTAGTACAATATGGATGTAATAAAGCATTGATAATGATGTTTTCTGGTGACAGTCATTATTTATCGACCATTAAGAAAAGAAGTAATAAAAAAAATACTTAAACATAATATAAAAATACAAATGTTCAGTTCAAACCCTCAATAGGATGTGTGGCTATCACCTCCCATCCCACAGAAGAAGTCAGGGAGATTAATCAATCAAAAGCAATGATGGGGGGGAGGGGGTCCCATCAAGGACACGTAGCCCATACCATGAGGTCAAACGCAGACTTTTATAGATTCCCTACTGTAGTGATAAGGATTGTGTTGCTATGTAGCTTTTCCAATGCCTTTTTCAACGGAAGGAACACTTTCTGCGACTCCGTGTCCAGTATCATTCACAGGAAAGGGAGCCTCCGTGTTGGCTCTAGGTGAGATTTCGGAAGGTTCAGAATCCACCCGTGATCCTGGAGGAGTTTGGTTGAGAGACCAATGCTGTCCAGCAACCTTTCCCTGGACGGTGCTTTTATCAGGAGATCGTCCAGGTACGGAATTATGTTCACTCCCTGTTTGCGGAGTAGAAACATCATCTCTGCCATCACCTTGGTAAACACCCTCAGTGCCGAGGAGAGACCAAATGGGAGGGCCTGGAACTGGTAGTGACAGTCCTGCAGTGCAAACCGTAGATAAGCCTGATGAGATGGCCAGACCGGAATGTGAAGGTACGCATCCTTGATATCCAAAGACACTAGGAATTCCCCTTCCTCCAGACCTGAGATCACCGCTCTCAGAGACTCCATCTTGAATTTGAACACTCGTAAGTACGAGTTCAACGACTTGAGGTTCAAAATTGGTTTTACCGAACTGTACGGTTTCGGTACTACAAACAAGTTGGAATAATACCCCTTGTTTTGCAGATGAGGTGGAACTGGAACAATGACTTGAGTCTGTACCAGCTTTTGGATGGCATGTTGTAAAGTTATACTTGCCTCTTGTGAAACTGGTAAGCCTGATTTAAAGAATCTGTGAGGTGGGAGCACTTAAAACTCCAGTTTGTAGCCCTGGGAAATAAGATCTATGACCCAGGGATCCTGGCATGAACTAGACCAGATCTGACTGAAGAATTGTAGTTGGGCTCTCAACTGACAGCCTTTCAGGCATTGCGGTCCACCATCATGCTGAAGGCTTTTAGGAAGTCGAGCCTGAGCTCTGTTCCTGAGCACTGGCAGTTGCTGGTTTGCGTGGTTTACCTCTTGCGCCGCTGGAGGACGTAGAAGCACCTCTGGATTTGCCATTGAACTTGGCTGTCCGAAAGGACTGCAACTTAGAAGCTGAATAAGTCTACTTGGTTAGGGGGGTTGCGGAAGGAAGATATGTAGACTTACCCGCAGTAGCTGTGCAGACCCATTTGTCTAGTTCATCTCCAAATAAGAGTGAACTAGACAAATGGATCTTGTGAATGGTAGGCCTTCCATGCCTTTCCTGGAGTCTGCGTCAGCAGTCCACTGGCGTAGCCACAAGCCCCTGTGTGCGAACACTGCCATAGCGGTGGTGCGTGCATTAAGAAAGCCTATTTCTTTTATGGTTTCCACCATAAAGTTCGCAGAGTCCTGTATATGCTGCAGGAGTAAAACAACTTCCCCCCTAGACAAGGAATCTAATCCCTCAATTAGGTTACCTGACCATTTTGCAATAGCTTTAGTGATCCATGCACATGCAATAGTGGGTCTTTGGGCCACCCCAGCATCTGTGTACAATGATTTGAATGTAGTCTCAATTTTACGATCAGCCGTGTATTTCAGGGAGGCTGCACCAGGAACAGGCAATTCAGTTTTACGTGACAGCCTAGAGACTGATGCGTCCAGTATCGGTGGATTTTCCCATTTTTTCCTATCCTCCAGAGGAAAAGGAAAAGATGAAAGCAACCGTTCAGGGATTTGAAATTTCTTATCAGGATTAACCCATGGTTCTTCAAACAGCGTATTCAATTCCTTTGACGCAGGAAAAGTGACTGATGACTTCTTTTTACATTAAAATAAGATTCCTCACACTCCTCTGACACCTTATCAGGAATATGCAGAACATCTCTAACCTAGTCTCTATAAGAGCCTCTATTCCCTGTGACAGAGCCGCATCCCCCTCCTCCAAATCCTCCTCACCGTCCTCCATGTCTGACATGACAGAGTCAGGCTGCAGGATATGGGCCAGAGATCGCTTTTGCAGACAAATGGGAGGGGATTGAGACGCTGTTTTGGGGACTGAGTCTCTGTTCATAAACTCATCCACAGTCTGTTTTAAGTATTGCGTCTCTTTCTCATTGCGGGACAATTTTGTAGAAAGAGTGGAGATCATCCCTTTAAGAGAATTAACCCTCTCTGGTTCAGCCCTGCTATTCTGTGAACCCTGAGTACCCAGTAGTGAGCCCCCTGGTAAAGAGGAACACTCCACTGTACAAGAAACACACTCTTTGCCTGACATAATGTAAATGTGACAGTACACACACACACACACACACACACACACACACACACACAAAAAGGTTAAGCACAAGTAACCCACAAAGAGCCCTTTAGGGAGATACAGAGTTGTATGGAGCCAGCCCCCACCGCGCCCTTACCGCAAATGCCAAGCTTAGCCGGGTTGCAGACTAAGTACCCCCTGCTATGACCCCCTGGTAACGCTGAGGTAATATGGAGTCACACTGGAGGAGCTGCGTGTCCCTGTCAGTCAACATCTGTGTCCACTGCAGAGGGAAAATGGCGCTGGTGAGCTGCTTGATTCCTCTCATAGTGAAGCCCTGCCCCTTCAATGGCGGCGGTCCTCCCACTTTTTTTATACTGGCTGAGGTAATTTTTGTGCTTAAAATGGAGCAGAACTGTTTTAAGGCTGTGTTTGCCATTTTGAGTACTGTGTACAGTGTACTGAGACGCAGTTGTGTACTGTGTCTGGAGACGCATTCCGCCCCGTTTAGAAGCCGTGCGTCTCCGTACCCATAATGGGACGCCGGCTCAGTAATCACCATTCTTTATTCTTCTGGCTATGTTAGTGGTGACGGCGTGCTGTGGGAATGTACACTCGCCATGGTGGGGCTTGTGAATAGTTCCCTCAGCAGCTCAGTGTCCTGTCAGCGGGGATTGGGACCATTAACCCTTCAAGAGGTTGGACCGTTATCCCCCACCCCCTAAGTCCTATGAAGCAGACAGGCTGGGGCCAACCAGACCTGCTAAAAAAAATAACATAGAAAATAAATGCAGAAAAATCTTCCGGTGTTTCCTTCAAAGTAACCGGCTCCTCCGGGCACATTTTCTAAACTGAGTGTGGTGGAAGGGGCATAGAGGGAGGAACCAGCCTACACTATCAAATTCTTAAAGTGCCAATGGCTCCTAGTGGACCCGTTTATACTCCATGGTACTAAATGGACCCCAGTATCCTCTAGGACAGGGGTGGCCAACCAGTCAGAGACAAAGAGCCAAGAAATCTTGTTAGGTACATCAAAGAGCCGACTTGGAGCCGAAGGCGCACTTGCAAAAATAGGGTGTGACCTCGTGCCTGCTAGGCCACGCCCCTGGTATAAAACACATTGAAAAAGCCAGATCCAACATAAAATACAATGAAAAAGCCACTTCTACATCAATAAAAGCCAGTTCCGCATAAAATATATTGAAAAGCCAGATTCACATCATATACTTCAGTTCCCCCATGTGTCACTCCAGCCTGCTCCCCCATGTGTATTTGGCTCCCTCAGTTCTCAGTCTTCGTAGTGCTGCTGCATGTCTGGCTGGAGTGCAGCGGTTTACAGATCTCTTGTGGTCACGTGACTTTGAGTGTTGGGAGCCACATTTGAATGAAGAAAGAGCCGTATGTGCTCAAGAGCCACGCGTTGGCCACCACTGCTCTAGGACGTACGAGAAAAGTAGATTGACTCACTGATTGACTCATCACGAAATCTCTTAAACCACAAGGCCTACAATTTTGAAACTTGGCAGGTAGCATCTCCTTAGGTCCCAGGTGCTTGCTAAGAACCGGTTTTACAAATGTCACTGTCCATCCACGTAAATCGCCAAAAATGGATGTGTGTACATGTATGTATGTATGTATGTATGTATGTATGTATGTATGTATGTATGTATGTTTATATGTATGTTCCAGCCCAACTCCGGAATGCCTGGAGCAATTTACACCAAACTTGGTACACAAATAACCTACAATCTTGGAACAAACACTGTGGGGTTAAGACACCCCTAGGGCGAGGGGGGGCGGACAGCAGCACAGAGTATTTCAGGAGAGAGCATAACTCCGGAATGCCTGGACCAAGTTACACCAACCTTGCCACACATATGACTGACAATCGGGGGGAAAACACTGCGGGTAAGACACCCCTAGCACCCCTAGTGGGTGCTAGGGGTATCTTAGGGGTATTCAGCTAGTAATAATAATAATAATAATAATTGTATCTCACTAAGGGGGGAATTTACCATGGATAAAGCCAGCTCTCATCTGGGATTTTTTTCATCTGCCTAAGGCAGGCAGATAAAAAAAAAATCCCTGAAAAATAGACTCATTTTCACGATCGCGGCTGTGAAAACACACAGATCTGTTAACTTATCAGGGATTCTATGTGTTTTTTCCAATAATAGATAATTTTTCAGGTGATAAAAAACTGAATTTTATTGATTAGCCTGAAGTGAAACCTTGGGTAAAACCCCGTTTTTATCTCCCAAAACATGATCAGGGCTAATTGAATTCCCTCTAAGTCTACAATAGTCTTGAGGCGAGATTACCAGCACTTATTACGTGACCACCTCACCCATCCCTCCACTTGCCATGTGCGTGGGGTCAATATTCAACTTGGAAGAGCTCTAGCGTTTTGATCTGGTAATTTGGTAAATATATGAGACAGCTGGATCATTGTAAATAGACATAGATCACACATGGCATTCACAACAGCAGTGCCCCAGACAATCTTAATCAATCCATAGATCATTATATTGATTTCTGGAAGTTCATGAATAATGACCAGCTTTTATAAAAGTACAGTGTAATACAATTAGCTCCTCTCTATTACAGGGGTTTACAATTTAGTTTAAAATGTGAGCATAAAATATTTTACAAACTGTACCATGACTTGTCTTTGAAAAGTTCAGAGATCTGTTTCTTCAGTCTATTAATCTTTTCATCCCTGATGCTGATCTCTTTTTGGCTCTGCTCCTGAAGAGATGTCACTGCCTCCTCAAACTTAGGGACAGAAGGAATACACCATTTTAAATTATGTTTGCAAAGAAAAACGTTCATATCTTTAATACCAAACATAAAGATAAGTGACCAAGGTCCATTATGCAAACCTGACTCTGCAGTTCTTGGTTTACTTTGTTATAATGCAGCATATTTTCCTCCAGGAGCTTTTCTTTCATTTCCACTAACCTCTGGCTCCTCTCCAGTGCCTGTCTGGTTGTTTTATAGTTGTTTACTTCAAGTTCAATGTCTTTGGTAAACTGCTGTGTCTACAAAGAAAGAATCTTGATTTGAATTCAATACCAAGCCAAATACACATTTGTGATAGTAGCAGCTTTGCTGATTAAGCATCCAATAAAGTAATGGTTGTCAACTTTCTGGCTGATCCTTCTGGGAGGGAGCAGCCAGGTCGGCTCAGTAGGGGGGAAATGCAGGGGCAGTGCTTGATATATGGGGGGCAGTGCAGGGGCATGATGTGGCATCAGAGACTTGCGGATCGTGTTATCGTGGAAACATCTCCCCGTGCTATACAATGCTGGGATTACTGGCATTGTACAGCGGGGGAGGGGGGGGGGGGGCATCAGTGACGCAATTCAGCACAAATCGCTTCATCACACACCGGGTCCACCCACTTGACTCAGCAAGTAGGCGACTGGGCAGCGGCTGGAAGCCATATGCTGGAGGCTTGCACACTCGTCCGGGTGGCTGGGAGCCTCATGGCCATTCTTGGAGAGTAGGCAAGTATGATTGAGGAGTACCAACACCATCGGACTGGGGATGATGCTCTGATGGCTTTGGCACCCTCATTTATACTTGCCTACTTTTGAAAAACCATTTCTGGAAGATTGTGTAGGCAACATCACAGAGCGCGTTGTGAAAGTGGAAGTGTGCTGCTCCTCTTAAGCATTGTTGATCAGTAGGACCTACTTGTTGACAAATAAACACTAATACATTTCAGGGCTTGTTCATGTATTGCGTTCTACTCACAAGTGGCCAAGAGAAACTTATCTGAAAATGAATGTAGCCATAGTGATCACTGGGCCTTATAACCAATGCAGGAAAACGCCACTGATAATACCATTTAAATGTATATATCTCTAATTTCAATTTTTACAAGTACATAACAGCTACATATTGTGGGTAAGGTACAATCAGGGAGATTGCTAGACTCACCAGGAAGTCAGGGAGATTGCTACTATTTCAGGGAGTCTCCTGACATTCTGGGAGAGTTGGAAACTACAGTATGGCCTGAATCTATGCACATTTGTGGAGCATATCTTACATGTTTTCAAGTATGGGTGATGCAGAACCATGACAATTTTAGTTGCCTCTCTATTTGCCACAGAGGGGTGTAATTGGGCTATAATAGGGCATTCTCACGTAGCTAATGTTCAGTGTGGATGGGTCAATGTAACTGCTGTCTCCAAAGAGAGAAGCACATACACCTATTTGCAGACGTGTCTATTGCACCAAGGATGGGGCTGGTGCTGATGATGACAGCTATAAATTATATGTATGGATAAGGGCAGTCCACCCGCAGAAATGTGTACAGTATATAGGTGAAAATAGGCATGTTTTTCTTCATAGGAGAGATCCTTCAAAAACGTTCTCAAGACTTTCCTTTTTACTCAAGAATTTCCTTAGTATCTCCTGTATCCTGTATGTATTCTCTGTATTTTATGAAAAGCTTTTCTGCACTACATTGTTTCTGTACTGCATTATGTTCATTCTATCTGCTGAGCGCCTTGAGGCCTGTTGGAGAAAGAGCACTATATAAACAAAATAATAATAATAATAATAATAATAATAATAATAATAATAATTATTATTATTATTATTATTATTATGAGCTCTGTATCAGGTCCTTAGAATAGAAATGGTGGGGTCAAATTTACTAAGGTGGGAGTTTATTAGAACTGGTGATGTTGCTCATAGAAACCAATCAGATTCTACTTAACATTTATCTATCTGTTTCTAGGTGATAATAGATATAATCTGATTTGTTGCTAAGGGCAACATCACCAGTTAGTAAATTTACCCCGATGATATTTTAGATGTTCCCCGTTGGTTGATTATATTTTTTTTTATTGCTCTGTATCTATATTGATGGTAAAATGAAAGTGTTTCAACTTAATATTTCTGAATCAGCATGGTACAAACTGAATATTATATTTACATAGCTTGGAATTATAGGCATAGGGGTATTTACCTTTAGTCTGTATGTGCACATTATATGTTTGTGGCTCATTTATTCTCTAGCGCAGCTTGTTCTCTTTCTTTGCAGCGTTTGCACTTGCACATATTACTACTGAGAGAAACTTTGTATTGTCTTTACTGACTTACAGTTTTATTAATATATAAGATCAAACTGATATTTCAATTTATAAGTCTATTTAATATGATTTGATCTGAGATTGTCTGCATTTCCCTGTCCATGCACTCTGTAGGGGATGCATTTAGGTTGCCGACAGTCGGGATCCTGGCAGTCAGAATACCGACGCCGGAAATCCCGACAGCTGACAATACCGCCAGTCGGAATCCCGGCTAAGAGGGGCTAAGAAAATAGGAATTTAATACCTAACGGTAATTCCTTTTCTCATAGTCCGTAGTGGATACTGGGGAAGAGTAGATTACCATGTGGTATAGTTCGGGTCCACTGGAGCCTGGCACTTTAAGAAATTAATAGTGTGTGCTGGCTCCTCCCCTCTATGCCCCTCCTAGCAGACTCAGTCTATGAAACTGTGCCCGAGGAGACGGTCATACTTAGAGAGAAGGATATAAACGCATAAAGCGGTGAGGTAACGAACCAACAACACACAATAATAACCAAGAAAGCAGAGCTAACCATAACAGAGGAAGGCAACGCTAGCTATAGAAGGATAGCCACGCTAACCAAACATGTAACAGGGAAAGCAACAGCAAACCCAACAAAGATCACTTACGACCAGGTAAGCAGGAAATCGAAGCACTGAGGCGGGCGCCCAGTATCTACTACGGACTACGAGAAAGGCAATTACCGGTAGGTATTAAATTCCTGTTTTCACTAATGTCCTAGTGGATACTGGGGAAGAGAAGATTACCATGGGGACGTCCTAAAGCTCCCAGAACAGGTGGGAGAGTGCTGAGACCCCTGCAGAACCGCCTGACCAAGCTGAAGGTCATCTTTGGCCAAGGTGTCGAACCCGTAGAACTTAACAAACGTGTTCACACCAGACCACACAGCTGCCCGGCAGAACTGTAAGGCCAAGACACCCCGGGCAGCCGCCCAGGAAGAACCCAACGTCCTTGTGGAGTAGGCCTGCACAGAACTCGGCAGCGGCAGAGCTGCTGAAGTATAGGCTTGTTGGATAGTAAATTTAACCTAACGAGCAATGGACTGCTAGGAGGCAGGACGACCAAGCTTCGTAGCATCATAAAGGACAAAAAGAGTCAGACTTCCTGTGGCGAGCAGTCCTTTTGATGTAAATTGTCAAAGCCCTCACGACATCCCAGTACTTTGGAGCAATGGAAGTGTCAGATAAAACTGGAACCACAATAGGTTGATTTACATGAAAGACCGAAACCAATGTCGGCAAGAACTGTGGGGAGTTCTGAGCTCCACCCTATCCTTATGAAAAATCAAGTATGGGCTCTTACAGGACAAGGCCCCCAATTCTGATACTCGTTGAGCAGAAGCCAATGCCAGTAACATAACAGTTTTCCATGTTAGGTATTTTAAGTCAATCCTATGTAAGGGTTCAAACCAATCTGACTGGAGAAAGGTCAAGACCACATTGAGGGCCCACAGAGCCGTGGGAGGAACAAAGGGAGATTGAATGTGCAAAACCCCCTTAAGAAAGGTCTGTACTTCAGGAAGTACCGCCAGTTGTTTCTGGAAGAAGATAGAGAGAGACGAAATCTGAACCTTGATGGAGCCTAAACGTAGGCCCTTATCTCTTGTATAGATGTGGGTCAGTGGAGTGGAGTTTATTAGCATACATGGCCTGGTGTTTACTTAACACAGGGTATGTTGATTTCTGCTTGCTGATAAGTACACCTCTGCAATAACCCACAGACATCTCCATGCTATATTTTCAAATGTATGTTGATTTCTGCTTGCTGATCCCTAAAAACTATAACTCTTGATCTCTATTCACACCAATGTATCTTTTAGCAGTGTATGTAATTGTATTTGTAGAATATTAGTACTTGCTTATAGCTGATATTATCTCTTGTATAGATGTGGGTCAGTGGAGTGGAGTTTATTAGCATACATGGCCTGGTGTTTACTTAACACAGGGTAATATAATTCCTTTGATTAGATGTCCAATTAGCTTCAGCTGAAGCCTTTGTAAATTAGAACTAGTATATGTTAGCATTCAGTTATGGGGCAGTTGTCTGCGGGGCAGGTGTCAGAAGTTTAGAAATATACGAAGTTTGGAAATTACAAAGTTAGGAAATTTTAAAAAGAACAGTTAAACCAACAGTTGAACAAACATTGAAAAACATTGGAAAGCAGGTAAATCTACCATTTAATTAACAATTTCCATAAGCATTTTCCTATCTATACTTTACTCTTTATAAACACCATGCTCCACAAACTGTTTTTCCTCATAGCACTTCATGGTATCCTCTATAAAATGACATCGTCCTTCACTATTCCTGTTATTTATCGCTCTGTACACATTGCAGCCTCATTAATCCACTCCCCTCTTATTAACACTCATGAGCTTTTAACCTATCTATGTACACTAACTGTCGCATCCTCTACCTGTCACCATAAGAAACTATCACACACCTCCCCCAACTATACCTATCTCTCTCTTCTTCTGCTTCTACTAGCTGGTGACATATCCCCAAATCCAGGTCCCATCCACATACCACGCTCACATTCAGCTGATTCACAACAGAATATAAAATCAACAAACCTTATCAACATCACTTGTCTCCCATCTACCTCCAAGTCACTAAAATGTGCTTTATGGAATGCACGCTCTGTTTGCAACAAATTAACAGCTATTCATGACCTTTTCATAGCAGAAAAATTCAATATGCTGGCTATAACAGAAACCTGGCTCACACAATCAGACACTGCCTCCCCTGCAGCACTGTCACATGGTGGCCTCCACTTCACACACACCCCCAGGCCTGGTAACATCAGAGGAGGGGGTGTTGGAATATTACTATCCAAATGTTACACGCACATTGTTTTACCACCTGTTCCCTCACTCACATTTACATCCTTTGAAGTACACTCTATTAGGATTTTCACCCCTTTCTCTCTGCGTGTTGCAGCTATCTATCGCCCACCTGGGCAACCCAAAAAGTTTCTGGAAGATTTTTCTGCATGGCTCCCTCACTTTCTATCCTCTGACATCTCCACCATCATTATGGGTGATTTCAATCTCTCTATTGACAGTCCACAATCTCCCCATGCCTCTAAACTACTCTCTCTAACCTCCTCTCTTGGCCTCTCCCAATGGACTGACTCCCCTACTCATCAGGAGGGCCACTGCCTTGATCTTGTATTCACCAGACTATGCTCTGTTTCTGAACTCACTAACACTCCTTTCCCTCTCTCAGATCACAACCTTATCACATGCATGCTCTCCTCCATTACTTCAAACTCCATGTCCCTAAAGTCTACAAGGACACCTCTTACCCGCAGAAATATTAACGCTATTAATTTTCAACAACTATCTACCTCTCTGCAACCACTGCTTTCACCAATTTCTACATTCACCTCTCCAGAGACTGCTGTGTCACACCTTAACCAAACTCTAGTAACAGCACTTGATGAAGTGGCTCCAGCTACCCATCACACTCCACGTAGACTTAGATGTCAACCGTGGCACTCTAAATACACTGGACACTTACAAAAACTCTCACGAAAAGTTGAACGCCAGTGGCGTAAATCTCGTAGTTCAAGTGACTTTCTCACATATAAGACCACCTACCACTCTTATCGTACTGCTCTGGACACTGCCAAACAAACATATTTTCAATCTCTCATCTCTGCTCAAGCCTCTAACCCCAAGCGACTTTTTAAAACATTTAAATCACTTCTTGTCCCTCCCTCACCTAACCCACCAGCCACTGTCAGTGCGCAAGATCTTGCTTCCTATTTCAAGGACAAGATTGACAAGATCCGAAATGAAATGGTATGCTCTTCCACAGCAAGTGACCTGCTCAATTCCCTGCCTGAACCCTCTAACACCTTCTCTTCTTTTGATCCTACAAATGAAGATGAAGTATCTGCACTCTTTTCATCTGCCTACTCTAATACCTCTCCCCTTGACTCTATACCCTCACAAATTAGTAAAGCTCTGTCTACTGTGCTCATCCCAACCTTAACGAAAATCTGTAATCTCTCCCTGTCTACTGGTATCTTTCCTTCTCTATACAAGCATGCAGTGATTACTCCCATTCTGAAAAAACAAAACTCTGACCCGAACTCTCTCTCTAACTACCGTCCCATCTCTCAGCTCCCATGCCCCTCCAAGCTACTGGAGAGACTTGCCTACACTCGCCTCACACACTTTCTTAACTCACACAGCCTACTGGACCCACTTCAGTCAGGATTTCGTGCCCAACACTCCACAGAGACAGCACTGACTAAGGTAGTGAATGATTTGGTCACTGCTAAATCTAAAGGACATTTCTCTCTCCTTATTCTCCTTGATCTCTCTGCTGCTTTTGACACTGTTGACCACTCTCTTCTCATACAAACACTACAATCCCTAGGTATTCAGGACACAGCCCTTTCTTGGTTCTCATCCTACCTATCTAATCGCTCCTTCAGTGTTCGTTTCTCTGATTCCACCTCTCCTTCGCTACCTCTCTCAGTTGGAGTACCGCAAGGCTCAGTCCTAGGTCCCCTGCTTTTCTCTATCTATACCACATCTCTTGGCAAACTAATCAACTCTTTCGGATTTCAGTACCATCTGTATGCGGATGATACTCAAATCTACCTATCCTCCCCTGATTTGTCACCATCTGTATTGGGCCGTGTCACTGAATGCCTTTCTGCCATTTCATCTTGGATGACATCTCGCCACCTCAAACTTAATATTTCCAAAACAGAATTAATTATATTTCCACCGGCCAATAGTAGTTTCCAACCTGATATCTCTATCACTGTTGAGAACTCTGCAATCACCCCTACCCCACAAGCTCGCTGCCTAGGTGTCATTCTTGACTCTGAACTGTCCTTTGTTACCCACATTCAATCTGTCTCAAGATCATGTTACATACATCTAAGAAACATATCCAAAATACGCCCTTATCTTACACAAGACACAGCAAAAACTCTAATCCATGCTCTCATTATCTCCCGCATTGATTATTGTAATAGTCTCCTGACCGGTCTTCCCAAACATAGGCTCTCACCACTACAATCCATTTTGAATGCAGCTGCGAAGCTAATCTTCCTTGCCAGACGTTCATCGTCTGCAGATCCGCTCTGTCAGTCCCTCCATTGGTTACCGGTATTCTACCGTATTAAATATAAAATACTTTTACTCACATACAAGGCTATTAACCAAACTGCACCAACATACATCTCTTCACTCATCTCAAAATATCTCCCTACCCGACCTCTCCGCTCTGCACAAGATCTACGTCTCTCATCCACACGCATTACTTGTTCACACTCAAAATTACAGGACTTTATCCGGGCTTCACCCACTCTGTGGAATGCCCTCCCACGCACAGTAAGACTCGCCTCTAGTCTCCAAACCTTTAAATGTTCCCTGAAAACTCACCTCTTCAGACAAGCCTATCAAATTCCAGACCCACCCACATAACCTTCAGTGCTTCCCTATCTAATTACATCCTCTGTAGAGTATTCATAACATCACATATCTTGTCTTTCTTTAGTCTCACACCCTCCTGACACTTGGATAACTTTGTGGGGTATCATCATACAACCCATTAAGAACCTAGCAATCTGGTGGACCATTATGCAATAGTTAGCATCAATCCTTGTGTATCTATGCCTATTTCCCTATAGATTGTAAGCTTGCGAGCAGGGCCTTCCTACCTCTGTCTGTCTGTTTTTACCCAGTTTTGTTCTATTACTGTTGTTCTAATTGTAAAGCGCAACGGAATATGCTGCGCTATATAAGAAACTGTTAATAAATAAATAAATAAATAAATAAATCCACGCCTGCTTGCAGGAACAGTAGAAAACGGGCCAGACAAAATTCCACAGGGGAATATTTTTGACCATCACACCACAAGACATATTTCTTCCAAATACGGTGATAATGTTTGGAAGTGACCTTTTGACCCTCACTCCACAAGACATATTTCTTCTAAATATGGTGATAATATTTGGAAGTGACCTCCTTTCGGGCCTGGATAATAGTGGAAACCACCTTGGATGGAAGACCCTTTCTGGTTAAAATCTCCCTCTCAACTTCCAGGCCGTCAAATGTAGCCGCTGTAAGTCTGGATAGGTGAACGGACCTTGTTTAAGAAGGTCCTTGAGAAGCGGCAGAGGCCAGGGTTCCTCCAGTGGCAGAGTCAGGAGGTCCGCATACCAGGCCCATCGAGGCCAATCCGGGGCAATGAGAATTGCCTGAACTCTTTCCTTCTTGAGTCTTTTGAGAACTCTTGAGATGAGAGGAATTGGAGGAAACAGGTAAACGAACTGGTATGTCCATGGCATCGTCAGGGAGTCTACCGCAACCGCCTGTGGGTCCCTCGTTCTGGAGCAGTAACGATGGAGCTTCTTGCTGAGACGAGAAGTCATCAGGTCTGGGTCTATTACGTTATGTCGGCGCTCGGGATGTCGGCGCCCAGCAAACCGGCGCAGGGATCCTGACTGCCGACATGCCGGCAGCGGAGTGAGCGCAAAAGAGCCCCTTGCGGGCTCACTGTGCTCGCCACGAAGCGGCCACGGTGGCACGTGGCGCTATTTACTCTACCTCCAGGGATGTCGTGGACTCCCCTAGACGGAGAATAGTTGACGGTATGCCGGCTGTCGGGATCCCGGCGCCGGTATGCTGAGCGACGGGATTCCAACAGCTGTCATATCAAATGCCTCCCATCAGGTCTATCTGTGGACAACCCCACTGGTGAACAAGTTGTTGAAACACCTGAGGGTGGAGGCCCCATTCCCCCAGATGGAGGTCATGCCTGCTGAGGAATTCTGCTTCCCAATTGTCCACTCCTGGAATGTAAACGGCTGAGAGGGCCCTTGCGTTGGCTTCCGCCTAGAAGAGTATTCTTGACATTTCTTGCATTGCGGCCCTGCTTCTTGTTCCTCCCTGTCGGTTGATGTACGCTGCTGCCGTGGCGTTGTCCGACTGCACCTGAATGGCCTGATTCCGAAGGAGGTATGAGACCTGTATTAGAGTATGGTAAATTGCTCTGAGTTCCAGGATGTTGATTGGAAGAGCAGATTTCTGAAACGACCCTGTCCCCTGGAACTGCGCTCCTTGAGTCACAGCCCCCCAACCCCGGAGGCTGGCATCCATTGTCAATAGCATCCACGACTGGGTGTTGAAACTCCAACCCTCCACCAGATGGGTGACTTGTAGCCACCATAGTAGGGATATCTGTGCCTTCGGTGACAGAGTTACATGCTGATGCATGTGTAGGTGCGATCCCGACCATTTGTCCAACATCATCATAGGAGGCCACCATCTTGCCTAACAAGCGAATGCAAAGATGAATAGAGACCACGCGAGGTTTCAGCACCAACCGGACCATGGACTGAATAGTCAAAGCCTTGTCCATTGGAAGGTATACCTTCTGAGACACCATATCCAGGATCTTTCCTAGGAACTGAATTATCTGAGACGGTTCCAAGTGAGACTTCTGGAAGTTGAGTATCCATCCTTGATCCGTAAGCAATCAAGTAGTCAAGTTGATACTGTGCAGTAGCTGTTCCCTGGACACCGCCTTTAGTAGGAGATCGTCCAGGTATGGGATTATATGGACACCCATCATGCGTAATTGTAGCATAATTTCCGCCATGACCTTTGTGAATACCCTTGGGGTTGTGGAGAGACCAAAGGATAAGGCCTGAAACTGGAAATGTTGGTCCAGTATCGCGAACCTGAGGAACGCTTGGTGAGGGGGCCAAATTGGGATATGCAGGTATGCATCCTTGATATCCAGGGATACTTCCAGATTCGCTATCACTGCTCTTAGAGATTCCATCTTAAATTTGAACACCCGAAGATACAGGTTCAGTGATTTGAGGTTCAAGATTGGTCGTACCGAGCTGTCCGGCTTTGGAACAACAAAGAGACTTGAGTAAAACCCCTTTGTGTGCTGGTGAGAAGGAACTGGAGCAGTAACTCCTGTAGAAAGCAGCTTTTGCACTGCCTCTTGTAAGGAATCTGTTGCTACTGGTGATGCTGGTAAGCCTGATCTGAAGAATCTGAGAGGAGGGAGTTCCTGGAATTTCAGCCAGTATCCTTGGGATGTGAGGTCCCTCACCCAAGGATCCCGGCAGGACTCTGCAAATGTGGGAGAAGTGTTGAAGGCGAGCACCTACCTGAAAGTCACCTTGCTGCTGGGGCCTACCATCATGCGGAGGGCTTTGTGGAAGAGGATCCGGAGTCCTGGTCCAGAGTTTCAGCAGCAGCTGGTTTACGGGACTTACCGCGAGATCCTCTAGCAGCATTGGAGGCACCTCTGGCTTTGCCTCTGAATCTGGCCACCCGAAAGGACTGCAGGGAGGGCCTAGGATAGAGACATCTGGCAGGTGGCGGGGCAGACGGCAGATATGTAGCTTTACCTGCAGTTACATTAGATATTCACTTGTTCAGTTCTTCCCCAAACAAGGCATCACCTGTAAAAGGAAGGTTCTCAACCCCTTTTTAAGAATCAGCATCTGCTGACCATTGACGCAGCCATAGGGCTCTACGAGCTGATACTGCCATAACAGTGGTACGGCCGTTAATGATACCAAGGGGCAGATGTATTAACCTGGAGAAGGCATAAGGAAGTGATAAACCAGTGATATATGCTAGGTGATAAACGCACCAGCCAATCAGCTCCCAACTGTTAATTGACATATTGGAGCTGATTGGCTGGTGCCTTTATCACCTTGCACATATCACTGGTTTATCACTTCCTTATGCCTTCTCCAGGTTAATACATCTGCCCCCAAGTTCTTTAACAGCCTCGCTCATAAAGATTGTAGCATCTTGGATGTGTCGTAGTAATGTAACTATCTTTTCCTGAGGTAGTGTAAGCAGCCCCTTCAGAATCTCATCAGACCATTTTACCATGACTCTAGAAATCCAGTCGCACACTATGGTAGGGCATTAGCCTACGCCTGCTGCAGTGTAAATTATTTGAGAGTGATTTCAATCTTGTGATCTGCTAGGTCTTTAAGAGAAACTGCCCCAGGTACAGGTAAACCAATCTTACGTGACAGCCTGGACACAGAGGTATCCACTGTCTGTGGGATTTCCCAGATTTTCCTATCTTCTGTAGGGAAAGGAAATTCATTTAGCACCCGTTTCGGGGTAATAAATTTCTTGTCAGGAGTTATCCATACTGCCTTAGCCAGAGAATCTAATTCTTTAGAAACCGTGAAGGTTGCAAAGGACTTAGGTTTTACATTAAAAAACAATTCCTCTGTCTGTTCTTCCTCCTAATCTGTGATATTGAGCAACCTTTCTGATAGCATAAATGAGGGCCTCCTTGGGGACAAGGAATTATCCTCGTCCATCTCTGCACCTCCCTCATCAAACTCTGGTAGTTCAGAATCAGAGTCAAATTGTAATAGTTGTGGGGGAGTGTGTTTATGAGAGACCAACAGGGGGTGCAAAGGAGCCTGCCTGTGGTCGGCAGCAGCTAACACAAACGTGTCCATTGTTTGTTTCAGGGTCTGTCTTTCTTGTTTAGCCGTAGCTAACTCTGAATTAATATTGGTAATAATTATATTTTTAAATGATTCCATCCACTCAAGTCCCTGCACATTACTACCTTGTGAAGGAATTGAGCATTGGGTACACATTAGGGACCCTTGTGAGGAAGGTGTAAACCTAGCCGTGCATAAAGTACACACAGACTTATTTACAGACATGCTTAAGCAGAAAACGCACAGATCAGTATGAAACACAGTGCAGTATTAGTGAGACAGCACACTTATCCCAGACCACCCTGAATGGAGTGACACAGAGAGGATTTTTGGACCAGCACACAACACCACAGACCGAGCAGCTGGGTGTCCCTTATGTGTAAATTTCCACACAGCGGTATAACCGCTGACTATGTGCTCCCCCCTTCACTATAACCCCCTGGTACCAGTTACAATGGTGATTCAGTGGGTCTTGTGGAGGAGCAATCTCCGCATGCAGCCAGTCAGAGCAGCAGCAGCAGGAAATGGCGCCGTTTAGCCTCTGGTCCTGCTCTCCGGGAAGCCCCGCCCCATAATGGCGCACGGTCCCTGCATTTTATTTATACTGGCTTACGCCATTAAATGTGTAAAACGAGAACACGGAACCCCCGTTTACCTTGCTGCAAGTTTGGGTACTCAGTGAGCACCGCGGCCTGTAGCCGGGTGATCACTGTCCCTTCATGCCGCCAATTTGCACCGGGGACCCGCTAACTGGGCCCCCGGTGTGAAACTCACCACACCGCGTATCTTTGGCATCTGTTAGGGGTGGCGGCATGCTGCCGGCGTGGGCTCACACTGTGGGAGTGTGAGAAACATCACCTCAGGAGCTCAGTGTCCTGTCAGCAGAGATACGAACCATTAACTCTAAGGATGTTGGATCGTTCCCCCAAGTCCCACGATGCAGGCAGACTGGTTGTCAACCAGTGCTGCCTGAAAATAACAAACTAAAATTAATTTCTGAAGAAAACTCCCTGGAGAGCAACAGAATGCACCCGGCTCCTTGGGCACATTTTTCTAAACTGAGTGTGCTAGGAGGGGCACAGGGGGGAGGAGCCAGCACACACTATTAATTTCTTAAAGTGCCAGGCTCCAGTGGACCCGATCTATACCCCATGGTAATCTACTCTTCCCCAGTATCCACTAGGACGTTAGAGAAAAATAATCTAATTATTGAAGTGAGATAGAACTTACATCTATTCAATAACATGACCACTGGATATGATCGTAATACATTTCAA
This sequence comes from Pseudophryne corroboree, assembly GCF_028390025.1. NCBI lineage: Eukaryota > Metazoa > Chordata > Amphibia > Anura > Myobatrachidae > Pseudophryne > Pseudophryne corroboree. The sequence continues at coordinate 770,514,569 of NC_086447.1, forward strand.
CCACACTCGATAGAGATAAATACACTACACCTCCCAATAAGACTTGTCCATTGAAAAATATTATATGTGAATTATAAAAACCATTACATCTACAATGAAACTATGAAGCATGCATGATATACAAGGATGTCCAGTTAGAGTGGACATGCCCAAGGAGCACAAAAATGGTCTATATAAAAAACACATACAGAATTGCGCATATTCCAGTCTTCTAGCGCAAACACAACGCATATTTCCAAAAGTAGGAAAAATATATTTTTTTCAATTCAATAATTTTTTTATTGAGTTTTATAAAATTTGACAAAAAAATTAACAATTTCAAAACAAAAAAATAAACAACCTTTCACAGATACAAAGACATACGTATCTAGTCATGTGTATGTAAACTCATTCTTGAATCCAGAATCTTCACAATGCTATTTGAATAATAGTACATTATCAACATATCACCGTAGCACATCTTTATAAGAACTTGTGAGCAACAAAAGAAGTGTGAACATATTACAGGAGTACTGGAACAGTAAATTAAACATGCGTTCATCTATAGTATACATATATCAATAATGCATGTCCTATGAGAAGAATGCGCCATGCATTTTAGCACATAACAAGACATGATAAGATATAACATATAATACGATATGACATGGCTGGCCACGGGCTACTCTTCACATGAATTACACAATCACCTCAAACAATATGCTTCAAATTGACACAAGCGCTTAAGCCTGAATAAGGAGAGTTCAACCATTTTCCCCAGATATTAATATACTTTTTCTCCGTATTCCTGGCCAGATATACAAATTTCTCATGCGCAGCTGTTTCTTTAACTAGAGATATCCAAGACTTTAAAACCGTGGCTTCACTAGCCAGTCTGGCTATGCACACCTTGGCTAGCGCACACAAATTTATAACATAGCATTTGTTGGGTTATCCAAAGCTTCCTCTTCTATAGCTGACAGTACACACACCGTGGGCGTGAAAACATGAGAGGAAATACCCATCCTAACCACAGCATGTATAACCCCCTTCCAGAATACCGCGACCATTGGACATAGCCAAATCATATGCAAAAAGTTGTCCGCTAGAGTGCCACACTTAGGGCATTTTGAGCTGTGGGATCCTCCAATATATGACAGTCTCAGCGGAGTTATGTGTATTCTATGTAATATAAACAATTGTATTTGCTGATATCTTACAGTGGTAGTGGATAACCGAGGGGACCCCATAGCATCTTCCCATAAATCATCTGTTATTGGGCCCAAATCTGATTCCCACTTGTTCTTAAGAGATGTTAGTGATGTGCATGAAGTATATGACTATATATATATTAGAGACTAACCGTTTATTTCCTACATTTTGTAATTTTGTAACAGTAATTTAACCGGAGAGTCATTAAAGATTTGTGCATTGATGGCATGCCTCAATTGAAGGAAGTGATAAAAAAATTATGATGGGACATTATAGTCCTGCTGAAGCCGTTGAAAGGATTTAAATACTTTGCCGATTTATAAGTGTCCCAGAGAAAATACACCCCACTTCCCCCACACTTCTTTTACTTGAAGCTGAGACAATTCTGGTAGACCGTACTTATTGTCCAGTGGGGTATATGGATCAATACCTTGGCCGTGCAATATAGAATGTACCAGCTTCCAAACAGTGATAGCTTGCTTTATAAGTGGCACTTTGGACATTTTAGTACTCCCACAAAGAAGCAGTTGTAATGGTGTACCACCTGGATACTCTTGTAGTATCAGTTGTGAGTGTAGGGCTGAGTTATCAAAATCATTAACCCATTCCCAAAGGTGCGCTAACTGTGCCGCATAGTAATAAAATTTAAAACTGGGGAGAGCTAGTCCTCCCAGTACTTTTTTCCTAGTCAGAGTGTCAAATTTTAAGCACGCCCTTTTGCTGGCCCATATTAAGGAAGGAAGCATGCCGTCAATTTGTTTAAAGGTTTTCTGGCTGCAGAACATATAGTAGTTTGGGTTGCAAGACTGTTTTTGTCATGTTAACCCTTCCTGTAATAGTCAAGGGCAGTTCCCCCAGATCCGTACTCTATTACGAAGATAATCTATTTGTGGCGTGATACTGAAGGAATAAAATTTATGAGGGTCATTGGACACCCAAATTCCCAAGTATTTGAAGGAATCCACCCATTTTAGTGGGAGAGAAACCAAAGGAGAAGTAGGGATATCTCCCTTAAGCGGAAATATAGAGGATTTGTCCCAGATGATTAGAAGCCCACAGTATTGCCCAAATGCGTTTATTTATTTATTTATTATTAGCTGTTTCTTATATAGCGCAGCATATTCCGTTGCGCTTTACAATTAGAACAACAATTATAGAACAAAACTGGGCAAAGACAGACAGACATAGAGGTAAGAGAGCCCTGCTCGCAAGCTTACAATCTATAGATAATATCTAAAATTTTGGGCATAGACTCAGCATAGTTATCCACAAATAATAAAATGTCATCTGCGTATAGAGCTATTCTGTCCTCTCTGGTGCCTACCTTAAGACCTAAGATCTCGTTATTTGCCCATATAAGGCATGCAAGTGGTTCTATAGCAATAGGAAATAGGTTAGAGGAAAATGGGCATCCCTGCCATGTGCCCTGGGATAAGGGGAAGGATTGTGACACAAAGCCATTCACAGCTTCTCTGGCCAGGGAAGAGGAATACATCAATCTAACATATTTAATAAAATTGGGGCCTATACCGAACCTACGCATTGTCTCCCATAAGTAAGCCCACTCTACTGAATCAAAGGCCTTATCAGCGTCCAATGAAACTATAATGGAGGAGGGAGCCCTCTCACGCGGAGCTTGTAAATGAGTAAACAACCTTCGAAGATTAATTGAAGTCGATTTTCTAAGCATAAACCCCGTTTGATCAGGGTGTATAATTTGTGTAATAACCTGGTTTAGTCTACCCGCTAGGACTTTGGCTAAAATTTTAATATCAGTGGGCAAAAGAGAAATAGGACGATAAGATTCAACCTTTCTGTGATCTTTATCAGGTTTAGGGATAACCACAATTAATGCCTCTGCCATGGATGGAGGAAGTGTGTTCTGTTCAAAAATTGAGTTAAATAACTGGAGTAACCGGGGGACAAAGAAATCCAAGTGCTTCTTGTATAGCTCAGATGGTATACCGTCCAGTCCCAAAGCTTTACCACCAGGACAGGCCTTAATCGCAGCCTCAATCTATTCTGGTGATAAAGGTGCCTCCAAGAGATCACGTGCTTCACAGGACAAGGAGGCAAAGTGTACATTCTGCAAATAGTTATCCATTTCCAGCGTGGTACAGTCCAATTTGGAACTATATAACTGCTGGTAGTATGATACAAACCCGATGCAATCTGTGGGGTCTGTAGAAGGATAGCACCATCTGAGCCATTAAGCTCAACCACAATATTTGAGGATCTTTCCCCTCGCGCTAGGCTGGCTAGATATGAACCCAGCCTATCACCAGTAGCATAAAGAGTATGAGAAGAAAAAAGGAGTCTATGCTGAGTCTTTTCCAACAAATAATCTTTCCATTCTTTCTGGGTCATCAACCAGGCCGATTTGGAACTATCCAAATGATCCTTCAAGTATAACACTTCCGCAGCAACACACTGGGCTTCCAGTTCAGATTCTCGACATTTAAAAAAGGATTTTAGATTAGACACTCTCTTAATCAAGTTCCCTCTCAGGAACGCCTTAAACGCACCCCATTAAATAGATATAGAGTTCTCAGCCCTGTTAAACTCAAAAAATTCTTGCCATGCAGCCACTAAGTCAGAGCCCTCACCCATGTGTGTAGGCCAAAATGGGTTTAATTTCCACACTGCCTGTCCACGGTGACAGTTGAGGTCAAAAGTGAGTGTTAGGGGGGAGTGGTCCGAGATGCCTCTAGTCTCATACCTAATAGTTTGAACCATGGGAACTAAAGCACTCGAAAGGATGGCCAAGTCGATCCTAGAGAAAGTGGAATGAGAATGTGAGAAACAGGAATATTGTTTAAAATTTGGATGTGTTAATCTCCACGGATCGACAAGACCCAACCCCGATACAGAATCAGCAAAGCCAGATCTCACAGAATATAGATTAGAGGGCGTCGCAGAAAGCCTGTTGAGCTCTGGATTCAAAACACTGTTAAATTCCCCCAGATAAATAGTGGATATCCCAGGTGAGGAGGCCATAAACCCAGCTTCTTTTTTAAGTATATCAGGAGAGTAAGGAGGAGGCACATACACTACGATTAAAATAAAGTAAATTTTACAGTTCAAAAATACGTATCTCCCCCATTGGTCCGTTTGTACAGACACTAGAAAAAAGGGAACGGCTTTCTTTATAAGAATAGAGAGTCCCCGTGAAGCAGACGTATGCATTGAGTGGAACGCCCATCCCACCCAGGGTCTCTTAAGAGATAAAATCTTACTGCCCACTAGATGAGTCTCCATTGGCATATTATATCAGATGATATCTGTCTTATCTGCCTAAGTATCAGGGATCTCTTGATTTTGTCATTAAGCCCCCTCACATTCCTTGACAGAACTCTAATTCCAGTCATAGGGGATCTTACCTGTAATGAGGCCTAGAGCCCACAGCCAGCCACATCTGTCACCCAGCATAACAGTATCAAAGTTTTGTTGCGCAATACATATAACAGCAATCCACACACAAGCAAAACATAAATATCCACACTAGGGTAGCCTTGAAGATAACCCACCCCCTCCCTGTATACTACTCTCAACCTGCAGCATACTTGGTTCCCTAAACAATTAACCTATCCCTTAAAAAGAAAAAATTGTTATACCAACAATAGTAAAAAAAAAAAAACCACACATTGAATCTATAGTCAAAAGAAAAACGGGGAAGAGAGAGTGGGAGCCAAGAATTTAATGGCACTAGGATAGGAGAAGCTCCCAGCAATTAAACTATTCAAGAAAATTATCCCCCCTAGGGCTAAAACACAATAAAATAGTAATTATCCCAAATATTGAGGACCATATTATAAGAATTTGCTATAAAGTATAGACTCAGACCTAATATAGCCGAGTGGAACACTAGAACACCAAGAATAGCGGTGCATCCACATATCACCTGAAATACAATCTCAGGGTAAAACCAAAAAACTTGTTACTGGAAATTGTTTATCCGTAACTATAAGCATATACCAGACATATCCACACAGCAGTAAGACAGATTTAAAACGCATAGGCAAAACATGTGCAGAATAATACTTGCAGCTGGAACCTCAAGGATTGTTCATGCATCAGCAAGAGCACGTCTCGCTGGAAAGCGTCCATCAAGCCACACTGACGCCTCACAAGGAGTTGCAAAGAATTTAGTTTCTCCATCTGCTATCACCCGTAACTTTGAGGGGAACAGCATGGCATAGGGTATATTAAGCTCATGGAGCCTCCTTTTAATTGGTATAAATTGAGCTCTGTCTTTCTGTACGTCCACTGCAAAATCCGGAAAGACAGATATTGGCGACCCATTCCACTTGAGAGGACCTTTGGTTCGAGACAACTTAAGAACAGTGTCCCGGTCACGGAAATTAAGGAATTTGGAAATAAAAGTGCAGGTCAGGGCACCTGGAGGCAACGGGCACATCGGTATCCTATGGGCTCGTTCCACCATGAAGTAAGGTGAAAATTCCTCAGTCCCGAATGCCTCCTTGAGCCACCTTTCGAGAAATCTCTCAGGAGATGAGCCCTCCTCTTTTTCGGGTAAGCCAATAAAGCTTACCCGAAAAAGAGGATATGTTGTGTAGTAAACGCAGATATGTTGTGTAGTAAACGCCCTTCCATATCTGTTAGCTTTTTACGCACCTCGGTCATCTGGGATTCCAAGGCATTGGTTCCTCTTTCCTAGCGGAGTGACAGTGTCCTCGAGTCAACCTCCCCGACCCTTTCTCTCACGCTGAAGGTCTTAATAGAAAGATCAGCTTGCACTTGCACTTGTCCAATCTTATCAGCTAATCTGGCTTCGCTGGGGCATTTACTGCATCCAAGACTTTTTGAATAGCAGCTTCTGGCGTTACAGGAGGTGCAGAGCTGTCTGAGGGGGATGGGGGTGAGGTGTTAGGTTGCAGATCCCCCACCTGCTGTTGTTGAGGAGGAGGGTTCCTGGAAAACCTCTCCAATTTGCCCGCCGCAGAAGCGTGCTGGTGACCTTTCACCATTTTGGCAAATAACTTGTCTTGGCACTGGATATTAAGTATGAAATGATTCAAGTAGAAGGCAAGTCGTGCAGTCCAATATCCCGGGGAGTGTGGGTATATTAAAGATAACGGTAGTAGGTGCACAAGAAGTATAGGAGATATATACAGAGAATGTCAAATCCTTGTGCCTCACTGGTTATTTCAGGATCAGTGCTGAGAGCAACAACTACCAGTGCACACTATACCGAGACAGTGCTAAAGGGATACTCCTCTCAAAATGGCCCCCGTCCCTCTGCTTAATATATCAATGCTGTCCCCCTCACCTCCCTCTGACCTCCGCAACAAATGTAGAAATTCCTCAGAAGGTGCTGCAGCAGGTAGATAGGGTATCTGTGTACCAGGCTTGTGGATAGCAGGGGATCAGAAGAGCGGTGCCACACACGGTGCAGGCCCGCCTCAAGTCTACCACAATCACGGCAGCCCGTGGCAGCAGTCTGGTCGGGCTGTGCTGATGTAGGAGAGGTGCACGCCAGCAGCGCGGGCAGCGGAGGAGCGAGAGAGCGGTGCCCCACACCGTGCAGGTCCGGCTCAGTCCTCCCAGAACAGTGGCACCCTGCAGCGGCAGTTCGTTCTCCTCGCCCTCCGAGGTACGTCCCGGAGACTCTTCTCAATGGCAGTAGAAATGAGCGCCAGAGACACGGGCAGCCGGAGAACAGGAAAGCAGCATCCCACGTGTCACAGGCCCGCCTCAGTTCACCCACGATAGCGGCTCCCAGCGCAGTGGTCCCGGTCCCTTTGCAGTACAAATTGGGTCCAAGCAGGGCACCCACTGCTCACACAGGTGTGGTCCACTTTACAGTCCCAGGGGGAGAAGCAGGATCTGTCCACAGGATATATATGCTGGAGAGCTACACAACTCGTGTGTTACTCCATGCTCGTTGTGGCCAAGCCCCCAGGAAAAGTATATTTAGAATTTAATTTTAACACCAATACAGCTTGATTCTATGTACCGGCAATACAGCTGACAGCACAACGGTAAATAATCATGTTCACAGTTATACTGCCAGTGGGAGGGGAGGCAGTTGACGGACAGATAGACAGTCATTAGGTAAACACCATACGGTCGTCAGTCAACTGGTCGACAGTTAAAAGTCCAACAGGGTAAAAATGTCCAACAGTCAAACGGTCGACAGGGCCAAAATTGGCGAACATGTTATTTAGGGATTTTTCATGCTTTTACAACTTTTTTTTTTCATTTACTATCCATGTCACAAAATACTACCTTTAGTAATTGAGCCAGAAGCATGGCAAGCAAAGCAAGCCCGTGAGGGGCCGAATTTCAAGTAATTTGGAAAAAAGGTGTTTCAAAATACAAAATAACACAAAAAATATATAAATCTTTTTTTGTGTAGACATTTTGACCCTGTTGACCTTTTGACTGTCGGACTTTTGACCCTTTTGGACTTTTGTCGCTGTCGGACTTTTGAATGTCAACCTTTTGACTGTCGGATTTTTGACCCTGTCAGACTTTTGACTGTCGACCATATGGTGTTGACCTAATGACTGCCTATCGTTTTATTGTCTAACTTGTACATCAGACCCCAGCGGGAGTGTAAAATGCTGTAAGTAGCATTTCACACTTGCCGACATCACAGTGTCTGTATGCTGGTACCCCCATAATGTTTGTCGACATTCTGATTGTCAACAAGCCAACTAGTTCCCTTAGAAAGTATTTCAAATTCTATGTCTTCTGAAAAAAACAAGGCATACATTTGTGAGGTCGCTGCATAATAAAATGAGCGCTACTGACGTTGGAATGTGACGAGTGTAATCATCAAAAAATGGGCTAAGCACAGGACTAAGAAAACCCTCAGTAGCTAAGGGATTAATTGGTACAAAGGATAGTGTTCATTCTAGCACCCTGCACCTTTGAAAACCCGTGCAATTCCCCTTTCCTACCTGCAGTGTCGCTCTCTGCTGTGGTGCTTCTAGCACAGTCTGGTCTGTATCTCAGTGCTGAAGAGGCACTGCATAGATTTTGAAGGTTGCATGCTGCTAGAATGAACACTAAATGTATATATTTGGGTTATCATTGATGTCCAGTCATTTTTAAATATCAACTGAATGAAAAGAGCATATTTAATCTGTCAACAATGCATTGATACGTTATATGGGATTTGCAACACATATACGGGCAGTGTCGGACTGGGGCATGAAGGGCCCACCGGGGAAAGACAGTGGTAGGGGACCATGCTTAGGGGTGTGGTCAGCCACCCCAGAGATTTTGGCTAGCCATTAGAGAGTGCATGGTCCCCTTGATGAACATATATAGTAAATACTGCTAATGCATGCATGATAACAGCAATGCTCTGCTGTGAATACACAACAGCCCTATGCAGTATAGACATACAGCGCCGTAACTACTGAGGGCGCAACGGGCAGCGGCTTGTAAGGAGTCAAATTGACTCATTACAAGCCGCCTCTGCTGTGCTGGTTGCGCTTCGCTCATCCCAGCATTCATAGCGGCGCCGGGCAGCCAAGCGGAAGGAGAGGGACAGCTGCAGCGGCGCCTCTACCAATTACATAGCGCTGCTGCGGCTCCAGTCCCGCGCTCTCCTCCTCCTTCCCCCCTGCCCGGGATCTGCCAGCACCGAGGAGCCTGACTGCCAGCGGGGAGAGATGGTAAGTATCTATCTATCTCTCTCTCTCTTTATCTCTCTCTCTCTCTATCTATCTATCCTGTCTGCCGCAATGTGTAAAAAGGGGGACTGTCTGCCATAATGGGTAAAAAGGGGGACGCTGTCTGCTGTAATGTGTAAAAAGGAGGCGCTGTCTGCCGTAATGTGTAAAAAGGGGACGCTGTCTGCCGTAATGTGCAAAAAGGGGAACGCTGTCTGCCGTAATGTGTAAAAAGGGGGACGCTGTCTGCCATAATGTGTAAAAAGGGGGACGCTGTCTGCCGTAATGTGTAAAAAGGGGGACGTAGTCTGCCGTAATGTGTAAAAAGGGAGACTGGCTGCCGTAATGTGTAAAAAGGGGACGCTGTCTGCCATAATATGTAAAAAGGGGGACTGGCTGCCGTAATGTGTAAAAAGGGGACGCTGTTTGCCGTAATGTGTAAAAAGGGGGACTGGCTGCTGTAATGTGTAAAAAGGGGACGCTGTCTGCTGTAATGTGTAAAAAGGGGGACTGTCCGCCGTAATGTGTAAAAGGGGCTCTACTTGGTGTAGTGGCACTACTGTGCAGCGTAATTTGAATAATGGAGACTACTGTGCACCGTAGTATGAATTGGTATTATTTTGTGGCCACGCCCCTATATATTTTTTGCGCGCATAAGGCTCGCACTGCCCCTATCTTGCATGGGGGGGGGGGGGGAGCAATGCCGTTCCAGCGCTAAAATGCTTAGTTACGGCACTGTAGACATATGTATAACTCAAGTGCATAGTCTAGAACTTTATCCTTAGAGGAGAAGGAGGGACCCACCGGGGGTTTTCCCCTGTGGGCAACTCCGACCCTGTATGCTGGTAACCTTCTTATATATTTGGTGCGAATACACAAATGTGCAAGGACAATTCTTCCAAGCCTGAGATTGCCCAGAAAGTCAGGGACAGCTGACAATTATCGGGATACCGCCACAATCATTCAAAAGCATGATTTAAGATACTTTTAAATAAATAATGATGCTATACCTTAGTCTTAATGGTTAATATTAGTTCATAGACCAAATTCTCTTTTTCTTGAAGGGATGATCGGAGGAAGCAATTTTCTTTTTTTAAAGCTTTTATATTTGACAGCAACGAGCTTTCTTCCTCAGATGACACCTAGGAAGAAATACAATTGACTTTTTTTCATATGCATTAGTGCGCAGAATATGCTTTGTTCATGTAACTTTATTTAAACAGTTTTACTAAACATACAGGAATAAATGTAATAGGGTGCGAGAAGCCGGAGGTGCGGGACTTTGAGTGAGAGTGCCTGTATTTTTAAAGCAGCAATCATTTACAAAGCAAAACTGGTTTTGCCTTGTAAATGATTGCTGCTTTAATAATATGGGCATTCTCATAATAATACTTTATCCGTGTGTCTTCCAAGAACTCCTTGTTTAGGTACCGTGGTTTATCCAGACTATCCTGCTGGCCTTGGCCAGTCTGACTACTATCATTTGTGCTACACAGACCATACCTTACTCTACTATACTCTAAAACTGCCATCTGGTGCCAGAAATAGTACTACAGGGAAATATAAAAATGCACGTTGGAAAAGCCAATGGGTGGGTTTTAAGTAATAGCTTAGATATTGCCAAATTTGCAGTTCTTCAGCTATTCCTCACATGAGCTGCAAATATCTTGTCATAGAGTAAATGTGGGTAATATATTGCCATAAAGATACCATTTTAAGCCATATCTCACAGTCCTAATTTTAATTTCTACATTTACTGCATAGAAATTGCTGGATGCCTAGTTCAAAATGCTGTCAAAATCATGTTGAATAATAGAGGTCCCTCTGGTCGGTGAGATAGAAGCTATTTGGACTGTTTCATTAAGGGAAATAAATGTTGTATCTTCAAAATAAGACACAGATTAGTCCCTGTTTGCCTGTTTCGTTATTATATAGAGTAGCTGTACAACAGGAGTGTGCCAGCAGAGGAGCTGGACCCGCAATACCACCACGCGGAGTGAGCAGGAAGAGAGTGACCAGCATACAATTATCCCCTCCCAAGGGCTGTGCTGCATCAGTAGACTGCACGACCCTGTTTTCTCTCCCTTCATGGCTCTTCCTCCTTGGCGTGACCTGCCTAACAGGCTGCTGCTTCCAAATGCTGTGTGGCAGATGAGATCTCTAACTAGTAAGTTTGGGTAATAGTTTATGGTAGGTAACAGTATGAATGAGGGGGTAAGGGGTTAATCCTTTAATGGGGATAATTAAGATTACGTTTTTTTTATTAGATTGAACTGATTAGGATGTTAATGTACTCTAAAGGGGCTAATTATATTAATTACATTGAATGGGGGGGCTACAATGATGCACAAGTAGTTAATAGTTTTTAAGTAAGTGTTAATAGTTTTTAAGTAAGTGTTAATTACTGATTAAGGAGTGATATTGGAAAAGGATCTCTGTATCATTATAAGGTTGTCAAAAAAGGTTCAGAATCCCGACAGCCCACTCTATAGTACCCTAACCCTCCCCTGTCCCCTACCTTAACCCTCCCTTGTGGGTGCCTAAACCTAACCCTCCTCAGTGGTGCCTGACCCTAACTCTCCCTTCCCCGCTGTCTAAACCTGACCTTCCCAGCCCTAACCCTAACCCCCCTTCTCCTGCCTAAACCTAAACCCCCCCTTCCCGCTGGATGGACGTTTGGGATTCTGGCTGTCATTATTGTGACGCCGGTATCCTGAGCAACGTCGGTATTTAGATGCCGGGCTTGCGGTGTCGCTATATCGACTGCCGGGATCCCATCCGTCAGGAACATAAATGCATCCCACCATCTATATGGCTCAAGGAGGGAAGGGATGGGGGGGACCAAGCTAAGTTTTTGCCGAGGTGCCAGAAAACCTAGCTTCTCTATTGCTTACAACAACTGTCTTTTTGTCTTGTATCCATATGGGGCATTTATATTACCATGCAGACTGTACCATATATAATATGGCATTAACTTTACTTATGAGAGGAAAAGATTCAAAGAAATACTACATAAAAGAAAATAGTAAGGTAATAAGGTAAAATTGTACCTGAACTGATTTGTTGGCAACACTCTTCCTAGGCTCTTCAGTTCTAATGTGACTGGGAAAACACTTCGGTGTTGTACAGTTGGGCTGACCAATCCCTGCAATTCTAGGCAGACGCTCTGATATGTTAGTCCTGTTTGTATATAATGACTGTCTTAGATTTGTCACAGTAGGCCCCAGTTCTGACAGGCTTGTTCCACATAATATGAACTTTCTATTCAGCCTGTCTGTCATTATTTCATTACAAAATGATTGTTTATTGGCTTTATATTTCTCACTGTAAAGAAAAAAAAACAGTTTCTATTAGCTATTATTTAATCAGCTACAGTGTCCCTCTTGCCAGTGGCGTAACTACCGTGGGTGCAGGGGGTGTAGCTGCTATGGGCTCCAGGCTGTTTCCACGGCATGCAGCTCCACCTGCACCCGGACACAGGCTGCCTCATAAGCCTGCTGCTCCCCCTTTGCCCCCCCCCGTCCGCCGGACAGATTGGGTACCGCTGATAGCATGCCCCCCCACCCCCTCCCCCCACGGCTTCTGCAAGATGTAGTAGCTTCCCCCACCCCACACTGCACCAAATACTGGGACAGATTGGAGTAGTAAGGTGACGCGATTCACGGTGTTTAGTGGGCGGGGCCTAACGCCATGAAGTGCCCACCCCCATCAAGAGCTGGGCTCACTGCTGTACTGAGGTAGTATCTCTCTTGCTTATTCCCTCTCCCTCCCTCTCCCCCCACCCCAACCTCTCTCTCTTGAAACTCTCTATCATTTCTATCTCTCCATGACACTGTCTTTATCTCCGTCACTCTCTTCCTGAGACTGTCTGTCTCTCTCCTTGACACTGTCTCTCTCTCTCTCCCCCCCCCCCCCCCCTGACACTCTCTGACACTGTGTCTCTCTCAAGGACACTCTCCCTCACTCTCTTCCTGACACTGTGTATCTCTCTTCATCTATCCTTGACACTATCTCCCTTTCTCCCTGACACTGACTGTCTCTCTCCCTAACGCGCTCTCTCTCTCCATGACACTGTCTCCCTCTCTCTCTCTCCCTGACACTGTCTATCCCTGACACTGTCTCTCTATCCCTCCCTCCTGGCACTGTCTCTCTCCCTAACACTATTTCTCTCTCCCTCTCTTCTCCCTGACACACTCTCTCCCTTACACTGTCTCTCACTCCCCGACTCTCTCTATTTCCCCCTGACACCGTCTCTTTCTATTTCGCCCTCCCTCCTTGACACTGTCTCTCTCAATAAAACTGTCTCTCCCTCTCTCCCCGACACTCTCTCCTTGACACTGTCTCTTTCACTGACACTGTCTCTCTCTGATGCTCTCTCTCTCTGACACTATCTCTCCCTCCCTCTTTGACACTATCTCTCCCTCTCTCTTTGACACTGTTTCTTCCTGTCTCTCTTCCCCTGACATCATCTCTCTCTCCCTGACAGTCTTTCTCTTCCTGACACTGTCTCTCTCTCTGTGACACTCTCTCCCTGACACTGTATCTGACACCCCTCTCTCCCTCACACCCTCTCTCTCTCCCTCTTTCTCTCCCTGACACTCTCATTCCTGCTCGCTCCCATCCCTCTATCTTTCTCCTCCCCCTCTCTCTCTGACACCCTCCCTCTCTGATACCCTCTCTCTCTATTTCCCCGATGCCCTCTCTCTCTCTCTCTTTTACCTCTCATTCCTTTTTCTCTCTATTTCCGTTACCCTCTCTTGCTCCTCTCCTCTCTTTCTCTCACTCCCTCTTTTTACATGAAACCTCTCTCCCCCTCTCTTTCTCGCTCCTCTCTCATGTTCTCTATCTCCCCGACACTCTCTTTGTCTCTCTCTCATTACCCTCACTCTCTCTCTCTACTGCTTCCCTAAGTGGCATTGTAGTGAAAACGGAGGTGGGCCCTTTCAAGATCTTGCTATGGGGCCCACAACGTTCTAGTTATGCCCCTGAGTCTTGCACAAGTGCAGTGAGAGCTGTAATACCCCTTTCACATCGCACAAATAACCTGGTATCGACGTGGCATATTGCTGGGTCGACACGGGTCAGTGTGCGGTGTGAAAGCGCCAAGTCCGAATTTCCGGGTTGCCTGACCCGGAAATTCAACCCGGGTTATAAGCAGTGTTATTCCCGGGTTGGACACCGGGTCAGTGGCTGCGTAAACAGATTCCCTGGTCCCGTTTACTAGATAGGGAGAGGCGGCGCAGAGATGAGCTCATCTACCAGCGCCGCCTCCGCCCCCAATGCTGGCTCCCGATTCGGATCCCACCCGGGAAGGACCCGTTTCCAATTCCCGGGTGGGATTCGGCATTGGAGATCTGAAAGGGGTATACGAGGCCACATCTCCAAACAGCTTTCACAGGCTGCCTGACTCCCGGACACACAACCTTTTCTTCTCCAGCCAGCACTAGGTGGCTGCACAAGGCAGTTCCCTACAGTCAGTGTTTGGAGCCGACAAAGATGAGAGGGGTGGGTGAGAGGGAACAGGAGGAACAGAGAAGATGGAATTTGGTTTAATGTCTGCCGTATGTACGGCGCTACTTGTTGTGCTTTATAAATAAAATGTAATAATAATGGAGACGGGTGGGTGAGCGGGGCAGAGATTGAAGTGGGAGAAGCCAGGATAAAAAAAGCCGGGCACAATAGGCAGTGAACAGATGAATGATAAAACCAAAATACTAGTTCGTATATTCTTAACAAAACTAGTTACAGAAGCAGGAAGAAATCAGTTATATAATCAGTGCTATAATTTCAGAAATTAATAAAATAATTATTTGAAAAATTGTCCAGAGTATGGAAGGTACAATAATGTACATGCCTACACTCTTTCTCTGTAATTTTAGCCCCACCACCTCTTATTAGCATATCCACTCCAGGCTTCTCCCAGAGGAGAGAAAGTAAAAGTATGCAAGTATGACTATAAATCTTGTAGTAATTTGCAACAGCAAGCAACTACAGTATCTCACTCACTGCAAACACAGATGACAGGCAGCAAGTGGCGGATCTTACCTATGGGCTGCAGTACTGAAGCCCCCCCCCCCCCCAGTACAATCCACCACCCCAGTGGCGTAACTAGAAATTTTTCTCCCCCAAGCCAAAAAATAATCTGGCCCTTAGACATTATGCCACACACAATAATGCACATGACACAATATGCACACACCATAATGCCCCCGACACATTATGCCACACACCGTAATGCCTGTGACACATTATGACAGGAATCGCAATGCCTGTTATACATTATGCTACACACTGCAATGCCCCTGATACATTATAGCACATACAATTTCTGTGACACATTATGACACACACCGCAATGACCCTGAGACATTATACCACATACCACAATGCCCGTGATATAGTATACCACACACTGTAATGCCTGACACACACCGCAATGTCCGTAATACATTATGCCACGCACTGCAATGCCCCTGATACATTATGCCACACACCGCAATGTCCATGATAAATTATGCCACACACTGCAATGACCCTGAGACATTATACCACATACCATAATGCCCGTGATATAGTATACCACACACCGTAATGCCTGTGACACATACCACAATGCCCGTTATACCCTATACCACACACCGCAATGCCCGTTATACATTATGCCACACTGCAATGCCCCTGAGACATTATACCACATACCACAATGCCCGTGATATAGTATGCCACACACCGTAATGCCTGTGACACATTATGACACACACCGCAATGTCCGTGATACATTATGCCACACACCGCAATGCCCATTACACATTAAGTCCTACAGTAAGGCTTCTAATTACTTTTAAATTACCTGCTCGTTGCCAGGGGTTTCATGCTCTTGGTTTCATGCACGGTGCCAAGGGTTTTCATGCTCAGGGTGTCATGCTCGTTGCCAGGGGTTTCATGCACTGGGTCTCATGCTCGTTGCCAGGGGTTTCATGCTCTTGGTTCCATGCACGGTGCCAGGGGGTTTCATGCACTGGGTGTCATGCTCGTTGCTAGGGGGGTAATGCTTGTTGCTAGGGCTGTGCTCCCAGTGCCACATATGCCCCCAGTGCCAGATATTCCCCCACAGTGCCAGGTACACACATGCCCCAATGCCAAATATGCCCCCCCCCAAGTGCCAGGTACACATATACCCCCCAGTGTCACACATGCCCCCTCAGTGCCACATATGCCCCCCCCCCAAGTGCCAAATATGCTCCCACCCCCCCGCTCCCCGCTGTTTTGTGAAGGAGAACACGGAGGGCACAGCGCGCGCCTCTCCTGTGTCCTTCCTGCGTCTCCGGCGTGTCTGTTAAATGAAGTGCCGGTTCCTGAGCCAATCAGAGCTCACGAACGGGCACTTCATTCAATAGACCCACCGGAGACGCAGGAGGGACACAGGAGAGGCGTGCGCTGTGCCCTTCGTGTCCCTCCTTACAGCAGCGGCTAGGGAAGGAGGGAGACAGCAGATTGAAATGCGGACGCTCGTCCGCATGTCAATCTGCGCTAAATCAGTGGCTGCGCCCCCGCAGCCCTGCGCCTCCAAGCCACCGCGAGGGCTGCAGGGGCAGTAGTTACGCCACTGCACCACCCCGCTCAGTGTCAGTGAGCCAGATGCAGTCCATGACTGCACTGGCTTCACTGTAAATGGCAGTGACTTCCTATTGGAAGTTCTACTTGTCAGCCACAGAAACTACTGGCTGTCCCATTGGGAAGTGTTTCCTCCCACTGGGACTGCCACACCGGGCTGTGTTAAGCAGAAAGCTGGCTTTCATGTAAGAAGCCACTCCCTGCCTTTCACACAGCCCAATCCGACATCTACGGGCTGCAGCCAAAGCAGTCCATAGAACCCAGTTATTAGCGCATGCGCAGTCACACCGCAGCGTCTGCGCATGCACTGGTCCTGGCACCTGCCAGATCCATTGCGCAGGTGCCGGGACCCAGAGCTGGCTGTCTCTTCACCTCTCCTGGTACCGGGGTAGCGGCAGCCCCCCTACTAAAAGTAAGTAGACTCGTGTCTCAGTTATTTCACTAGTTCTTAGTCAATGTTTCAGCTGTACTCTTATGAAATTTAATCTAAAACATTTACAAATGGGCGCAGATACGAAAAATTATAAAGTACAACACAGAAGTTATCAATGGGAAATCCTGAATTCCCTTCCAAAATTAAATACAATTAAAGCACTGGTGTGATATCTTAAAGTGGCTGAAATATTCAAATGACACTACAATAAATAATAAAGTACTTTGCTATAGGAGTTAAAACAATATAGAATCCCAAGGTCACATAATCATGTGCAATAATAAAATGTAATACATACAAATACAAATATACCAGACTGATAATAGGATTTTAATACCTACCGGTAAATCCTTTTCTCTTAGTCCGTAGAGGATGCTGAGGTCACATCAAGAACCATGGGGTATAGACAGAATCCGCAGGAGACATGGGCACTTTAAGACTTTGAATGGGTGTGAACTGGCTCCTCTCTCTATGCCCCTCCTCCAGACTCCAGTTATATGAACTGTGCCCAGGGAGACGGACATTTCGAGGAAAGGATTTAATGTTAAACCACGGTGAGCATCTTACCAGCTCACACCTCAAGCATGCCGCAGAACGTGGCATTCCACAGAATACAAGCCAACGGCATGAACAATTGCAGCACCTGACTGGCAAGAAACGTAACACAACATGTGTGTAACCACAACTAATAACTGCGGATACAGTACGCACTGGGACGGGCGCCCAGCATCCTCTACGGACTAAGAGAAAAGGATTTACCGGTAGGTATTAAAATCCTATTTTCTCATACGTCCTAGAGGATGCTGGGGTCACATCAAGAACCATGGGGTTATACCAAAGCTCTAGAATGGGCGGTAGAGTGCGGACGACTCTGCAGTACCGAATGACCCAACGTGAGGTCAACCTTGGCCAAGGTATTAAACTGTATTACTTAGCCAAATTGTTAGCTAAAAGGCTGCTCGGCAAAGTTGCAATGCCGAGACTCCCCGGTCAACCGCCCCGGACGAGCCCACCTTTCTAGTAGAATGGGACTTCACCTATTTCGGTAACGGCAATCCTGCCGTGAGATGAGCATGCTGAATCGTACCACAGATCCAGCGCGCAACGGTCTGCTTGGAAGCAGGACACCCAATCTTTTTGGGAGCAAACAGGACAAACAGAGTCTGTGTTCCTAAACGGAGCCGTCCTGGCGACCTAAATTTTTCAAAACTCTGACCACATGTAGAGACTTCGACTCAGCGTAGGCGTCGGTAGTCACAGGCACTACCTAGGCTGGTACATGTGGAAAGAAGAAAACCACCTCTGGTAGAATTTGCTAACGAGTTTCCAACTCTACTTTATCTTCATGGAAGATCAAATAAGGTCTCTTGTGAGACCAGGTCGCTAACTCAGACACTCGTCTTGCGTATGTCAAGGCCAACCTGATGACCACTTTCCAAGTGAAGAAATTCACTCCTCCTTACTTAAAGGTTCAAACCAATATGATTAACAAGACTGCAACACCCCATTAAGATCCCATGGTGCCACTGGGGCACAAATGGAGGTTGGATGTGCAACACGCCCTTCACGACAGTCTGAGCTTCTGGAAGGGAGTCCAATTTATTCTAAAAGAAACCCGATAAGGCCGATTTTAATTGAGCCCAAGTTTAGGCCAGCATCCACACCTGCTTGTAGAAAAATGGAGAAAACGTCCTAGCTGAAAACTCTGCCGTAGGAGTCTTCTTGGATTCACACCCAAAAAATTATTTTCTCCAAATATGTGTTATGAGCCACGGCTGTGGCTCATTCCTGTTTTGCATTTTTGGTTATGTATTTTATGTTATACTTCTGTTTCTGTTCCCCGTGGGTGTCAAGGGGTGTTCGGAGCCCACCCTTAAAGAGAGGGTACTGTTATGAACCACAGGTAGTGGTTCATTCCTATTTTATGTTTATAAGTAGTCTTGCAGGCCAGGATATCCCGTTGCTCTGGTTTAAGAAGATTCTTGTTTGCTGCCAGTGGTGAGTCTGTGTGATTGCAGCTTGTTCCCATGTGTTCAGCCTCACCTGTCTGTTGATTGCACCTCTCAGTTGTGCAGCAGGGCAGCTGCACGACATAATTAAGACTCTCTGTTATATGCTGGCTCAGTGCAATTCACAGACGCTGGTGATATTTCCAGATTTCCAGATTTCCTGGGTTCCAGAGTTCTTGAGTTCTGAGCTAGTCTCTGCCAGTTCCTAAGCTCCTGTCTAGCAGTATCTGCCTAGCTGCTTTGAGTGTCGGTTCCTGTGTCGATTCCAGTGTCTGATCCTGTGTCCTGCCGTGAAGCGTTCCTGTCCAGGAGTCCTGTGGCTTTGTCTGTGCCTGGGCGAGTGTCTGGCTTCTTGGTGTCCACCGGTCTGTCGTTTGGGATTCTGCCTGTCCTCCGGTTCTGAGAGTCTGTGTCGGCTACATTGGGGGTTCCTGTCCGTTTGCCAGTATTTGTACCAGTTCCGTGAGTAGCGGCTTTGCCGCGTCCGTCGGCTCAGGCCGCAGTATTCTTTGGTTATAATTTGTTTCTGGTGTTTTGCAGAGGGTTCTGCTTGTGCTGTCACCGCCGGTACACAACGGTATTGTGTCGGCGAGTGGACGGCATTTCCTTTGTTGTTCTTTTCCTTTGGCGGCGTGCCGCACATATATTTAGGTTTAGGGTTGTTAGTAGCCCCTAGCCTTCTGTTCGTTTTAGCTAGAGGTCCCCTTGTTATTATCCTGTCTCGGTTCACGCCTTGTCTCAATCTAAGACCTGGGGGCATCGGAGTTGGGCAGACCTAATCCGCCCTTCAAACGCGGCTGCCGTGGGCCCAAGAAACCATAGTCACTCAGGTGTGAACGGACCATACGGGTGAAACAACGGAGGTAGGGTGCTAGGGGCTATTTCCACACCACACCTCGTTTCAGCGTCACGTTCTGGTGCTCAGGACTCACTACGCAACATCTTTCTTGTTCTGAGCACCAGGAACCTAACATTATCACCAGCCATACAACAAAAAAGAAATAAAACTTTTTATTTTTTGGCCCAGTCCAGTGTCTTGTCTAGAATCCAGTCCTGTCTAGAATTCAGTGTGCAGAATCCAGTCCGGTGTTTAAAAATCCAGTCTTGTCTTGTCTAGTTTAAAAATCCAGTCCAGTCTTGTCTTGTCTAGTTTAAAATCCTCCTATGCCAACTATGCAAGCCCTGCAGGTGTCTCTCTCAGCCCTGAACTCTGCTTTCAGTGCTTTGAAACCTGAGCGGCTGGAAGTTTTGCAGCAATCCTTAAAGCAACTGCAAAACCTTCTGACCAAAATTTTGCCAGAAGTTCTTGAGAGTTCATTCTCTAAAGAGACTCTTGTTTACAGTATGGTGACAAGTGAATCCTCAGGTTTAATTAGAGAGAAAAAGTTTGAAAGTTTTCTGCGGCCCAGGCTCTCAGAAGAGGAGCGTCTGCGTCGCAAAAACTTAGATTTATGCCTATATTGTGGGGGTTTAGGCCACTATCTGCAGACCTGTGAGTTGCGCAAGCCAAAGTGTGGCGACAAGTCCTGCCCTCTGGCCAAGTTGAGTCAGGATACAAGACCTACTCCTGTCTCTACTGTGGCAGAGGTACTTGTCACACAACCCACACTAAAAAGCACTCTGTCCTATAATTGGGGTCCTTGGGCTAGGGAGCCCCATTATAGATTCAGGAACCAAAGGAGAATGTTTCTCTCCTCTCTTGATTTTCCTGTGGAAGCAGAGTTGCAAACCCCTGGAGTGGTGCCCGATGCCCAGGGTCCTGGAGTGGTGCCCGATGCCCAGGGTCCTGGAGTGGTGCCCGATGCCCAGAGTCCTGGAGCAGTGCCCGATGCCCAGAGTCCTGGAGCAGTGCCCGATGCCCAGAGTCCTGGAGCGGTGCCCGATGCCCAGAGTCCTGGAGTGGTGCCCGATGCCCAGAGTCCTGGAGCGGCACCCGATGCCCAGAGTCCTGGAGCAGTACCCGATGCTCTAGGTTATAGAGGGACATCGAATATTATTGCTCAGGTGTCAATACCAGAAGGGGTCTCAGAAGCTTGTTACCCCAGGTAGAGACTTGAAAAGCGCAACTCCAGAGAAGGTGTCTAAAACCATAGTTCTAGAAGGAAACTCGAGAAGCAAAACCCCAGAAGGGATCTTTGAAGTAATATCCCCAAGTGGGGTCTCGAGAGACGCAGCCCCAAAGAAGGGTCTAGAGGTCGCTTCCCCAGGAAATGACTAAAGAGGCATAGCATTAGTGGAGGTTCTGAAGGTTATAGTTTCAACAAAGGTCCCGGAAGTCTTAGTCCCGGGAGAAGTTTCGATAATTATCGACTCAGAGAGGGAGGCCGACGGCTCGGTCCCAGAGAGGGAGGCCGACGGCTCGGTCCCAGAGAGGGAGGCCGACGGCCCGGTCCCAGTGAGAGAGGCCAACGGCCCGGTCCCAGTAAAAGAATCCGAGGTGCTGGCCCCAACGGGGTTCCTGAAGGCCACTGCCCCAGCGGGGTTCCCGGAGGCCACTGCCCCAGCGGGGTTCCCGGAGGCCACTGCCCCAGCGGGGTTCCCGGAGGTCACTGCCCCAGCGGGGTTCCCGGAGGCCACTGCCCCGGGTGGGGTTCAGAAAGTCACTGCCCCGGGTGGGGTTCAGAAAGTCACTGCTCCGGGTGGGGTTCAGAAAGTCACTGCCCCGGGTGGGGTTCAGAAAGTCACTGCCCCGGGTGGGGTTCAGAAAGTCCCTATCCCAGGTGGGGTTCCGAGGGCCACTGCCCCAGGTGGGGTTCCGAGGGCCACTGCCCCAGGTGGGGTTCCGAGGGTCACTGCCCCAGGTGGGGTTCAGAAAGTCACTGCCCCAGGTGGGGTTCAGAAAGTCTTAGCCTCGAGTAAGGTCAATAGTGACCAGGTCCTAGCAAAGCACTCTAGTCAGTCAGATGGGAAGGAAGCAGATCCTGACTCTGTTGATATCTCAACATCTATAATCTTTGATGGGGACTTAGTCCAATTTCTGGCGCTTTACAAACACTATTACACCATTTTGTTGTTTAGACCATTTCTGGGCATCACTTCAAAGAACCTTGTGCTCTATCTGATATATTCCTTTAGAGGAGAGCCTTTTGAGTGGGCAACCAGCCTAATGAAAGCTGAAGATCCCATTCTTCAGGATCCCCCGGCATTCAGTGATGCAGTTATTAAGAGATATGGTTCCAAAGAAATTGGTTCAGGTTCCTCTAGGTCACCCGTCTTATCTGCTGAGAGTTCACCGTATTCTGTAAATTCGGCACAAGAGTCTCAGCCCGTTGTTTTGACTGCAGGATGTGCTTTTCTCTCTTCTTCTAATAGTAGTACTTTGCCTGAAAGTTCAGCTCCCAAGGTTAAGAAACCAATCTCTGATTTGAACCCAGCCTTGCTGGGAGGTACCATCAGTTCAGACAATGTTTGGGGAATTACCTTGGTCAGACCTCAAGAACTTTGTAAAAATAAGAAGAAGAAGAAAAAGAAATGATTATTGACTCTTGCCTTGTTAAAAAAAATAATTTTTTTTTTCTTTCCTTGTCTTGTGTCCATGGGCCACCGTCAAGGGGGGGGGGGAGGGCACTGTTACAAGCTGTTGTCACAGCTTGTTTCTGTTAGACCAGTGTGTCAGTTTTTTTTTGTATCCCTTGTTTTGGAAAGTCTGAATTTTGGGGTCCTTTGACCCCTCCTCAAGGGGGGGGGGGGGTAATGTTATGAGCCACGGCTGTGGCTCATTCCTGTTTTGCATTTTTGGTTATGTATTTTATGTTATACTTCTGTTTCTGTTCCCCGTGGGTGTCATGGGGTGTTCGGAGCCCACCCTTAAAGAGAGGGTACTGTTATGAACCACAGGTAGTGGTTCATTCCTATTTTATGTTTATAAGTAGTCTTGCAGGCCAGGATTTCCCGTTGCTCTGGTTTAAGAAGATTCTTGTTTGTTGCCAGTGGTGAGTCTGTGTGATTGCAGCTTGTTTCCATGTGTTCAGCCTCACCTGTCTGTTGACTGCACCTCTCAGTTGTGCAGCAGGGCAGCTGCACGACATAATTAATTAAGACTCTCTGTTATATGCTGGCTCAGTGCAATTCACAGACGCTGGTGATATTTCCAGATTTCCTGGGTTCCAGAGTTCTTGAGTTCTGAGCTAGTCTCTGCCAGTTCCTGAGCTCCTGTCTAGCAGTATCTGCCTAGCTGCTTTGAGTGTCGATTCCAGTGTCCGATTCTGTGTCCTGCCGTGAAGCGTTCCTGTCCAGGAGTCCTGTGGCTTTGTCTGTGCCTGGGCGAGTGTCTGGCTTTTTGGTGTCCACCGGTCTGTCGTTTGGGATTCTGCCTGTCCTCCGGTTCTGAGAGTCTGTGTCGGCTACATTGGGGGTTCCTGTCCGTTTGCCAGTATTTGTACCAGTTCCGTGAGTAGCGGCTTTGCCGCGTCCGTCGGCTAAGGCCGCAGTATTCTTTGGTTATAATTTGTTTCTGGTGTTTTGCAGAGGGTTCTGCTTGTGCTGTCACCGCCGGTACACAACGGTATTGTGTCGGCGAGTGGACGGCATTTCCTTTGTTGTTCTTTTCCTTTGGCGGCGTGCCGCACATATATTTAGGTTTAGGGTTGTTAGTAGCCCCTAGCCTTCTGTTTGTTTTAGCTAGAGGTCCCCTTGTTATTATCCTGTCTCGGTTCACGCCTTGTCTCAATCTAAGACCTGGGGGCATCGGAGTTGGGCAGACCTAATCCGCCCTTCAAACGCGGCTGCCGTGGGCCCAAGAAACCATAGTCACTCAGGCGTGAACGGACCACACGGGTGAAACAACGGAGGTAGGGTGCTAGGGGCTATTTCCACACCACACCTCGTTTCAGCGTCACGTTCTGGTGCTCAGGACTCACTACGCAACATCTCCCTTGTTCTGACCACCAGGAACCTAACAATATGGTAGTAATGTGTAGACGTTACCCCTTTTCTCTGACGTCCTAAGTGGATGCTGGGGACTCCGTCAGGACCATGGGGAATAGCGGCTCCGCAGGAGACAGGGCACAAAAGTAAAAGCTTTAGGATCAGGTGGTGTGCACTGGCTCCTCCCCCTATGACCCTCCTCCAAGCCTCAGTTAGATTTTTGTGCCCGGCCGAGAAGGGTGCAATCTAGGTGGCTCTCCTAAAGAGCTGCTTAGAGTAAAAGTTTTGTTAGGTTTTTTTATTTTCAGTGAGTCCTGCTGGCAACAGGCTCACTGCATCGAGGGACTTAGGGGAGAGAAGTGAACTCACCTGCGTGCAGGATGGATTGGCTTCTTAGGCTACTGGACACCATTAGCTCCAGAGGGAGTCGGAACACAGGTCTCACCCTGGGGTTCGTCCCGGAGCCGCGCCGCCGACCCCCTTGCAGATGCCGAAAAGTGAAGAGGTCCAGAAACCGGCGGCAGAAGACTTTTCAGTCTTCATAAGGTAGCGCACAGCACTGCAGCTGTGCGCCATTGTTGTCAGCACACTTCATAGCAGCGGTCACTGAGGGTGCAGGGCGCTGGGGGGGGCGCCCTGGGCAGCAATGATAGTACCTTATTCTGGCTAAAAATACATCACATATAGCCCCTGGGGGCTATATGGATGTATTTAACCCCTGCCAGGTCTCAGAAAAACGGGAGAAGAAGCCCGCCGAAAAGGGGGTGGGGCCTATTCTCCTCAGCACACAGCGCCATTTTCCCTCACAGAAATGCTGGTGGGAAGGCTCCCAGGCTCTCCCCTGCACTGCACTACAGAAACAGGGTTAAAACAGAGAGGGGGGGCACTTATTTGGCGATATGATTAAAATGCTATAAGGGAAAAACACTTATATAAAGGTTGTCCCTGTATAATTATAGCGTTTTTGGTGTGTGCTGGCAAACTCTCCCTCTGTCTCCCCAAAGGGCTAGTGGGGTCCTGTCCTCTATCAGAGCATTCCCTGTGTGTGTGCTGTGTGTCGGTACGTGTGTGTCGACATGTATGAGGACGATGTTGGTGAGGAGGCGGAGCAATTGCCTGTAATGGTGATGTCACTCTCTAGGGAGTCGACACCGGAATGGATGGCTTATTTAAGGAATTACGTGATAATGTCAACACGCTGCAAGGTCGGTTGACGACATGAGACGGCCGGCAAACCAATTAGTACCTGTCCAGGCGTCTCAAACACCGTCAGGGGCGTTAAAACGTCCTTTTACCTCAGTCGGTCGACACAGACACAGACACGGACACTGACTCCAGTGTCGACGGTGAAGAAACAAACGTATTTTCCTTTAGGGCCACACGTTACTTGTTAAGGGCAATGAAGGAGATGTTACATATTTCTGATACTACAAGTACCACAAAAAAGGGTATTATGTGGAGTGTGAAAAAACTACATGTGGTTTTTCCTGAATCAGATAAATTAAATGAAGTGTGTGATGATGCGTGGGTTTCCCCCGATAGAAAATTATTGGCGGTATACCCTTTCCCGCCAGAAGTTATGGCGCGTTGGGAAACACCCCTTAGGGTGGATAAGGCGCTCACACGCTTATCAAAACAAGTGGCGTTACCGTCTCCAGATACGGCCGCCCTCAAGGAGCCAACTGATAGGAGGCTGGAAAATATCCTAAAAAGTATATACACACATACTGGTGTTATACTGCGACCAGCGATCGCCTCAGCCTGGATGGGCAGCGCTGGGGTGGCTTGGTCGGATTCCCTGACTGGAAATATTGATACCCTTGACAGGGACAGTATTTTATTGACTATAGAGCATTTAAAGGATGCATTTCTATATATGCGAGATGCACAGAGGGATATTTGCACTCTGGCATCAAGAGTAAGTGCGATGTCCATATCTGCCAGAAGATGTTTATGGACACGACAGTGGTCAGGTGATGCAGATTCCAAACGGCACATGGAAGTATTGCCGTATAAAGGGGAGGAGTTATTTGGGGTCGGTCCATCGGACCTGGTGGCCACGGCAACAGCTGGAAAATCCACCTTTTTTACCCCAAGTCACATTCCAGCAGAAAAAGACATCGTCTTTTCAGCCTCAGTCCTTTCGTCCCCATAAGGGCAAGCGGGCAAAAGGCCAGTCATATCTGCCCAGGGATAGAGGTAAGGGAAGAAGACTGCAGCAGGCAGCCCATTCCCA
The DNA here is from genome assembly GCF_028390025.1 of Pseudophryne corroboree. Taxonomy (NCBI): domain Eukaryota; kingdom Metazoa; phylum Chordata; class Amphibia; order Anura; family Myobatrachidae; genus Pseudophryne; species Pseudophryne corroboree. Next base: position 770,540,564 of record NC_086447.1, read on the forward strand.
GGAACAGAAGCCTTCCACCGCTTCTGCCAAGTCCTCAGCATGACGCTGGGGCCGTACAAACAGGTGCGGTGGGGGGTCGTCTCAAGAGTTTCAGCACGCAGTGGGCTCACTCGCAAGTGGACCCCTGGATCCTACAAGTAGTATCCCAGGGGTACAGATTGGAAATTCGAGACGTCTCCCCCTCGCAGGTTCCTGAAGTTTGCTTTACCAACGTCTCCCTCCGACAGGGAGGCAGTATTGGAAACAATTCACAAGCTGTATTCCCAGCAGGTGATAATCAAAGTACCCCTCCTACAACAAGGAAAGGGGTATTATTCCACACTATATTGTGGTACTGAAGCCAGACGGCTCGGTGAGACCTATTCTAAATCTGAAATATTTGAACACTTACATACAAAGGTTCAAATCAAGATGGAGTCACTCAGAGCAGTGATAGCGAACCAGGAAGAAGGGGACTATATGGTGTCCCTGGACATCAAGGATGCTTACCTCCATGTTCCAATTTGCCCTTCTCACCAAGGGTACCTCAGGTTCGTGGTACAAAACGGTCACTATCAGTTTCAGACGCTGCCGTTTGGATTGTCCACGGCACCCCGGGTCTTTACCAAGGTAATGGCCGAAATGATGATTCTTCTTCAAAGAAAAGGCGTCTTAATTATCCCTTACTTGGACGATCTCCTGATAAGGGCAAGGTCCAGAGAACAGTTGGAGGTCGGAGTAGCACTATCTCAAGTAGTTCTACGACAGCACGGGTGGATTCTAAATATTCCAAAATCGCAGCTGTCTCCGACGACACGTCTGCTGTTCCTAGGGATGATTCTGGACACAGTCCAGAAAAAGGTGTTTCTCCCGGAGGAGAAAGCCAGGGAGTTATCCGAGCTAGTCAGGAACCTCCTAAAACCAGGAAAAGTGTCAGTGCATCATTGCACAAGGGTCCTGGGAAAAATGGTGGCTTCTTACGAAGCGATTCCATTCGGCAGATTTCACGCAAGAACTTTTCAGTGGGATCTGCTGGAAAAATGGTCCGGATCGCATCTTCAGATGCATCAGCGGATAACCCTGTCTCCAAGGACAAGGGTGTCTCTTCTGTGGTGGCTGCAGAGTGCTCATCTACTAAAGGGCCACAGATTCGGCATTCAGGACTGGGTCCTGGTGACCTCGGATGCCAGCCTGAAAGGCTGGGGAGCAGTCACACAAGGAAAAAATTTCCAGGGAGTGTGATCAAGTCTGGAGACTTCTCTCCACATAAATATACTGGAGCTAAGAGCAATTTACAATGCTCTAAGCTTAGCAAGACCTCTGCTTCAAGGTCAGCCGGTATTGATCCAGTGGGACAACATCACGGCAGTCGCCCACGTAAACAGACAGGGGCGGCACAAGAAGCAGGAGGACAATGGCAGAAACTGCAAGGATTCTTCGCTGGGCGGAAAATCATGTGATAGCACTGTCAGCAGTGTTCATTCCGGGAGTGGACAACTGGGAAGCAGACTTCCTCAGCACGACCTCCACCCGGGAGAGTGGGGACTTCATCGGGAAGTCTTCCACATGATTGTGAACCGTTGGGAAAGACCAAAGGTGGACATGATGGCGTCCCGCCTGAACAAAAAACTGGACAGGTATTGCGCCAGGTCAAGAGACCCTCAGGCAATAGCTGTGGACGTTCTGGTAACACCGTGGGTGTACCAGTCGGTGTATGTGTTCCCTCCTCTGCTTCTCATACCTAAGGTACTGAGAATTATAAGACGTAGAGGAGTAAGAACTATACTCGTGGCTCCGGATTGGCCAAGAAGGACTTGGTACCCGGTACTTCAAGAGATGCTCACAGAGGACTCATGGCCTCTGCCGCTAAGAAGGGACTTGCTTCAGCAAGTACCATGTCTGTTCCAAGACTTACCGCGGCTGCGTTTGACGGCATGGCGGTTGAACGCCGGATCCTAAGGGAAAAAGGCATTCCGGAAGAGGTCATTCCTACCCTGGTCAAAGCCAGGAAGGAGGTGACCGCACAACATTATCACCACATGTGGCGAAAATATGTTGCATGGTGTGAGGCCAGGAAGGCCCCACGAAGAAATTTCAACTCGGTCGATTCCTGCATTTCCTGCAAACAGGAGTGTCTATGGGCCTTCAAATTGGGGTCCATTGAGGTTCAAATTTCGGCCCTGTCGATTTTCTTCCAGAAAGAATTGGCTTCAGTTCCTGAAGTCCAGAAGTTTGTCAAGGGAGTACTGCATATACAACCCCCTTTTGTGCCTCCAGTGGCACTGTGGGATCTCAACGTAGTTCTGGGATTCCTCAAATCACATTGGTTTAAACCGCTCAAATCTGTGGATTTGAAATATCTCACATAGAAAGTGACCATGATGTTGGCCCTGGCCTCGGCCAGGCGAGTGTCAGAATTGGCGGCTTTGTCTCACAAAAGCCCATATCTGATTGTCCATTCGGACAGGGCAGAGCTGCGGACTCGTCCCCAGTTTCTCCCTAAGGTGGTGTCAGCGTTTCACCTGAACCAGCTTATTGTGGTACCTGCGGCTACTAGGGACTTGGAGGACTCCAAGTTGCTAGATGTTGTCAGGGCCCTGAAAATATAGGTTTCCAGGACGGCTGGAGTCAGGAAAACTGACTTGCTGTTATCCTGTATGCACCCAACAAACTGGGTGCTCTTGCTTCTAAGCAGACGATTGCTAGTTGGATGTGTAGTACAATTCAGCTTGCACATTCTGTGGCAGGCCTGCCACAGCCAAAATATGTAAATGCCCATTCCACAAGGAAGGTGGGCTCATCTTGGGCGGCTGCCCGAGGGGTCTCGGCTTTACAACTTTGCCAAGCTGCTACTTGGTCAGGGGCACACCCTGGCTGAGGAGGACCTGGAGTTCTCTCATTCGGTGCTGCAGAGTCATCCGCACTCTCCCGCCCGTTTGGGAGCTTTGGTATAATCCCCATGGTCCTGACGGAGTCCCCAGCATCCACTTAGGACGTCAGAGAAAATAAAAATTTACTTACCGATAATTCTATTTCTCGTAGTCCGTAGTGGATGCTGGGCGCCCATCCCAAGTGCGGATTGTCTGCAATACTTGTACATAGTTATTGTTACAAAAATCGGGTTATTATTGTTGTGAGCCATCTTTTCAGAGGCTCCGCTGTTATCATGCTGTTAACTGGGTTCAGATCACAGGTTGTACAGTGTGATTGGTGTGGCTGGTATGAGTCTTACCCGGGATTCAAAATCCTTCCTTATTGTGTACGCTCGTCCGGGCACAGTATCCTAACTGAGGCTTGGAGGAGGGTCATAGGGGGAGGAGCCAGTGCACACCACCTGATCCTAAAGCTTTTACTTTTGTGCCCTGTCTCCTGCGGAGCCGCTATTCCCCATGGTCCTGACGGAGTCCCCAGCATCCACTACGGACTACGAGAAATAGAATTATCGGTAAGTAAATTCTTATTTTCTAGCCCGAATAAGTGTGGGAATACCCTTACGGACTAGGATTTTGCGGTCAACCGCCATGTCGTCATAGTCGCGGTGAGACCTAATACACGCACGGCCCTTGCCGCAACAGGTCCTCGTGCAAAGGAAAAAGTCAGGGATCTCCTATGAGTAATTCCTGAGATCTGGATACCAAGCTCTTCTTGGCCAGTCTGGGACCATGAGGCTCGCTCGAATTTCCTTTTTATGATCCCAGAACTTTTAGAATGAGAGAACCCGTAGGGAATACATATACCGACTGAAAACACCCATGGTGTCACCAGTGCATTCCCTGTTCCTGTTTGAGGGTCCCTTGACCTGGAACTCTGAAGATTCTTGCTGAGAGGAGCTGCCATCATTCCTACTTGAGGAAATCCCAACGACATGTCACCTTTTCGAAGAAGACTACTTGGAGGAAGTCTCCCCTCTCCTGGATGGAGATCTTGTCTGCTGAGGAAGTCTGCTTCTCAGTTGTCCACTCTTGGAATGAACATCGCTGACAGAGCGCTTGCATGTTTTTCCGCCCAGCGGAAAACCCTTGTGGTTTCTTCCATTGCTGTTCTGCTTTTCGTCTGTAGAAAACCGTTGTAAACGGCCCTTAACTCTAGACCGTTTATGTGGTGACAAGTTTCCTAACTTGACCATCTTCCTTGGAAGTTTTTCCCCCTTTGTGACTGCCCCCCCGCCTCGGAGGCTTGCATCCGTGGTCGCTAGGATTCAGTCCTGGATCTCGAACCTGCGCCCCTCTAGGAGGTGAGGACTGCGCAGCCACCACAGGAGTGAGATTCTGGTCTTGGAAGACAGGATTATCCTCCGGTGTATGTGTAGGTGGGAACCGGACCACTTGTCCAACAGGGCCCACTGGAACACCCTGGCATGGAACCTGCCAAACTGAGTGGCCTCGTAGGCTGCAATCATCTTTCCCAGCAACCAAATGTATTGATGAATTGACACTCTTGCTGGTCTCAGAATTTTTTTGACCAGACTCTGGATTTCCAGAGCCTTTTCCCTTGAAAGAAAAATCTCTCTGTAGTTCTGTGTCTAGTATTATTCCCAAAACCGACAGCCGCGTCGTTGGGACCAACAGTGATTCCGGCAAGTTCAGGAGTTAACCCTGTCGTTGAAGAACTGTCAGGGAGAGTGCAATTGTGACTCCTTACTAGCGACGGAGAACCATCATTACCGCCATCACTCTGAAATTGGTAATGACAACCCTGAATTGCAAATCTCAGGTAGCCTAATGTGGAGAAAAATTTAATTAGGCCTCCGTTATGTCTACTGAGACCATGAAAAAATAAGAATTTACTTACCGATAATTCTATTTCTCGTAGTCCGTAGTGGATGCTGGGAACTCCGTAAGGACCATGGGGAATAGCGGCTCCGCAGGAGACTGGGCACAAAAGTAAAAGCTTTAGGACTACCCGGTGTGCACTGGCTCCTCCCCCTATGACCCTCCTCCAAGCCTCAGTTAGGATACTGTGCCCGGACGAGCGTACACAATAAGGAAGGATTTTTGAATCCCGGGTAAGACTCATACCAGCCACACCAATCACACCGTACAACTTGTGATCTGAACCCAGTTAACAGTATGATAACAGAGGAGCCTCTAGGAAGATGGCTCACTACAACAATAACCCGATTTAGTTAACAATAACTATGTACAAGCATTGCAGGCAATCCGCACTTGGGATGGGCGCCCAGCATCCACTACGGACTACGAGAAATAGAATTATCGGTAAGTAAATTCTTATTTTCTCCGACGTCCTAGTGGATGCTGGGAACTCCGTAAGGACCATGGGGATTATACCAAAGCTCCCAAACGGGCGGGAGAGTGCGGATGACTCTGCAGCACCGAATGAGAGAACTCCAGGTCCTCGTCAGCCAGGGTATCAAATTTGTCGAATTTTGCAAACGTGTTTGCCCCTGACCAAGTAGCTGCTCGGCAAAGTTTTAAAGCCGAGACCCCTCGGGCAGCCGCCCAAGATGAGCCCACCTTCCTTGAGGAATGGGCAATTACTGATTTTGGCTGTGGCAGGCCTGCCACAGTATGTGCAAGCTGAATTGTACTACAAATTCAACGAGCAATAGTCTGCTTAGAAGCAGGAGCACCCAGCTTGTTGGGTGCATACAGGATATTTTCAGGGTCCTGACAACATCTAGCAACTTGGAGTCCTCCAAGTCCCTAGTAGCCGCAGGCACCACAATAGGTTGGTTCAGGTGAAACGCTGAGACCACCTTAGGGAGAAACTGAGGACGAGTCCTCAATTCCGCCCTGTCCGAATGGAAAATCAGATAGGGGCTTTTGCAAGATAAAGCCGCCAATTCTGACACGCGCCTGGCCGAAGCCAGGGCCAACAGCATGGCCACTTTCCATGTGAGATATTTTAAATCCACAGATTTAAGTGGTTCAAACCAATGTGATTTGAGGAACCCCAAAACTACATTGAGATCCCAAGGTGCCACTGGAGGCACAAAAGGAGGCTGTATATGCAGCACTCCATTGACAACGTCTGGACTTCAGGAACTGAAGCCAGTTCTTTCTGGAAGAAAATCTACAGGGCCGAAATTTGAACCTTAATGGACCCCAATTTGAGGCCCATAGACACTCCTGTTTGCAGGAAATGCAGGAATCGACCCAGTTGAAATTCCTCCGTTGGGGCCGTCCTGGCCTCACACCACGCAACATATTTTCGCCAAATGCGGTGATAATGTTTTGCGGTCACATCCTTCCTGGCTTTGATCAGGGTAGGGATGACTTCCTCAGGAATGCTTTTTTCCTTTAGGATCCGGCGTTCAACCGCCATGCCGTCAAACGCAGCCGCGGTAAGTCTTGAAACAGACAGGGTCCTTGCTGGAGCAGGTCCCTTCTTAGAGGCAGAGGCCACGGGTCCTCTGTGAGCATCTCTTGAAGTTCCGGGTACCAAGTCCATCTTGGCCAATCCGGAGCCACGAGTATAGTTCTTACTCCTCTCCGTCTTATAATTCTCAGTACCTTGGGTATGAGAGGCAGAGGAGGGAACACATACACCGACTGGTACACCCACGGTGTTACCAGAGCGTCCACAGCTATTGCCTGAGGGTCCCTTGACCTGGCGTAATACCTGTCCAGTTTTTTGTTGAGGCGGGACGCCATCATGTCCACCATTGGTTTTTCCCAACGGTTCCCAATCATGTGGAAGACTTCTGGACGAAGTCCCCACTCTCCCGGGTGGAGGTCGTGTCCACTCCCGGAATGAACACTGCTGACAGTGCTATTACATGATTTTCCGCCCAGCGAAGAATCCTTGCAGCTTCTGCCATTGCCCTCCTGCTTCTTGTGCCGCCCTGTCTGTTTACGTGGGCGACTGCCGTGATGTTGTCCGAGCGGATCAGCACCGGCTGACCTTGAAGCAGAGGTCTTGTTTGGCTTAGAGCATTGTAAATGGTCCTTAACTCCAGAATATTTATGTGAAGTGATGTCTCCAGGCTTGACCCCAAGCCCTGGAAATTTCTTCCCTGTGTGACTGCTCCCCAGCCTCGCAGGCTGGCATCCGTGGTCACCAGGACCCAGTCCTGAATGCCGAATCTGCGGCCCTCTAGAAGATGAGCACTCTGCAACCACCACAGGAGAGACACCCTTGTCCTTGGGGACAGGGTTATCCGCTGATGCATCTGAAGATGCGATCCGGACCATTTGTCCCGCAGGTCCCACTGGAATGTTCTTGCGTGGAATCTGCCAAATGGGATTGCTTCGTAGGAAGCCACCATTTTTCCCAGGACCCTTGTGCATTGATGCACTGAGACTTGGCCTGATTTTAGGAGGTTTCTGACTAGCTCGGATAACTCCCCGGCTTTCTCCTCCGGGAGAAACACCTTTTTCTGGACTGTGTCCCGGATCATCTCTAGGAATAGAAGACGAGTCGTCGGGATCAGCTGCGATTTTGGGATATTGAGAATCAACCGTGCTGCCGCAGCACTACTTGCGGTAGTGCTAACCCGACTACCAACTGTTCCCTGGATCTCGCCCTTATCAGGAGATCGTCCAAGTAAGGAATAATTTAAAACTCCTTTCCTTCGGAGGAGTATCATCATTTCGGCCATTACTTTGGTAAAGACCCGGGGTGCCGTGGACAATCCAAACGGCAGCGTCTGAAACTGATAGTGGCAGTTCTGTACCACAAACCTGAGGTACCCTTGATGAGAAGGGTAAATTGGGACATGACCAGAGACACCATATAATCCCCTTCTTCCAGGTTCGCGATCACTGCTCTGAGTGACTCCATCTTGAATTTGAACCTCTGTATGTAAGTGTTCAAAGATTTTAGATTTAAAATAGGTCTCACCGAGCCGTCCGGCTTCGGTATACCAACAGCGTGGAATAATACCCCTTTTCCTGTTGCAGGAGGGGTACCTTGATTATCACCTGCTGAGAATACAGCTTGTGAATGGCTTCCAATACCGCCTCCCTGTCGGAGGGAGACGTCGGTAAAGCAGACTTTAGGAAACGGCGAGGGGGAGACGTCTCGAATTCCAATTTGTACCCCTGAGATACCACCTGAAGGATCCAGGGGTCCACTTGTGAGTGAGCCCACTGCGCTCTGAAATTCTTGAGACGGGCCCCCACCGTGCCTGAGTCCGCTTGTAAAGCCCCAGCGTCATGCTGAGGACTTGGCAGAAGCGGGAGAGGGCTTCTGTTCCTGGGAACTGGCTGTCTGCTGCAGCCTTTTTCCTCTTCCTCTGCCACGGGGAAGAAAAGAGGAGCCTTTTGCCCGCTTGCCCTTATGGGGCCGAAAGGACTGCGCCTGATAATACGGCGTCTTCTTATGTGGATTTCCCAGCCGTTGCCGTGGCCACCAGGTCTGATAGACCTACCCCAAATAACTCCTCCCCTTTATAAGGCAATACTTCCATATGCCTTTTGGAATCCGCATCACCTGACCACTGCCTCGTCCATAACCCTCTTCTGGCAGAAATGGACAGCGCACTTACTCTTGATGCCAGTCGGCAAATATCCCTCTGTGCATCACGCATATATAAAAATGCATCTTTTAAATGCAATATAGTCAGTAATATACTGTCCCTATCCAAGGTATCAATATTTTCAGTCAGGGAATCCGACCAAGCCACCCCAGCACTGCACATCCAGGCTGAGGCGATTGCTGGTCGCAGTATAACACCAGTATGTGTGTATATACATTTTAGGATATTCTCCTGCTTTCTGTCAGCAGGTTCCTTAAGGGCGGCCGTATCAGGAGACGGTAGTGCCACCTGTTTTGACAAGCGTGTGAGCGCTTTATCCACCCTAGGGGGTGTTTCCCAACGTGCCCTATCCTTTGGCGGGAAAGGGTATGATGCCAATAACTTTTTAGGAATTATCAGTTTTTTATCAGGGGAAACCCACGCTTCATCACACACTTCATTTAATTCATCAGATTCAGGAAAAACTACGGGTAGTTTTTTCTCACCAAACATAATGCCCTTTTTAGTGGTACTTGTAATCTCAGAAATGTGTAAAACATCTTTCATTGCCTCAATCATGTAACGTGTGGCCCTACTGGAAGTCACATTCGTCTCTTCACCGTCGACACTGGAGTCAGTATCCGTGTCGGCATCTGTATCTGCCATCTGAGGTAACGGGCGCTTTAGAGCCCCTGATGGCCTTTGAGACGCCCCGACAGGCCCAAGCTGAGTAGCCGGCTGTCTCATGTCAGCAACTGTCTTTTGTAAAGAGCTGACACTGTCACGTAAGTAGTTCCATAAGCCCATCCACTCAGGTGTCGACCCCCTAGGGGGTGACATCACCATTACAGGCAATTGCTCCGCCTCCACATCAGTTTCCTCCTCATACATGTCGACACAAACGTACCGACACACAGCACACACACAGGGAATGCTCTAATAGAGGACAGGACCCCACTAGCCCTTTGGGTAGACAGAGGGAGAGTATGCCAGCACACACCAGAGCTCTATATATAGACAGGAATACCACTATATAACGTGCTTTTCCCTTTATAGCTGCTGTTATTATCAAAACTGCGCCAAATTAGTGCCCCCCCTCTCTTTTTTACCCTTTTCTGTAGTGCAGGACTGCAGGGGAGAGTCAGGGAGACGTCCTTCCAGCGGAGCTGTGATGGAAAATGGCGCCCGTGTGCTGAGGAGATAGGCTCCGCCCCCTTCTCGGCGGCCTTTTCTCCCGCCTTTTGCTGTATTCTGGCAGGGGTTAAAATACATCCATATAGCCCCGGGGGTTATATGTGGTGTATTTTCGCCAGCCAAGGTGTTTACATTGCTGCTCAGGGCGCCCCCCCCTAGCGCCCTGCACCCTCAGTGACCGGAGTGTGAAGTGTGCCTGAGGAGCAATGGCGCACAGCTGCAGTGCTGTGCGCTACCTTGTTGAAGACTGATGTCTTCTGCCGCCGATTTTTCCGGACCTCTTCTTGCTCCTGGCTCTGTAAGGGGGCCGGCGGCGCGGCTCTGGGACCGGACTCCGAGGCTGGGCCTGTGTTCGGTCCCTCTGGAGCTAATGGTGTCCAGTAGCCTAAGAAGCCCAAGCTGGCTGCAAGCAGGCAGGTTCGCTTCTTCTCCCCTTAGTCCCTTGATGCAGTGAGCCTGTTGCCAGCAGGTCTCACTGAAAATAAAAAAACTAAAACTAAACTTTTTCTAAGAAACTCAGGAGAGCCTCCTAGAATGCACCCTTCTCGGCCGGGCACAAAAATCTAACTGAGGCTTGGAGGAGGGTCATAGGGGGAGGAGCCAGTGCACACCGGGTAGTCCTAAAGCTTTTACTTTTGTGCCTTGTCTCCTGCGGAGCCGCTATTCCCCATGGTCCTTACGGAGTTCCCAGCATCCACTAGGACGTCAGAGAAAAACTCATTTTTTCCAGATTGGAAATCACTGCCCTGAGAGATTCCATCTTGGATTTGAATTTCTTTAAGTAGAAATTGATGGATTTCAGATTTAGGATCGGTCTGACCGAGCCGTCTGGCTTCGGGACCACGAAGAGGCTTGAATAAAAGCCTTCTCCCTGTTGTGACAGGGGAAACCAGGCCAATGATCTGATCCGGATACAACCTTTGTATTGCGTCGCATACTACCTCCCCGTCCGGAGGAGAATCGTAATTTGAAAAATTGGTGAGGGGAAACGTCTGGAAACTCCAGTATGTACCCTTGGGACACTATTCGTAAAAACTCCCGGGTCCAGGTCCGTTCCAGGACTGACTGAAGAGTTTTAGACGTGGCCCCACCAGTGTGGGCTCCCGCAAGAGAGTCGCAGCGTCATGCGGTGGATGTGGCAGAAACAGAGGATGATCTCTTCTCCTGTGATCTTGAAGAGGTTGCGGACCTCTTCCCTTTTCTCCTTCCTCTACCTGCAAAGAAAGAGGAATCTGTATCTATTGGGCTGAAATGACTACATCCGACAATGATGTGTCATCATCCATAGTGAGGGAACATAGGGCAAGAAGGCGGACTTACCAGCGGCAGCTGTCGAGATGAAATTCACTAGGCCGTCACCAAACCAGGCTTCACCTTCATAGGGAAGAGACTCCCCTTCTTCTCGGAGTCCGCATCAGCATTGCATTGGTGAATCCACAACGCCCTCTTAGCCGAGACCGCCATGGAATTGGCCCGTGAACCCAAGAGTCCTATATCCCTTGCAGTCGCACGAAAGTATGCTGCCGTGTCCTTGATATGACCCAACATAAGGAGTATCCCATCTCTCCCCAGGGTATCTACATCGGATGACAAGGTACCCGACCATATTTGAGTACTACTACTCCCCTATGCGCATGTAATGGCAGGATTAACTAACGTAGTCTTGGACACATAACTAGAATATAACGTAGCTTCCTGCATACGATCCACTGTATTTGTGACAGGGCCCCGTGCAGAACAGGGGGCGACTCCCACTTTATTCTGTCCGCGGCAGGAAAAGAAATAAACAGTCAGAATCTTTATGAGGATTTGAAACCATTTTGTCAGGGCTGCCCCAGACTTTCTCACACAGAGCTCTCAGCACATGAGAATGAGGAACGATACCTCAGCTTTCATTATAACTTTATATATACATGCACAATTTTAAATATATATATATATATATATATATATATATATATATATCTATATCTATATATCTATATACATATCCCCACATAGACCCTTCTGTCAGGAACAGCCAGAGTCCTCAGTGACGTCTTTAATGTGCATTACTCATGTACTGAATGCTCTTTTCTTTTCTTTTTTTCCGGATGTAATCAGGAAACCTTATGGTCGACATAGGAAACAGTATCTGTGTCGATATCAGGGAGTAGCAACTGAGCAAAATAACATTTTTGCGACCCCGAGGGGTCTGAGGGAAATATAGCTATGAACATGACATCCTCCTGTCACGATCCGGGTATCTGGACGCCATTTCTTACCCATCAGATGCCTCCTAAGGCTGGCTCAGCGCTCCAGGACCGGATCCCATCTGTTATCCTGATGTGTACATTCCTGTATCCTCTCCTGTCACTCTGGGACGCTGTCACAGTAAACGCCATATTACACCTGGCATGGCGTCTCCCGCGGCCTCCGCCGCCGTCCCTGAACTTCTGCATGCAGAGTGTCTGAGTGGCGATTACGTCAGCCGCGGCCTCCACTGTGTCCGCGTGGTTGGATGTGCATCTGTCAGCCTGGCGCCTCCTGTCTCCGGTGGCCGGCGCCGCCATTACTGTTTTCATTACCACATGGATTACAAACCAAACTTCCCTCCAAGTGTCTGCATGGGCGCAGCCATCTTGGATTCTGTCAGCTGATCATTTCCACCAATCTGTTCTCAGTATTGATAATCTGCATAATTGCCTAGCCAATCCCTTCCTTGCTGCAGGTATAAATACACTGTGCCTGAGCAAGGAAGGCGTCAGTGCTTTGGTTGTCAAACCTAGTTCCTGTTTATCTCTCTCCTGTGATTGTCTTCCAGGTTCCAGCTCCTGTCTCAAGACTTCCACCATAGAGACCCGCACCAGCATTCCACCTGCGGTGTAGCCTGACTCTCCAATCCATTGTGGATTCATCTGTTTCCAGCTACAACATTACCTGCTTCCAGCTCAGCTTCCAGCAGAGTACAGCTTCTCTTAAAGGGCCGGTGTCCTTTCTACACTTTACCACTCTCCACCGGTATTATTATTTCTCCGCTCTCAAGTTCTACATTTCAGTTCATATTTCATCGCTCCCAAGTTCATTTATTATTTAACTGGTTCCAGCCAGTATCCACTCCGTGCTAACAACAGTCTGGTTCCAGCCAGTATCCACAGCAGCCGTTTTATCTTCAGCAACCCAGCTTTTCCTGGAACACCAGCTGGCACAATCCTGGGTTATCTCCATTGCTACAGTCGGGCCTGGTAAGGACTTTCCATCTAGAAGATTATAAGAACTATCTCACACTACCAGTGCCCTGTGGCTCCTGCCATCCTGTAGTACCCAGGAACTGTATTTATTCCTTGCTGACTTTTACGTTTTCTTTTACTGCTGCTGTGTTGCGGAGTTGTCATAATAAACATCATTGACTTTTATCCAAGTTGTCGTGGTCACGCCTTCGGGCAGTTATTATTCATGTTACTTACATGTCCAGGGGTCTGATACAACCTCCCAGGTTCCGGTACATCTCAGCCCCTACAACTGAGGCTGCCTCCCGTCAGCTCAGGCCCTCAGTTGTGACAGTAAGCACTGACCTAATGAATCCAGCCGGAGACCAGGATCAAGCGGCCAGGCCGATGCAAGAACTGGCAGCCCGACTAGAACATCAGGAGGCTGCACAGGGCCACATCATCCGCTGTCTCCAGGATCTCTCTACTCGGCTGGATGGGATTCAGACAACTCTCCGTGGATTAGGCGCGTCTGGTGCGTCAACCACAGTGACTCCAGCTATAACCCCACCCACCTTACCCATTTCTGCTCCACGTCTTCATCTTCCAACGCCAGCAAAATTTGACGGATCTCCAAGATTCTGCAGGGGATTTCTCAACCAGTGTGAGATTCAGTTTGAGCTACAACCTGGCAATTTTCCCAGTGACCGTACAAAAATTGCCTACATTATTTCTCTTCTCAGTGGCTCAGCCCTTGATTGGGCATCACCGTTATGGGAGAGGTCCGACACCCTGCTATCTTCCTACACTGCCTTCGTGTCAACATTCAGGCGCATCTTCGACGAGCCAGGCCGGGTAACCTCAGCTTCATCCGAGATTCTCCGTTTACGCCAGGGGTCACGTACTGTAGGACAATATCTGATACAGTTCCAGATCCTGGCATCCGAACTGGCATGGAACGACGAGGCCCTGTATGCTGCATTCTGGCATGGCTTATCTGAGCGTATTAAAGATGAGTTAGCTACCAGAGACTTACCTTCTAAGTTAGATGAGCTAATCTCACTCTGCACGAAAGTTGATTTACGTTTCAGAGAGAGAGCAACTGAGCGTGGAAGATCATCTGCTCCAAAATCTTCTGCTCCTCCTCCTCGTCAACTGTCACCATCTAAAGATGAGCCCATGCAACTTGGCCGTTCCCGTATAACTCCTGCTGAGCGCCGAAGACGTCTCTCCGAGTCTCTCTGTCTCTATTGTGCAGCTCCGTCTCACACCATTAATGCCTGTCCCAAACGTCCGGGAAACTCCAAATCCTAGCTCGCCAAGGAGAGGGCCGGCTAGGAGTAATGATCTCCTCTCCATCTCCTCAAGATTGTAATCTCCCAGTCTCGCTTCAAGTTGCTCAACGTTATCGGAACGTCATTGCCCTCCTTGATTCCGGAGCAGCTGGGAACTTTATTACCGAAGCCTATGTTAAACGGTGGTCCCTACCCACCGAGAGACTTCCTTCGTCCATTTCTTTAACTGCCGTGGATGGCAGCAAAATTTTTGATGCAGTTATTTCTTTAAGGACTCTACCAGTTCGTCTGAGAGTGGGAGTTCTTCATTCCGAACTTATTTCTTTTTTAGTGATTCCAAGAGCCACACATCCTGTGGTCCTGGGCCTTCCATGGCTCCGTCTTCACAATCCTACAATTGATTGGACGACTACGCAAATCCTGGCATGGGGTTCCTCCTGTGCTGAGACATGTTTGTTTAAAGTATTGCCTGTCTGTTCTTCCTCCCCCAGGTCGTCTGATGTTCCACCTCCTCCATATCAAGATTTCACGGATGTGTTCAGTAAAGCTTCTGCTGATATCCTTCCTCCTCATAGAGAATGGGACTGCCCGATTGATCTCGTTCCAGGGAAGGTTCCACCTCGAGGCCGAACTTATCCGTTGTCTCTGCCTGAGACGCATTCTATGGAGGAATATATTAAAGAGAACCTAGCAAAGGGGTTCATTCGACCTTCTTCTTCTCCAGCCGGCGCAGGCTTCTTTTTTGTAAAAAAGAAAGATGGTGGTCTGCGGCCGTGCATCGACTACAGAGGTTTGAACGACATTACCATCAAGAACCGTTATCCTTTACCCCTGATTACTTAGCTCTTTGACAGAGTTAGCGGAGCTACCATCTTTACAAAGCTGGACTTGAGAGGTGCATACAATCTCATCCGGATCCGTGAGGGTGACGAGTGGAAGACCGCCTTTAACACCCGTGACGGACATTATGAGTACCTCGTCATGCCCTTCGGATTGAGCAATGCTCCAGCTGTCTTCCAGCATTTTGTCAATGAGATCTTCAGAGACATTCTATACCGTCATGTCGTGGTCTATCTAGACGATATCCTCATTTTTGCCAACGATTTAGAGGAACATCGTTTTTGGGTTAAAGAGGTTCTGTCCCGTCTCCGTGTCAATCATCTCTATTGCAAATTAGAAAAATGCGTCTTTGAAGTCAAGTCCATTCCGTTTCTAGGCTACATTGTGTCCGGTTCCGGACTAGAGATGGATCCTGAGAAACTACAAGCAATCCAAAATTGGCCGGTACCCTTAACCCTCAAAGGGGTCCAGAGGTTCTTAGGGTTCGCCAACTATTACCGAAAGTTTATACGAGACTTTTCCACCATTGTGGCGCCTATTACTGCTTTCACTAAGAAGGGTGCTAACCCGTCCAAGTGGTCTGAAGAAGCCATGCAAGCATTTCATCTTTTAAAACAAAGGTTCATCTCTGCGCCTGTTCTGAAACAGCCTGACATCGACTCTCCTTTCATCTTAGAGGTGGATGCCTCCTCCGTTGGAGTAGGAGCGGTGTTATCTCAGAGGGCTAAAGATGGCCATTTACACCCTTGCAGTTTCTTCTCCCGGAAGTTCTCCCCAGCTGAGCGCAACTATGCCATTGGCGACCAGGAGTTGCTAGCCATCAAGCTCGCTCTAGAAGAGTGGAGGTATCTGTTGGAGGGAGCTTCTCATTCAATCACCATACTTACAGACCACAAGAACCTTTTATATCTGAAAGGCGCACAATGTCTCAACCCTCGTCAGGCCAGATGGGCACTTTTCTTTTCCAGGTTCGACTTTAAACTCCAGTTCTGTCCGGGCTCTCAGAATCGCAAGGCCGATGCCCTTTCCCGCTCATGGGAGCAAGAAAATGAGTCAGAGTCTTCAGACAAGCATCCTATTATAAATCCGTTGGCATTCTCCACGGTAGGGATGGACTCTACGCCCCCATCAGGGAAAAGTTTTGTGAAACCGATGCTAAGGAAGAAGCTCATGCATTGGGCCCATGCTTCCCGTTTTGCCGGACATACAGGTATCCAAAAAACCCTGGAGTTTATCTCTAGGTCCTATTGGTGGCCAACTCTGAAAAAGGACGTCTTGGAGTTTATTGCATCTTGCCCAAAGTGTGCTCAACATAAGGTATCCCGCCAGTCGCCTGCGGGGCAACTGGTTCCACTATCTGTTCCCCGTCGACCTTGGACCCATTTGTCGATGGATTTTATTACAGATTTACCCATGTGCAACAAGTTCAATACCATCTGGGTGGTAGTTGACCGGTTCACCAAGATGGCACACTTCATTCCTCTCACCGGTCTTCCGTCAGCTTCCAAGTTGGCTCAAGTATTCATACAAGAGATCTTCCGACTCCACGGTCTTCTTGAAGAAATTATCTCAGATCGAGGAGTTCAATTCACAGCCAAATTCTGGCGAAGTTTATGTCAAGTCCTCCAAGTCAAGCTAAAGTTTTCCACGGCTTACCATCCTCAGACCAATGGTCAAACCGAGAGGGTGAATCAGGACTTGGAGGCCTTCCTCCGCATCTATGTGTCCTCCTCTCAAGATGACTGGGTTCAATTACTTCCCTGGGCCGAGTTCTGTCATAACAACCAGTATCATTCTTCATCTGCTTCAACACCATTCTTCACTAACTTTGGATTCCACCCTAAAGTCCCTGAGTTCCAACCGCTTCCAGCAACTTCTGTTCCCGCAGTGGATATCACCTTGCATCAGTTTGCCAATATCTGGAAGAGCGTACGATCAGCTCTGCTCAAGGCATCGTTCAGGTACAAGAAGTTTGCGGATAAGAAGCGTCGAGCAGTTCCTGCTCTCAAGGTGGGTGATCGGGTATGGTTATCCACGAAGAATTTGAGGTTAAGAGTTCCCAGTATGAAGTTTGCACCTCGCTATATCGGTCCTTTCAAGATTGAACAAGTCATCAATCCTGTTGCTTACAGACTCCAGTTGCCTCCCTTCTTAAAAATACCCAGGACATTCCATGTTTCCCTGTTGAAACCGCTGATCTTGAATCGGTTTCATTCCTCACTTCCTCCAACTCCGAAAGTCCAAACTCAACGAGGCGTTGAGTATGAAGTGGCCAAGATCCTGGACTCACGTCACCGTTACGGTCAACTACAATATCTTATTGACTGGAAGGGTTATGGTCCTGAGGAACGTTCATGGACCAATGCTTCTGATGTCCATGCTCCTGCCTTGGTCCGGAGATTCCATTCCAAGTTTCCTCAAAAGCCAAAGAAGTGTCCTGGGGCCACTCCTAAAGGGGGGGGTGCTGTCACGATCCGGGTATCTGGACGCCATTTCTTACCCATCAGATGCCTCCTAAGGCTGGCTCAGCGCTCCAGGACCGGATCCCATCTGTTATCCTGATGTGTACATTCCTGTATCCTCTCCTGTCACTCTGGGACGCTGTCACAGTAAACGCCATATTACACCTGGCATGGCGTCTCCCGCGGCCTCCGCCGCCGTCCCTGAACTTCTGCATGCAGAGTGTCTGAGTGGCGATTACGTCAGCCGCGGCCTTCACTGTGTCCGCGTGGTTGGATGTGCATCTGTCAGCCTGGCGCCTCCTGTCTCCGGTGGCCGGCGCCGCCATTACTGTTTTCATTACCACATGGATTACAAACCAAACTTCCCTCCAAGTGTCTGCATGGGCGCAGCCATCTTGGATTCTGTCAGCTGATCATTTCCACCAATCTGTTCTCAGTATTGATAATCTGCATAATTGCCTAGCCAATCCCTTCCTTGCTGCAGGTATAAATACACTGTGCCTGAGCAAGGAAGGCGTCAGTGCTTTGGTTGTCAAACCTAGTTCCTGTTTGTCTCTCTCCTGTGATTGTCTTCCAGGTTCCAGCTCCTGTCTCAAGACTTCCACCATAGAGACCCGCACCAGCATTCCACCTGCGGTGTAGCCTGACTCTCCAATCCATTGTGGATTCATCTGTTTCCAGCTACAACATTACCTGCTTCCAGCTCAGCTTCCAGCAGAGTACAGCTTCTCTTAAAGGGCCGGTGTCCTTTCTACACTTTACCACTCTCCACCGGTATTATTATTTCTCCGCTCTCAAGTTCTACATTTCAGTTCATATTTCATCGCTCCCAAGTTCATTTATTATTTAACTGGTTCCAGCCAGTATCCACTCCGTGCTAACAACAGTCTGGTTCCAGCCAGTATCCACAGCAGCCGTTTTATCTTCAGCAACCCAGCTTTTCCTGGAACACTAGCTGGCACAATCCTGGGTTATCTCCATTGCTACAGTCGGGCCTGGTAAAGACTTTCCATCTAGAAGATTATAAGAACTATCTCACACTACCAGTGCCCTGTGGCTCCTGCCATCCTGTAGTACCCAGGAACTGTATTTATTCCTTGCTGACTTTTACGTTTTCTTTTACTGCTGCTGTGTTGCGGAGTTGTCATAATAAACATCATTGACTTTTATCCAAGTTGTCGTGGTCACGCCTTCGGGCAGTTATTATTCATGTTACTTACATGTCCAGGGGTCTGATACAACCTCCCAGGTTCCGGTACATCTCAGCCCCTACAACTGAGGCTGCCTCCCGTCAGCTCAGGCCCTCAGTTGTGACACCTCCATAGATATTTCTACGTCTGTGTTGGGGACACAAAGTCATTCAACCTTACTCTCTCTCTCTCTCTATATATATATATATATATATATATATATATATATATAATAAGAATTTACTTACCGATAATTCTATTTCTCGGAGTCCGTAGTGGATGCTGGGGTTCCTGAAAGGACCATGGGGAATAGCGGCTCCGCAGGAGACAGGGCACAAAAAAGTAAAGCTTTACTAGGTCAGGTGGTGTGCACTGGCTCCTCCCCCTATGACCCTCCTCCAGACTCCAGTTAGGTACTGTGCCCGGACGAGCATACACAATAAGGGAGGCATTTTGAATCCCGGGTAAGACTCATACCAGCCACACCAATCACACCGTACAACTTGTGATCTAAACCCAGTTAACAGTATGACAACAGAAAGGGCCTCTTAAAGATGGCTCCTTAACAATAACCCGAATTAGTTAACAATAACTATGTACAAGTATTGCAGATAATCCGCACTTGGGATGGGCGCCCAGCATCCACTACGGACTCCGAGAAATAGAATTATCGGTAAGTAAATTCTTATTTTCTCTATCGTCCTAAGTGGATGCTGGGGTTCCTGAAAGGACCATGGGGATTATACCAAAGCTCCCAAACGGGCGGGAGAGTGCGGATGACTCTGCAGCACCGAATGAGAGAACTCCAGGTCCTCCTTTGCCAGGGTATCAAATTTGTAAAATTTTACAAACGTGTTCTCCCCCGACCACGTAGCTGCTCGGCAGAGTTGTAATGCCGAGACCCCTCGGGCAGCCGCCCAAGATGAGCCCACCTTCCTTGTGGAGTGGGCTTTTACAGTTTTAGGCTGTGGCAGGCCTGCCACAGAATGTGCAAGTTGAATTGTGTTACAAATCCAACGAGCAATCGACTGCTTAGAAGCAGGTGCGCCCAACTTGTTGGGTGCATACAATATAAACAGCGAGTCAGATTTTCTGACTCCAGCCGTCCTTGCAATGTATATTTTTAAGGCTCTGACAACGTCCAACAACTTGGAGTCCTCCAAGTCGCTAGTGGCCGCAGGCACCACAATAGGTTGGTTCAGATGAAATGCTGATACCACTTTAGGGAGAAAATGCGGACGAGTCCGCAGTTCTGCCCTATCCGAATGGAAGATTAGATAAGGACTTTTATAAGATAAAGCCGCCAATTCAGATACTCTCCTGGCAGAGGCCAGGGCTAGTAACATAGTCACTTTCAATGTGAGATATTTCAAATCCACCTTTTTCAATGGTTCAAACCAATGGGATTTGAGGAAATCTAAAACTACATTTAGATCCCACGGTGCCACCGGAGGCACCACAGGAGGCTGTATATGCAGTACTCCCTTGACAAAAGTCTGGACCTCAGGGACAGAGGCCAATTCTTTTTGGAAGAATATTGACAGGGCCGAAATTTGAACCTTAATGGATCCCAATTTGAGACCCATAGATAATCCTGATTGCAGGAAATGTAGGAAACGACCCAGTTGGAATTCCTCCGTCGGAACCCTCCGATCCTCGCACCACGCTACATATTTTCGCCAAATGCGGTGATAATGTTTCACGGTGACTTCCTTCCGTGCCTTAATCAAGGTAGGAATGACTTCTTCTGGAATGCCTTTCCCTTTTAGGATCTGGCGTTCAACCGCCATGCCGTCAAACGCAGCCGCGGTAAGTCTTGAAAAAGACAGGGACCCTGCTGTAGCAGGTCCCTTCTCAGAGGTAGAGGCCACGGTTCGTCCGTGAGCATCTCTTGAAGTTCCGGATACCAAGTCCTTCTCGGCCAATCCGGAACCACTAGTATTGTTCTTACTCTTCTTTGCCGTATGATCTTCAATACCTTTGGTATGAGCGGCAGAGGAGGAAACACATACACTGACTGGTACACCCAAGGAGTTACCAGTGCGTCCACAGCTATTGCCTGTGGATCTCTTGACCTGGCGCAATATTTGTCCAGTTTCTTGTTGAGGCGAGACGCCATCATGTCTACAATTGGTCTTTCCCAACGGTCTATTAACATGTTGAAGACTTCTGGATGTAGACCCCACTCTCCCGGATGAAGATCGTGTCTGCTGAGGAAGTCTGCTTCCCAGTTGTCCACGCCCGGGATGAACACTGCTGACAGTGCTATCACGTGATTCTCCGCCCAGCGAAGAATCTTGGCAGCTTCTGCCATTGCACTCCTGCTTCTTGTGCCGCCCTGCCTGTTTACATGGGCGACCGCCGTGATGTTGTCCGACTGAATCAACACCGGCTTTCCTTGCAGGAGAAGTTCCGCCTGGCTTAGAGCATTGTAGATTGCTCTTAGTTCCAGAATGTTTATGTGAAGAGACTTTTCCAGACTCGTCCATACTCCCTGGAAGTTTCTTCCTTGTGTGACTGCTCCCCAGCCTCTCAGGCTGGCGTCCGTGGTCACCAGGATCCAATCCTGAATGCCGAATCTGCGGCCTTCTAATAGGTGAGCCTTCTGCAACCACCACAGAAGTGACACCCTTGTCTTTGGTGACAGGGTTATTCGCAGGTGCATCTGCAGATGCGACCCTGACCATTTGTCCAACAGATCCCTTTGGAATATTCTTGCATGGAATCTGCCGAATGGAATTGCTTCGTAAGAAGCCACCATTTTTCCCAGGACTCTTGTGCATTGATGTACTGACACTTTTCCTGGTTTTAGGAGGTTCCTGACCAGATCGGATAACTCCTTGGCTTTTTCCTCTGGAAGGAAAACCTTTTTCTGAACCGTGTCCAGAATCATTCCTAGGAACAGCAGACGAGTTGTCGGGATTAAATGGGATTTTGGAATATTCAGAATCCACCCGTGTTGTCTTAGCACCTCTTGAGATAGTGCTAAAGCTGTCTCCAGCTGTTCTCTGGACCTTGCCCTTATTAGGAGATCGTCCAAGTATGGGATAACTAATACGCCTTTTCTTCGAAGAAGAATCATCATCTCGGCCATTACCTTGGTAAAGACCCGAGGCGCCGTGGACAATCCGAACGGCAGCGTCTGAAACTGATAGTGACAGTTTTGAACAATGAACCTGAGGTACCCCTGGTGTGCGGGGTAAATCGGAACGTGTAGATACGCATCCTTGATGTCCAAGGATACCATAAAGTCCCCTTCTTCCAGGTTCGCTATCACTGCTCTGAGTGACTCCATCTTGAACTTGAACTTTTTTATGTAGAGGTTCAAGGACTTCAGATTTAGAATAGGCCTTACCGAGCCATCCGGCTTCGGTACCACAAATAGAGTGGAATAATACCCCTTTCCTTGTTGTAATAGGGGTACTTTGACTATCACCTGCTGAGCGTACAGCTTGTGAATGGCTTCCAACACCCTCTCCCTTTCGGAAGAGACGGTTGGTAAGGCAGACTTCAGGAAACGATGAGGAGGATCCGTCTCTAATTCCAACCTGTACCCCTGAGATATTATCTGCAGGATCCAGGGGTCTACCTGCGAGTGAGCCCACTGCGCGCTGTAATTTTTGAGACGGCCCCCCACTGTCCCCGAGTCCGCTTGAGAGGCCCCAGCGTCATGCTGAGGTTTTTGCAGGAGCCGGGGAGGGCTTCTGTTCCTGGGAAGGAGCTGCCTGTTGGTGTCTCTTCCCTCTTCCTCTGCCTCGTGGCAGGTACGACAAGCCCTTTGCTCTCTTATTTTTGTAGGAGCGAAAAGGCTGCGGTTGAAAGGTCGGTGCCTTTCTCTGTTGGGGAGTGACTTGAGGTAAAAAAGTGGATTTCCCGGCAGTAGCCGTGGCCACCAAGTCTGATAGACCAACTCCAAATAACTCCTCCCCTTTATACGGCAAAACCTCCATGTGACGTTTTGAATCCGCATCGCCTGTCCACTGTCGTGTCCATAAGGCTCTTCTGGCTGAAATGGACATAGCACTCACCCGAGATGCCAGTGTGCAAATATCCCTCTGTGCATCACGCATATAGATAAATGCATCCTTTATTTGTTCTAACGACAGTAAAACATTGTCCCTATCTAGGGTATCAATATTTTCAATCAGGGATTCTGACCAAACTACTCCAGCACTGCACATCCAGGCAGTTGCTATAGCTGGTCGTAGTATAACACCTGCATGTGTGTATATATTCTTTTGAATAACTTCCATCTTTCTATCTGATGGATCCTTAAGTGCGGCCGTCTCAGGAGAGGGTAACGCCACTTGTTTGGATAAGCGTGTGAGCGCCTTGTCCACCTTAGGGGGTGTTTCCCAGCGCGCCCTAACCTCTGGCGGGAAAGGGTATAATGCCAATAACTTTTTTGAAATTATCAACTTTTTATCAGGAGCAACCCACGCTTCATCACACACGTCATTTAATTCTTCTGATTCAGGAAAAACTGTTTGTAGTTTTTTCACACCATACATAATACCCTGTTTTACGGTATCTGTAGTATCAGCTAAATGTAACGTCTCCTTCATTGCCAAAATCATATAACGTGTGGCCCTACTGGAAAATACGTTTGAATTTCTACCGTCGTCACTGGAATCAGTGCCCGTGTCTGGGTCTGTGTCGACCGACTGAGGCAAAGGGCGTTTTACAGCCCCTGACGGTGTTTGAGGCGCCTGGACAGGCATTAATTGATTGTCCGGCCGCCTCATGTCCTCAACTGACTGTTTAAGGGAAGATAAACCATCACGTAATTCCACAAATAAAGGCATCCATTCTGGTGTCGACCCCCTGGGGGGTGACATCTGCATATTTGGCAATTGCTCCGCCTCCACACCAATATCGTCCTCATACATGTCGACACCACGTACCGACACACACCGCAAACTCACAGGGAATGCTCTAATGAAGACAGGACCCACTAGCCCTTTTGGGGAGACAGAGGGAGAGTCTGCCAGCACACACCACAAAGCGCTATATATACAAGGGATATCCTTATATTAAGTGCTCCCTTATAGCTGCTTTAATATATATATATATAGCCATTAATGTGCCCCCCCTCTCTGTTTTACCCTGTTTCTGTAGTGCAGTGCAGGGGAGAGACCTGGGAGCCGTTCTGACCAGCGGAGCTGTGACAGAAAATGGCGCCGTGTGCTGAGGAGATAGGCCCCGCCCCTTTTTCGGCGGGTTCTTCTCCCGCTATTTTTCCAGTCAGGCAGGGGTTAAATATCTCCATATAGCCCCTATGGGCTATATGTGAGGTATTTTTAGCCTTGTATAAGGTTTATATTTGCCTCTCAGAGCGCCCCCCCCCAGCGCTCTGCACCCTCAGTGACTGCCCAGTGAAGTGTGCTGAGAGGAAAATGGCGCACAGCTGCAGTGCTGTGCGCTACCTTATGAAGACTGAGGAGTCTTCAGCCGCCGGTTTCCGGACCTCTTCACGCTTCAGCATCTGCAAGGGGGGTCGGCGGCGCGGCTCCGGGACCGGACTCCACGGCTGGGCCTGTGTTCGATCCCTCTGGAGCTAATGGTGTCCAGTAGCCAAGCAGCAAATCCACTCTGCATGCAGGTGAGTTTACTACTTTCCCCCTAAGTCCCACGTTGCAGTGATCCTGTTGCCAGCAGGACTCACTGTAAAGAAAAAAACCTAAACTAAACTTTCTCTAAGCAGCTCTTTAGGAGAGCCACCTAGATTGCACCCTTCTCGTTCGGGCACAAAATCTAACTGGAGTCTGGAGGAGGGTCATAGGGGGAGGAGCCAGTGCACACCACCTGACCTAGTAAAGCTTTACTTTTTTGTGCCCTGTCTCCTGCGGAGCCGCTATTCCCCATGGTCCTTTCAGGAACCCCAGCATCCACTTAGGACGATAGAGAAATATTGGTGTCCACACAGGTGGCGGGTGCACTCTCACAAATGTACTCAGATTCTGTAGTTGATATCAATTGTTCTTTATTATAGCCTCATAAATCCGACGTTTCGACCCTTCCACAGGGTCTTTTTCAAGACAGGCAATATGATATCTTTATTTCATAATGTGCGTAGTTTAAACAATGCCTAAAAAGAATACAAAAAATGAAAAATGACTCAGCCTCCCAGGCCCCTTAAAGTTGGCAGAAGAACCAATGTGAACTGGGCCTCAAGTACCCTGTTCATATGGTGACTATGGTGTAAAATAGGATATACTTCCAAAAAACCACCTTTAACCAAGGTGTAATAAATCACCAAAGCAGTGTTCAAAAGAGCCACCTTAATCCCCACAACACGAGGAATACCACCAGATAGTGCTTAATTTCTCCCTTTCAACCACTGGTGGAAACCACACCAATCTATTTCTCATAAACAACAGAACAGAATGAGTACTTACACATGTTCTTAAAAACGTGATCGCAATGTGCATAGCCTGTAGATAGCCAACATTGCATGTGGTCCTATAGTAGCTGCATAAGAATTAGCTGTTAGACAACGGTATAACATACCCTCCAACATTTCAAAACATGGTGCTATTAACAGTGTGCCGTTACCTATAGCAATAGCTGTACGGATGTGAAGCATCCTGAGGTCATATTTTCACTGCAGCAGCTCAAACTGACCTACTGGGAGAAAAGTGTACTCTTCAAACTGGACAGATCTCACAACTTACATCAGCAAATCTTAGCAGACCACGCTTACCATGTACTGGAACCTGCCATGTGTTCCCAGGACGCTTGCTGGAGCCTGTCTGATTAAGGAGGTATTTATACCCCCATACCGGAAGTACCTCCTAACGGACGAATCACTTCAAAACCAAACAAGCCGGCTCTATGTGTGGAAAGAATCTACCAACTTTAGACACCTATGAGATGATAACTCACACCCAGACAAGCTCCGTTCCCAGCGGGCAGCTAATTCAGAGCCTGCATTCTCAATCGCGTCTTGCGTTCCACGGCACCGGAAGCAAGACGCGATGCGTTCCAATACACCGGAAGTGGAAGCCGCGTGTCTCCAATGCGGCGGACACTCCTCCGTCTTTCAAGCCCGCCCTGGTGCAATCATTGGTGGTGATCATGCGTTCCACTTGACACATCCATAGACAACTCTGCACAGGGCTGGTTTACAAAAATATGTGTATGTCTAACAGCATCTCAATTCTCATGTGAACTAATAGATTAATAAATCTGGTGTGTGGTGCTTGACTCACTAAACTAAGTGGGTCAGAATGTGGCCCGGTCTCATAGCATCATATCCCCACTTATAATCAATAGTTTAAACTCATGCCATCAGGGACCTGGGAGGATGGGCTAACTTATGTTATACATAAAAAGACAACAAACGATATTATACAAATGACACTTCATCTCTATAGAAACACCCCATAGGGGTTGTTTTAATTTAATCCTCGCAGGGACACCGTATCCAAGTGGCTGATCCAGAAGCATTCCCTCTGTTTCAGTTTCCTGGTCCGGTCTCCACCAGTAACACTCGGGGGCACCCAATCTATGATTTTACATTTTAAACTGGCTACCTGGTGTCGAGCCTCAATGAAATGTCGAGCCACCGGCTTATCTGATTTGCCGCTGTTTAATGCGACATGTATAGATGAGCGGTGGTTCGCCATTCGGTCCCTGAAAGTGCGGGTTGTTAGCCCTACATAAACCAATCCACAAGGGCATTTTAAGATATAAATTACAAAATCTGATCTGCAATGCAAATGATATTTGAGCTTGATGATAGAACCAGTGTGTGGGTGGGAGAATGTCGGGCCCACCATCATTGAGCGACAGGTGGTGCAGCTCCCACAGGAGTAACAACCCGGCTTTTGCTGCAACAACTGAGTGGTAGACATAGGCGCATTAGGATATACTACGGGTCTCATAAGCATTTGCTTTAAATTCGGTCCCCTCCGGTAAGCTAACATAGGAGTCTTCATACGTGTGAAGGGTAATGCTGGATCAGTGCTGACAATTGGCCAGTGTTTCTTAAGTACCTTGTTAAGATGCCCCGAATGGTTATCATATCGTGTTGCAAAAACAAGACGATTGTCAGATCTATCTTTATTTTTGGGCTGTTTCCCTGCCACAATATCATGGGCCTTGGACAGACAGTGAGAAAGTGTTTTAGGTGTGTACCCACGTTCTAAAAAACGCTCTTTGACCTCTTCGAGTTGAATTTCAATGTTCTGTGGGTCTGAATTAATTCTCAACACTCTTAAGAATTGAGACACAGGCAAGTTTTCCTTTAGTGCAGGGGGGTGATGACTTGTCGCATGTAGCGTCAAATTTCTGTCGGTTGGTTTTCTATAGACAGAAGTGGCAAAAGAATCCCCTGCTTTGCTAATGTGTACATCAAGGAAATTAATTTCAGAACTCGAGATACTAGAGGTGAACTTTATAGGGTTATCCAACTGATTGAGATTATTGACCATAGTATGGAAAGATGACTCTGAACCATGCCACAACAAGAAAACGTCATCGATAAATCGACGATAGAATAAAATTTGGTGGCCATATTGTGGAAAAATCTGGGTAGTCTCATAATTGGTCATGTATAAGTTGGCGTACGACGGGGCCAAATTAGACCCCATCGCTGTCCCCGCTAGTTGTATATAGTATTTATCTTTATACATAAAATGATTTGAACGTAAAACCATTTCAGTGAGTTCAATAATACATTCAGTAGGTACAATACCAGAGGGATGTGACATTAGTGCAGCTCGCACTGTTTCTAATCCACCATCATGTGGAATCACTGTATACAGTGAATTAACGTCCATTGTGGCCAACAGGCAAGACGTTAGTTTACAATCAACTTTTTTCAACTGTGAAAGGAAATCACCCGTATCTTTTATATAACTCAAACTTTTAACCACGATCGGCTGGAGGATGCTATCCACAAATTTAGCCAACGGTTGCAACAGGGAACCTTCCGCCGCTATGATCGGTCGTCCAGGTGGTTGTACCAAGGTTTTATGCACCTTCGGTAAAGTGTATAATATCGGACAACGGGGGTGCTCAACCGTTAAAAAGAAAAATAAATCATCCTCAAACCAGCCATTGTTTCGCCCTCGTCTGAGACACTCGTCTATAGTGCGTTTGATCCCGGGGATAGGGTTGGATTCAACTTGTTTATAAGTCTCTCAGTCAGATAGCTGGCGCATGATCTCTCGATCATAATCCTGCCAGTCTTGAATGACCACTGCCCCGCCTTTATCTGCGGGGCGTATAACAATATTGTGGTCAGCTCGCAATTTGTTAAGGGATTTCCTTTCAAGAGGAGATAAGTTGTCAAATTGTCTAGGTGGGGAAAAATTACTGGTGTCCCTCTGGACCACCCTCAGAAATGTTTTTAAGCTAGCGTTTTGTGTAGGTGGATCAAATGTAGAGCTTTTTTTGAAAGGAGTTGGCACGTTCCTACTGGTTTTATCTGAAAAAAACTCTTTAAGTCTTAATTGCCGACCAAATTTGAATTGGTCAATGTTACTCTCAAAGCGATTATGATGGCACGTGGGAACAAAGGACAAACCATGTGTTAAAAGCGACAAATCAGCTTCATCCAGTTGAGTACTCGATAGATTGAAGACAACATTCATGTCTTTTTTGGTCTTCCTCTTCTTCGAGTACCAACTTCGTCTGGGATGTGGTCTGCACTGCCTTTTTTGTTTCCCGCCATTATTGTAGATTCGGGGCCCTGGTCCAAAAAACGTCTCTGTTGGCTGCCCTCATTGAGATCGGTGTCAGACGTTGAATTCGAGGAGACTAGCTCCCTAGTAAATCTGGGGGCTCGTCTTCTTCTCGGGAACCTACCCGTCTGGTTGCTCGGATTTTGGGTGTTACCCAATAGCCATCTGTACACTAAATGATTTTTATAATCACTGGTGACAGTGGCTAATTTTTTACGTTTAAAAGAGACAAGGTCTCGGTGATAAGTATCGATCTGTGTTTGAAGCTTGTCAATCCATTTTTGAGATTTATCCTTTGTTAATAATGGTATTGCTGTTATATTGGCAGCTTCAATTTCAATCTTTATGGTCTTTAGCTCAAAACCTACTTCCTCTATAACTAAAGCCATGAGATCGAAGGAACATTTGTTAAGGATTCCGCACCACCGACTACAAAATCTAGGATTACTCCTCCCCAATGTCGGTGTGTTAGTGATGCGGAATCCTCTGGGGATCTGCCGTCGTCGGTGATATTCCGAAAGGAATTGGCCATGCAGTTTTAAATCAACTTCTTTTTGGCGTTGCTTAACCAGTTTGTAAAAAACATCGACCGGTGTGTCTGCTGGCAGAGACTCGAAATCAATTTTTTCGAAAAGAAACTTTTCAACCTCCTCATCAGTAAATGAGATGGTTCCCTGTTCTGCCAACGACAATAGCCCGTCATCTAACAAATATGCTCCTTCCTGTGTCATATTGAGGGAATTGAATCACTTCTTAGATATTACTCTAAATAGACTGAATCAATAGTATCACCGTTTTACAAAACTAACGTAGAATAGGCAAACAAATAACTAAATTGATAAATAAATACATACATAAAACGAATACAACTTAGCCCATAAACAGTCAATTGTCACTTGTATACAGATTAGCGCAGATGGGTATCAGGAAACCAGAGAACAAAATCCCCGGCAAAATCTAAACAGAAGAAAGTCCTGTACTCGCATCCAATTTCTCAGGGTGGGTGCTATCCCAACAGACCAAGGTCCGCTGAATATATTGGTGTCCACACAGGTGGCGGGTGCACTCTCACAAATGTACTCAGATTCTGTAGTTGATATCAATTGTTCTTTATTATAGCCTCATAAATCCGACGTTTCGACCCTTCCACAGGGTCTTTTTCAAGACAGGCAATATGATATCTTTATTTCATAATGTGCGTAGTTTAAACAATGCCTAAAAAGAATACAAAAAATGAAAAATGACTCAGCCTCCCAGGCCCCTTAAAGTTGGCAGAAGAACCAATGTGAACTGGGCCTCAAGTACCCTGTTCATATGGTGACTATGGTGTAAAATAGGATATACTTCCAAAAAACCACCTTTAACCAAGGTGTAATAAATCACCAAAGCAGTGTTCAAAAGAGCCACCTTAATCCCCACAACACGAGGAATACCACCAGATAGTGCTTAATTTCTCCCTTTCAACCACTGGTGGAAACCACACCAATCTATTTCTCATAAACAACAGAACAGAATGATTACTTACACATGTTCTTAAAAACGTGATCGCAATGTGCATAGCCTGTAGATAGCCAACATTGCATGTGGTCCTATAGTAGCTGCATAAGAATTAGCTGTTAGACAACGGTATAACATACCCTCCAACATTTCAAAACATGGTGCTATTAACAGTGTGCCGTTACCTATAGCAATAGCTGTACGGATGTGAAGCATCCTGAGGTCATATTTTCACTGCAGCAGCTCAAACTGACCTACTGGGAGAAAAGTGTACTCTTCAAACTGGACAGATCTCACAACTTACATCAGCAAATCTTAGCAGACCACGCTTACCATGTACTGGAACCTGCCATGTGTTCCCAGGACGCTTGCTGGAGCCTGTCTGATTAAGGAGGTATTTATACCCCCATACCGGAAGTACCTCCTAACGGACGAATCACTTCAAAACCAAACAAGCCGGCTCTATGTGTGGAAAGAATCTACCAACTTTAGACACCTATGAGATGATAACTCACACCCAGACAAGCTCCGTTCCCAGCGGGCAGCTAATTCAGAGCCTGCATTCTCAATCGCGTCTTGCGTTCCACGGCACCGGAAGCAAGACGCGATGCGTTCCAATACACCGGAAGTGGAAGCCGCGTGTCTCCAATGCGGCGGACACTCCTCCGTCTTTCAAGCCCGCCCTGGTGCAATCATTGGTGGTGATCATGCGTTCCACTTGACACATCCATAGACAACCTTACTCTCTCTCTCATATATATATATATATATATATATCTATATATATATATATATCTATATATATATATATATCTCTATATATCTATCTATATATATATATATATATATATATATATATATACACATACACACATATATATATATATATATATATATACACATACACACATATATATATATATATATATATATATAGTGCATTGCAAATCAGCGGCACTCAGCAGTCAGGCATAGATGAAGAAACGGCTTTTATTTACGTCCTACGGCGTTTCGGGGAACAAGCCCCGTCTTCAGGGACAGACAATATTGTCTGTCCCTGAAGACGGGGCTTGTTCCCCGAAACGCCGTAGGACGTAAATAAAAGCCGTTTCTTCATCTATGCCTGACTGCTGAGTGCCGCTGATTTGCAATGCACCATATTGGATCCCACAGAGGATTACAGAGGGCACCGCAGCAAGTATTCCAGTACCCCTACCTTGGAGTGCCGATCCCCACACCGCTGTCTATATATATATATATATATATATATACATACACACATATATATATATATATATATATATATATATATACCCTTTCTGATAAGCAAATTTTCTACCCAGTCAGATAATGGTGGTGACTACATGGCCACCCACACCCGTCTATGTACCTAATATCGTTTTCTCTAGGGAAAAACATTCAGCCACCGACGTGTCGACAGACAAGTACCAAGTAGCATCAAGAGCCAGCGGTGTCGACAGGGTCACTCCCACAGCCGTTTGTGGGACGAGTACTCAGCCTCAGACATGCCGACACACGTGTACCAAACACCCACCGACACACCGGGCATATAGGGTACAGACCCACAGTAAAGTCTGTCAGGAAGACACAGATGGAGTTTGCCAGCTTACAACCGAGCGCTCAATCCCGGTTCTGAAACCTTTATATATTGCCTCAGACCTTATAAGTAACTTATATTGCCTCAAATCAACTGTGCCCCCCCCCCCCCGTTTTTCACTCTGTTATGTATACAGCAGTGTGAGGAAGGACCAGCGTCTCTACAAGAGAAAATGGCGCTGATGAGAGCTGTGAGGGCTAAGTCCCGCCCCCTTAATGGCGCGTTTCAGCCCCGCTATTTTTATTATATTTATACTGGCGGGGGTCAGGATTTAGTGCCTAGGCACTCATACCCTTGTTTTCCAGTCACATATGAGGCACCCTACATGGCGCGCAGCGCAATCGCTGTGCGGTACCTCAGAAGCCGTCACTGAAGTCTTCTTTTCTTCTTCTACTCACCTGTCTTCTGACTTCTGGCTCTGCAAGGGGGGTGACGGCGGGCTCTGGGAATGAACCCCTAGGCGTACCTAGTGTTCCAAACCCTCAGGAGCTAATGGTGTCCTGTAGCCAAAGAAGCAGAGCCTTTAAACTCACTAGAAGTAGGTCTGACTTCTCTCCCCTAAGTCCCATGAAGCAGGGAGACTGTTGCCAGCAGTCTCCCTGAAAATAAAAAACCTAACAAAAGTCTTTTTCCGAGAAACTCAGTAGAGCTCCTCAGTGTGCATCCAGTCTGCCTGGGCACAGATCTAAACTAAACTGGAGTCTGGAGGAGGGGCATAGAGGGAGGAGCCAGTTCACACCCATTCAAAGTCTTAAAGTGCCCATGTCTCCTGCGGGTCCCGTCTATACCCCATGGTTCTTGATGTGACCCTAGCATCCTCTGGGACGTATGAGAAAATTAAAGGATAAAAACCCTAAAGCATGAGATGGTGACTATATACTAGCTCTCCAGTAAATGAGTGGATGAGTTTGCAACAATGTGCTCACAGTGTGACTCCACTACACTTCCAATGATGTTAAATTAACATCAGCATAAGTTCAATTATTACTACTCTTCACCCGAGACAGAAGGTTAAGGATGTGACACTGACTTACTAGAAATTGTTCTTTATTGGTCAAAATGCAACACCAACCTGACGCGTTGCTCAGGAGAATATTCTGTTTCATCAGAGTGCTGCAACACTATAATAAGAATTTACTCACCGGTAATTCTATTTCTCGTAGTCCGTAGTGGATGCTGGGAACTCCGTAAGGACCATGGGGAATAGCGGGCTCCGAAGGAGGCTGGGCACTCTAGAAAGATCTTAGACTACCTGGTGTGCACTGGCTCCTCCCACTATGACCCTCCTCCAAGCCTCAGTTAGGTACTGTGCCCGGACGAGCGTACACAATAAGGAAGGATTTTGAATCCCGGGTAAGACTCATACCAGCCACACCAATCACACCGTACAACTCGTGATATGAAACACAGTTAACAGTATGAAACAATAGAGCCTCTCAACAGATGGCTCAACAACAACCCGATTTAGTTAACAATAACTATGTACAAGTATTGCAGATAAACCGCACTTGGGATGGGCGCCCAGCATCCACTACGGACTACGAGAAATAGAATTACCGGTGAGTAAATTCTTATTTTCTCTAACGTCCTAGTGGATGCTGGGAACTCCGTAAGGACCATGGGGATTATACCAAAGCTCCCAAACGGGCGGGAGAGTGCGGATGACTCTGCAACACCGAATGAGAGAATTCCAGGTCCTCCTTAGCCAGGGTATCAAATTTATAGAATTTTGCAAACGTGTTTGCCCCTGACCAAGTAGCAGCTCGGCAAGTTGTGAAGCCGAGACCCCTCGGGCAGCCGCCCAAGATGAGCCCACCTTCCTTGTGGAATGGGCATTGACAGATTTTGGCTGTGGCAGGCCTGCCACAGAATGTGCAAGCTGAATTGTACTACAAATCCAACGAGCAATAGTCTGCGCAGAAGCAGGAGCACCCAGCTTGTTGGGTGCATATATGATAAACAGCGAGTCAGATTTTCTGACTCCAGCTGTTCTGGAAACATATATTTTCAGGGCCCTGACCACGTCTAACAACTTGGAGTCCTCCAAGTCCCTAGTAGCCGCAGGCACCACAATAGGCTGGTTCAGGTGAAACGCTGACACCACCTTAGGGAGAAACTGGGGACGAGTCCTCAATTCTGCCCTATCCATATGGAAAATCAGATAAGGGCTTTTACATGATAAAGCCGCCAATTCTGATACTCGCCTGGCCGAAACCAAGGCCAATAACATGACCACTTTCCAAGTGAGATATTACAGATCCACGGTCTTTAGTGGTCCCAAGGTGCCACAGGAGGCACAAACGGGGGCTGAATATGCAGCACTCCTTTTATACATGTCTGAACTTCATGTACTGAAGCTAGTTCTTTTTGAAAGAAAATCGACAGAGCCGAGATCTGTACCTTAATGGAACCTAATTTAAGGCCCATAGTCACTCCTGCTTGCAGGAAATGCAGAAATCGACCTAGTTGAAATTCCTCTGTTGGGGCCCTTTCGGCAACATATTTCCGCCATATGCGGTGATAATGATTTGCTGTAACCTCTTTCCTGGCTTTAGTAAGCGTAGGAATGACTTCCTCCGGAATGCCCTTTTCCTTCAGGATCCGGCGTTCAACCGCTATGCCGTCCAACGCAGCCGCGGTAAGTCTTGGAACAGACAGGGCCCCTGCTGCCGCAGGTCCTGTCTGAGTGGCAGAGGCCATGGGTCCTCTGATATAATTTCTTGAAGTTCTGGGTACCAATCTCTTCTTGGCCAGCCCGGAACCACGAGTATCGTTCTTACTCCTCGCCTTCTTATTATTCTCAGTACCTTTGGTATGAGAGGCAGAGGGGAGAACACATAAATCGACTGGTACACCCACGGTGTTACCAGAGCGTCCACAGCTATCGCCTGAGGGTCCTTTGACCTGGCGCAATATCTTTTATAGCTTTTGTTGAGGCGGGACGCCATCATGTCCACCTGTGGCCTTTCCCAATGGTGTACAATCCTTTGGAAGACTTCAGGAGGAAGTCCCCACTCTCCCGGGTGGAGGTCGTGTCTGTTGAGAAGATCTGCTTCCCAGTTGTCCACTCCGGGAATGAACACTGCTGACAGTGCTAACACATGATTTTCCGCCTATCGGAGAATCCTTGTGGCTTCTGCCATCGCCATCCTGCTTCTTGTGCCGCCCTGTTGGTTTACATGGGCGACTGCCGTGATGTTGTCTGATTGGATCAGTACCGGCTGGTTTTGAAGCAGAGGCCTTGCCGGCCTCAGGGCATTGTAAATGACCCTCAGGTCCAGAATGTTTATGTGTAGGGAAATCCACCTGACTTGACCAAAGTCCCTGGAAGTTTCTTCCCTGTGTGACTGCCCCCCCAGCCTCAAAGGCTGGCATTCATGGTCACTAGGACCTAGTCCTGTATGCCGAACCTGCGGCCCTCTTGAAGATGGGCACTCTGCAGCCACCACAGTAGAGATACCCTGGTCCTTGGAGACAGGGTTATCAGCCTATGCATCGGAAGATGCGGTCCGGACCACTTGTCCAACAGGTCCCTCTGAAAAGTTCTTGTATGGAACCTGCCTAATGAAATTGCTTCGTAGGAAGCTACCATTTTTCCCAGGACTCGCGTGCCATGATGCACCGCTACCTGTTATGGCTTCAGGAGGTCTCTGACTCGAGATGACAACTCCTTGGCTTTCTCCTCCCGGAGAAAACTATTTCTGGTTTATGTCCAGAACCAACCCCAGGAACAGTAGACGTGTCATAGGAACCAGCTGTGACTTTGGACTGTTTAGAATCCAACCGTGCTGTTGTAGCACTTTCCAAAATAGTGCTACCCCGACTACCAACTGCTCCTTGGACCTCGCCCTTATAAAGAGATTGTCC
Organism: Pseudophryne corroboree; assembly: GCF_028390025.1. Taxonomy (NCBI): domain Eukaryota; kingdom Metazoa; phylum Chordata; class Amphibia; order Anura; family Myobatrachidae; genus Pseudophryne; species Pseudophryne corroboree. The sequence goes on from NC_086447.1 coordinate 770,575,802, forward strand.
AAGTGCGGGATAATTAAAACTCCCTTTTTTCGAAGGAGTATCATCATTTCGGCCATTACCTTGATAAAACACCCTCGGTGTCATGTACAGTCTAAACGGCAGTGTCTGGACTTGGTAATGGTAATCCTGTACCACAAATCTGAGGTACTCCTGGCGAGGATAGTAAATGGGGACATGCAGGTAAGCATCCTTGATGCCCCGGGATACCATGTAATCCCCCTCGTCCAGGCTTGCAATAACCGCCCTGAGCGATTCCATCTTGAACTTGAATTTTTATGTATGTGTTCAAGGATTTTAAATATAAGAAGGGTCACACCGAACTATGCGGTTTCGGTACCCCAACCTGTGTGGAATAGTAACCCCGTCCTTGTTGAAGTAGGGGCACCTTGAGTATTACCTGCTGGGAATACCGCCTATTAATTGCCTCTAGCACAGCCTCCCTGCCTGAGGGAGTTGTCAGCAAGGCATATTTAAGGAAACGGCTGGGGGGAGACATCTCTAATTCCAGCTTGTACCCCTGAAATACTACTTGAAAGAAACAGGGATCACCTGTGAGCGAGCCCACTAATTGCTGAAATTTTTTGAGACGGCCCCCCACCATACCTGGCTACACCTGTGGAGCACCCGCGTCATGCTGTGGACTCACAGGAAGCGGGGGAAGAATTTTGATTCTGGGAACAGGCTGCTGGTGCAGCTTTTTCCCTCTTCCCTTGTCTCTGTACAGAAAGGAAGCGCCATTTGACCCGCTTGCTTTTCTGAAGCCGACAGGACTGTACCTTTTTCTGTGAGGAAACCTGAGGTAAAAATATTTCTTCCCAGCACATTGCTGTGGATACGAGGTCCCAGAGACCACCCCCAAATAATTCCTCACCCTTATAAGGCAGAATCTGTATGCGATTTTTAAGTCAGCATTACCTGTCCCGTGACAGGTCTCTAATACCCTCCTGACAGAATGGACATTACATTCATTTTGGATGCCAGCCGGCAAAATATCCCTCTGTGCATCCCTCATATATAAGACGACGTCTTTAATATGTTCTCATATTAGCAAACTAGTATGCTTAACAGGGTCACCGACCACGCTGCAGCAGCACGATCTGCAGGTTTCAGTCTAGTACCTGAGTGTGTAAATACAGACTTCAGGATAGCCTCCTGCTTTTTATCAACAGGTACCTTCAAAGTGGCCGTTCCTAAAACGGCAGTGCCACCCTTTTTTTGACAACCGTGTGAGCGCCTTATCCACCCTAGGGGATACCTCCCAGCGTAACTTATCCTCCTGGCGGGAAAGGGTACGCCATCAGTAACTTTTTATAAATTACCAGTTTCTTAACGGGGGAACCCACGCTTTTCACACACTTCATTTATTCATCTGATGGGGGAACAAAACACTGCCTGTTTTTTCTCCCCAAACCTAAAAACCCATTTTCAGAGGTGCTTGGGTTAGTGTCAAAAATATATAACACATTTTTTATTGCCGGGACCAAGTCACGGCTGTTCCTAGTGGATTTTGTATATGTCTCAACCTTGTCGACACTGGAGTCAAACTCCATGTCGACATCTGTGTCTGCCATCTGAGAGAGCGGGCGTGTTTGAGCCCCTGATGGCCTTTGAGACGCCTGGGCAGGCGCGGGCTGAGAAGCCGGCTGTCCCACAGCTGTTACGTCATCCACCCTTTTATGTAAGGAGTTGACACTGTCGGTTAATACCTTTTTTCCATCCACTCTGGTGTCGGCCCCCCAGGGGGCGACATCACATATATCGGCCTCTGTTCCGTCACCATATAAGCCTCCTCATTCAACATGTCGACACAGCCGTACCGACACACCGCAGACACACAGGGACTGCTCTAAACGAGGACAGGACCCACAAAAGCCCTTTGGGGGGACAGAGTGAGAGTATGCCAGCACACACCAGAGCGCTATATACTGCAGGGACTAACTGAGTTATGTCCCCTATAGCTTTATATATATATAATGTATACTGCGCCTAAATTTAGTGCCCCCCCCTCTCTTTTTTTAACCCTTGTAGACTGCAGGGGAGAGCCAGGGAGCTTCCCTCCAACGGAGCTGTGAGGGAAAATGGCGCCAGTGTGCTGAGGAGATAGGCTCCGCCCCTTTTTCGCGGCCTATTCTCCCGTTTTTTATGGACTTCTGGCAGGGGTATTTACCTCATATATAGCCCCTGGGGCTATATATTGAGGTATTTTTGCCAGCCAAGGTGTTTTTATTGCTGCCTCAGGGCCCCCCCCCCCAGCGCCCTGCACCCTCAGTGACCGAAGTATGAAGTGTGTGAGAGGAGCAATGGCGCACAGCTGCAGTGCTGTGCGCTACCTTGGTGAAGACTGAGTCTTCATGCCGCCGATTTTCCGGACCATCTTCTTGCTTCTGGCTCTGTAAGGGGGACGGCGGCGCGGCTCCGGGACCGAACATCAAGGCTGGGCCTGCGGTCGATCCCTCTGGAGCTAATGGTGTCCAGTAGCCTAAGAAGCCCAATCCGGCTGCAAGCAGGCGAGTTCGCTTCTTCTCCCCTTAGTCCCTCGCTGCAGTGAGCCTGTTGCCAGCAGGTCTCACTGAAAATAACAAATTCTAAGTCTATAACTTTCTAAGAGCTCAGGAGAGCCCCTAGTGTGCATCCAACCTCGGCCGGGCACGAAATCTAACTGAGGCTTGGAGGAGGGTCATAGTGGGAGGAGCCAGTGCACACCAGGTAGTCTAAGATCTTTCTAGAGTGCCCAGCCTCCTTCGGAGCCCGCTATTCCCCATGGTCCTTACGGAGTTCCCAGCATCCACTAGGACGTTAGAGAAATATTGATATTACCCAAGATTACCCAAGATCACTCTATACCCAGGACTGCATTTTAACCAATAAGGAATGGTTGCTACTTCTTCCCATACTAAGACTGACTGCAGTTTTAAATCTTGCAGACTTCTGCTACATACTTGGGATGCATAATTATCACAATCCATATTTTTAATGCAGATGTAATATATATTTTTGCATAAATTCAGAATTTACTAATTTTCTCTTGCCAGGAGACAGGCTCCAATGAGAACCCGTACTAGTGAAGAGCTGGATACAGTGTGACAGTGTGAGTGTTACATGATATAAATATTTACATGTGACCTAGTATACCATGTGACCAGGTGGAACACAACATCCAGGCCTCCTTCTGTTTTTTTTTTAACCACAATTTCCATGATTGGTCCATTCTGGTCACATGGTAATGTTTACATCATGTGACAGGGTAGAGCGGATTACTCAGACTCCCTCTCTATTTCATTCTAGCACTCTGTAGAGATTGACATGATTGGTTTGTTCCGTTCAATTTTGGTTGTATACATCACGTGACACGGACTTGGAACCAGCTGTTATAATGCATTATTTGGTTAAATAAAAAAAAATTACTTTTTTATTCTTAAGTTTTATAATGTTTTAGCAAACTTGTTTGCTGATTACATAATAGGTGATATTAGGTAATGATTGCCTTTTATTTATTAAAATAAGAATTTACTCACCGGTAATTCTATTTCTCGTAGTCCGTAGTGGATGCTGGGTACTCCGTAAGGACCATGGGGTATAGACGGGCTCCGCAGGAGACTGGGCACTCTTAAAGGAAAGATTAGGTACTATATCTGGTGTGCACTGGCTCCTCCCTCTATGCCCCTCCTCCAGACCTTAGTAAGGGAAACTGTGCCCGGAAGAGCTGACATTACTAGGAATGGATTTGGAATCCAGGGTAAGACTCATACCAGCCACACCAATCACACTGTACAACTCGTGATAACTATACCCAGTTAACAGTATGAACAATAACTGAGCCTCTCTCAACAGATGGCTCATACAATAACCCTTTAGTTAAGCAATAACTATATACATGTATTGCAGAGAGTCCGCACTTGGGACGGGCTCCCAGCATCCACTACGGACTACGAGAAATAGAATTACCGGTGAGTAAATTCTTATTTTCTCTGACGTCCTAGTGGATGCTGGGTACTCCGTAAGGACCATGGGGATTATACCAAAGCTCCCAAACGGGCGGGAGAGTGCGGATGACTCTGCAGCACCGAATGAGCAAACTCAAGGTCCTCCTCAGCCAGGGTATCAAACTTGTAGAATTTTGCAAAAGTGTTTGAACCCGACCAAGTAGCAGCTCGGCAAAGTTGTAAAGCCGAGACCCCTCGGGCAGCCGCCCAAGAAGAGCCCACCTTCCTCGTGGAATGGGCTTTTACTGATTTAGGATGCGGCAGTCCAGCCGCAGAATGTGCAAGCTGAATGGTGCTACAGATCCAGCGAGCAATAGTCTGCTTTGAAGCATGAGCACCCAGCTTGTTGGGTGCATGCAGGATAAATAGCGAGTCAGTTTTTCTGACTCTAGCCGTCCTGGAAACATAAAGTTTCAGGGCCCGGACTACGTCCAGCAACTTGGAATCCTCCAAGTCCCTAGTAGCCGCAGGCACCACAATAGGTTGGTTCAAATGAAACGATGATACCACCTTAGGGAGAAATTGGGAACGAGTCCTCCATTCTGCCCCTTCCATATGGAAGATCAGATATGGGCTTTTACACGACAAAGCCGCCAATTCTGACACACGCCTAGTCCAAGCTAAGGCCAAAAGCATGACCACTTTCCACGTGAGATATTTTAGCTCCACGGTCTTAAGTGGCTCAAACCAGTGGGATTTTAGGAATCCAACACACGTTAAGATCCCAAGGTGCCACTGGAGGCACAAAAGGGGCTGAATATGCAGCACCCCTGTAACAACGTCCGAACTTCAGGCAGTGAAGCCAGTTTTTTTTGAGAGAAAAAGGGATAGGGCCGAAATCTTGGCCCTTATGGATCCTAATTTTAGGCCCATAGTCACTCCTGACCAGTGCCGTAACTAGGCATTTTAGCGCTGTGTGCAAGAAACGACAGTGGCGCCCCCCCATGCAAGATGGGGGCAGTGTGCGCCGTAGGCGCGCGAAAAATTTATAGGGGCGTGGCTTCACAGGGAAGGGGCGTGGCCACAAAATAATAGCAATTCATACTACGGTGCACAGTAGTCTACATTATTCAAATTACGCTGCACAGTAGCGCCACTACACCAGGTAGAGCCCCTTTTATACATTACAGCAGACAGCGTCCCCCTTTTTACACATTACGGCAGCCAGTCCCCCTCTTTACACATTGCGGCAGCCAGGCCTCCTTTTTACACATTGCGGCAGCCAAGACCCCATTTTACACATTGCGGCAGCCAGGACCCCTTTTTACACATTGCGGCAGCCAGACCCCCTTTTTATACATTGCGGCAGCCAGGACCCCTTTTTACACATTACGGCAGCCAGGACCCCTTTTTACATATTGCGGCAGCCAGACCCCCTTTTTATACATTGCGGCAGCCAGGACCCCTTTTTACACATTGCGGCAGACGGTGTCCCCCTGAGAGAGAGAGAGAGAGAAAGAAAGAGAGAGAGGGATATACTTACCTTCTCCCCGCTGACAGGCTCCTCGTGCTGGCATTGATCTCCCTCTCGGTGCAGGCAGTGAGATGAGAAGGAGGGAGGGGGAGCAGGGAGCCGCAGCAGCGCTATTTGATTGGTAGTAAGCGCCGCTGCAGCATCCCCCTCTCCTTCTGTATTGGCTGCCTGGCGCTGCTATGGATGCTGGGATGAAGGAACCGCATCCCAGCATCCATAGCAGCGCCGGGCAGCCAATACAGAAGGAGAGGGGGATGCTGCAGCGGCGCTTACTACCAATCAAATAGCGCTGCTGCGGCTCCCTGCTCCCCCTTCCTCCTCCTCCTTGAACCCGGCGCTGGTCTCTTCTCCCTCCAGCCGCGCACGGCGCACACAGAGGCGGCATGTAATGAGTCAATTTGACTCATTACATGCCGCTGGCCGTTGCGCCCTCAGGGCAACTGCGCTGTGTGCCAAGCCCACTTGGCACACACGTAGTTACGGCCCTGCTCCTGACTGTAGGAAGTGCAGGAATCGACCCCCCTGGAATTCCTCTGTAGGGCCTTCCCGGCCACACACCAAGCAACCTATTTTCGCCATATACAGTGAAAAAGTCTTGCTGTCATGTCTTTCCTAGCCTTTATCAGCGTAGGAATAACTGCATCCGGAATGCCCTTTTCCGCTAGGATCCGGTGTTCAACCGCCATGCCGTCCAACGCAGCCGCGGTAAGTCTTGGATCAGACAGGGTCCCTGTTGCAACATGTCCTGACTGAGAGGCAGAGGCCATGGGTCCTCTGAGAGCATTTCTTGCAGTTCCGGGTACCGAGTCCTTCTTGGCCAATCCGGAGCAAAGAATATTGTTCACACTCCTCCGTTTATTACAATTCTCAGCCCTTGGGTCTGAGAGGAAGAGGAGGGAATATATAGACCGACTGGAACACCCACGGTGTTACTAGTGCGACCACAGCTATCGCCTGAGAGTCCCTTGACCCAGCGTAAAACCTTTTTTTATCTTTTTATTGAGGTGGGACGCCATGTAGTCCACCTGAGGCAGTTTCCATCAATTTGCAAAACTGCGTGAAGACTTCCTGATGAAGTCACCACTTTCCCGGGTGGAGGTCGTGTCCACTCCCGGAATGAACACTGCTGACAGTGCGCTTACTTGATTCTCCGCCCAGCGAAGAATTCTGGTGGCTTCTACCCTCGCCACCCTGCTCCTTGTGCCGCCCTGGCGGTTTACATGAGCCCCTGCGGTCTGACTGGATCAGAACCGGTTGGTCGCAAAGCAGGAACTCCGCTTGACTTAGGGCGTTGTATATGGCCCTTAGTTCCAGGATATTGATGTGAAGGCAAGTCTGTTGGCTTGACCACAAACCTTGGAATTTTCTTCCCTGTGTAACTGCCCCCCACCCTCGGAGGCTTGCATCCGTGGTCACCAGGACCCAGTCCTGAATGCCGAATCTGCGGCCTTCGAGAAGGTGAACACTCCGCAGCCACCACAGGAGAGACACCCTGGCCCTGGGGGATACGGTGATTAACCGATGCATCTGAAGATGTGATCCGGACCACTTGTCCAGTAAGTTCCATTGTCCTTGCATGGAACCAGCCGAAGGGGATGGCCTCGTATGATGCCATCATCCTTCCCAGGACTCGAGTGCAGTGATGCACTGACACCTGTTTTGGTTTTCAATGGATTCCTGACCAGTGTCATGAGCTCCTGAGCTCTCTCTATCGGGAGATAAACCCTCTTCTGGTCTGTGTCTAGGATCATGCCTAGGCGAGGCAGATGAGCTGTAGGAACCAACTGCGACTTCGGAATATATAGAATCCAGTCGTGTTGCCGTTACACTTCCAGAGAAGGTGATACGCTGTCCAGCAACTGCTCTCTTGATCTCGCTTTTATGAGGAGATCATCCAAGTATGTGATAATAGTGACACCTTGCTTCCGCAGGAGCACCATCATATCCGCCATTACCTTGGTGAAATTGGTAATGACAATCCCGTACCGCAATTCTGAGGTACGCCTGATGAGGTGGATAAATGGGGACACGAAGGTATGCATCCCTTATGTCCCGATTCATTTCAGGCATGCAATGACCGCTCTTAGCGATTCCATCTTGAACCTGAACCTTTTCAGGTATATATTCAGGGATTTTAATTCAATATGGGTCTAACCGAACCGTCTGGTTTCGGGATTATAACATGGTCGAATAATAACACCCTCTTGTTGAAGGAGGGGACCCTTGACCACCACCTGTTGAAGATACAATTTACGAATTGCAGTTAACACTGGCTCCCTCTCTTGGGGGGAAGCCCGCCGGGTCCTCGGTGAGGGGGCATCTTCTCACAGTCCAGCCTGTATCCCTGCGATACAATTTCTATTGCCCAGGGATCTAACAGGGAGTGAACCCACTTGTGGCTGAACTTACGAAGGCGTGTCCCCACCGTGCCTAGCTCCGCCTGTGGAGCCCCAGCGACATGCGGTGGATTTTTGTAGAGGCCGGGGAGGACTTCTGTTCCTGGGGACTAGCTGTGTTGTACAGCTTCTTTCCTCTGCCCCCGGCTCTGACAAGAAAGGACGCACCTCAGACTTTCTTGTTTCTTTATTCGAAAAGCTGCATTTAATAATGTTGTGCTTTCCTAGGCTGTGCAGGAATATAAGGCAAAATATCAGAATTACCAGCTATAATTGTGGAGACCAGGCCCGAGAACCTTTCTCCACACAATCCTCAGCCTTCCATATGCCTCTTAAGTCGGCATCATCTGTCCAATGTATATTCTACAGGACACGTCAAGCAGAAATCGACATAGCTTTTGTCTCTAGGACCCAGTATACTCATGTCCCTTTGGGCATGCTTTATAATTATATATCTATCACTTAAGACAGCATCTTAATATATTTATATGCATACTAGGGTCTCAATCTCTGCTGACAAGGTACCTGTCCACGCTGCCACAGCGCTATAAACCCATGCCGACACAATCGCCGGTCTGGGTAGTATACTAGAATGTGCACGCTATCTGCAGGATCCCTGAGAATAGCTAGTGCAAACAGGACACCCAAGGGGAAGATTCTCAACACATCCTGGCCCTAGTGGGGAAAGGATACAGCCTGAGAATTCTCTTGTGGGAAGCTGCCGTCTCTTGTCTGGAGATTCCCGCTCTTTTTCCTCATGAAAGGAGGGAAATTTACCTCAGCATTCTTCCCCTTAACATGTGTACTCTCGTGTCAGGGACAGATGAGTCATCAGTGATATGCAAATCATCTTTTATTCCAATAATCATATATTAAATATCTTTTAGCCCTCTTGGCTGTAACTTTGCATTATCGTAGTCGACAGTGGAGTTAAACTCCGTGTCGATACTTTGTTATTTTGGATAGTGAACATAGAGAGACTCTGAAGGACTCTGTGACATAGGGACAGCCCAGGGTAGATTTCCTTTCTGTTCCCTAACCTTTTGTGCAATAATTTTACCTCAGCACTTACACATATCCAAACAGGTGTCGGCGTTGTTGACGGAGACACCCTCCCACACACTTATCCGCTCTATCACCTCCTTAGAGGAGCCTTTTACCTCAGACATGTCGACAAACGCGTACCGACACACCACACACACAGGGGATGCTCTATTTGAAGACAGTTCCCCCACCAGGCCCTTTGGAGAGACAGAGAGAGAGTATGCCAGCACACACCACAGCGCTATATAATACAGGGATGTACACTATACTGAGTGATTTTTCCCCTATAGCAGCTTATATACACAGTTTTGCGCCTAAATTTATGTGCCCCCCCTCTCTTTTTTACCCTTTGTGTACCAGGATACTGCATGGGAGAGCCTGGGGAGCTTCCTTCCAGCTGAGCTGTGAAGAGAAAATGGCGCCGGTGTGCTGAGGAAGAAGGCCCGGCCCCCTCAGCGGCGGGCTTCTGTCCTTTTATGTACTTTAATGGCGGGGGTTAATGCACATATACAGTTTATCAGACTGTATTATGTGCTTTTCGCCAAGTAAGGTAATCTAATTGCTGCCCAGGGCGCCCCCCCCCCCCCCCCCCCAGCACCCTGCACCCATCAGTGACCGGAGTGTGTGGTGTGCTAAGGGAGCAATGGCGCACAGCTGCAGTGCTGTGCGCTACCTTAATGAAGACCGGAGTCTTCAGCCGCCGATTTTCAACTTCTCTTCGTTCTTCTGGCTCTGCAAGGGGGACGGCGGCGCGGCTCCGGGACCGGACGACCGAGGACTGGGCCTGTGTTCGATCCCTCTGGAGCTAATGGTGTCCAGTAGCCTTAGAAGCCCAAGCTAGCTGCAAGCAGGTAGGTTCGCTTCTCTCCCCTCAGTCCCACGTAGCAGTGAGTCTGTTGCCAGCAGATCTCACTGAAAATAAAAAACCTAACAAATACTTTCTTTTCTAGGAAGCTCAGGAGAGCCCCAAGGGTGCATCCAGCTCTGGCCGGGCACAGATACTAACTGAGGTCTGGAGGAGGGGCATAGAGGGAGGAGCCAGTGCACACCAGATATAGTACCTAATCTTTCTTTTAAGAGTGCCCAGTCTCCTGCGGAGCCCGTCTATACCCCATGGTCCTTACGGAGTACCCAGCATCCACTAGGACGTCAGAGAAATGTATTTATTATTCTTACATAAGGCTATGGTTCCCCACCTGATATTTGTTTGATCTGCTCTTTGGATATACAAGGCAGCCATCTTAAACTGTATGATACCACACCTTTCTATTTTAGTAAACACAGCAGTAGGACTTTACGCACTAGAAAGGGGGTCTGATCCCGAATCCGTGTGGCCATGCCCCCAGTGCGACACATTCATGCAGGGGGCAGCTCCCAGTGTCCTCCTGCACTTTGATGTCATTCATCCATTCTCTGTAAGCGCACAGAGTAGTCATCATCATCCCCCCCCCCCGGCGGGTGGGACAGTAGATGGAAACTAGGACAGTCCCACTGAATTTGGGACAGTTGGGAGGTATGTGATACATTCTTCTGAAGAAGTTGTGGCTCTAATTCCATGATGGAACGCGATAAGTACTTTATCGACTGGACACTTTTGGGCAACTTGTCCTTTCTTATTCAGACCAGGATTGATAAGCAAGAGTTTGGGACATACAGTGTTCCCAACTGTTAGCTACCACCAGCTGCGAGCCGTCTTGCTAGAGTCTGGATGGACTTCTTTCACAACAAGCTGGTAATATAATATATGTGCTAATGGAGCCCTACGCAAGCGCAGTAGACTCTGGCCCAAATACAGCATGGCCACTGCTGCTGCTCCATCGCCCTCAGCAAGTGTGTATGCATTTGCCAATGTCAGCTCATGACGCAAGTCACATTGGCTGGATACACATTGCTCAGTTATGGTGGAGGACAGGGTTGTGCTTCTGTTTTGCCCATATGGTTTATCAGAATCAGCTTTATTGGCCAGGTATACTTGCGTATACTAGGAATTTGTCTTCGGTTTGCTATACAACAGCCAAGTAGGTAACAGATAAGCAGGTGGGGGGGCAAGTAAAGTCATACAGATATGTATACCGTAGGGACACAAGTGAGTTACATATACGTCTAGTCAGTCCAATGTTCAGGAGTTCAGCAGGCGGACTGCTTGGGGAAAGAAACTTTTGAGGCTCCTGGTGGACCCTGGCGGGAATGGCCCTGTAACGCCTTCTTGAAGGAAGCAAGTTAAACATGCTGTCGCCGGGGTGGCTGTTTTTTAGCTGTGGACAGGTACAGGTCCTGGATGAGGGAAGGTTGGCCCTGATGATCTTCTCTGCGGTTCTGACCACCTTTTGGACATATATAGTGGAGCCTGCATCTGTCCCTCGTGCTGGCGGAGCCGTACCATACCTGTATCGAGGAGCACAGTACCGACTCCACAATCGCGGAGTAGAAGAGAAGCAGAAACTTCTGTGGGATGTTGAACTACCTTAGTTGCCTGAGGAAGAACAACATCTGCTGCGCTTTCCCGACAATGGCATCAGCGTTGGACCCCCAGTTAAGGTCCCGGGAGATTGTGATCGCTAGGAACTTGAAGGAGTCCACTAGTGATACCACACTGTCAGCAATCGTTAGCGGAGGTGCACTAGCTGACTTCTTCCTGAGGTCCACTATCATCTCGACAGTTTTGAGGGGGTTGAGCTCAAGGTTGTTGTGGCTGCGACACTGGGCCAACCAGTCTACTTTCCGTCTATAGGCCGATTCGTCCCTGTCCTTGATGAGTACGATGACGGTGGTGTCGTTGGCGGATTTGATGATCTTTATCGAGTGCGCCTGTGACGTGCAGTCATTTGTGTACAGGGAGAAGAGCATGATTGGCAGACACCAGCACTGGCTATGCCTATAAAATAGACCATAATAAATTTGATTTGGTCCCGAACCACCAACCAGTGGCAACCCTGCCTTGAGGCACCCCAGAGTTCCAATGCACCCAGTTTCTGATCCACTGAATTAGGGAGTTGCATAGTGATATCAGAAGCTACCTATATGGTTGCTTGTCTGTGCACCATAGAGACAGGGGAAAAGTAAAAATAAGAATTTACTTACCGATAATTCTATTTCTCGGAGTCCGTAGTGGATGCTGGGGTTCCTGAAAGGACCATGGGGAATAGCGGCTCCGCAGGAGACAGGGCACAAAAAGTAAAGCTTTAGGATCAGGTGGTGTGCACTGGCTCCTCCCCCTATGACCCTCCTCCAAGCCAGTTAGGTACTGTGCCCGGACGAGCGTACACAATAAGGGAGGAATTTTGAATCCCGGGTAAGACTCATACCAGCCACACCAATCACACCGTACAACTTGTGATCTAAACCCAGTTAACAGTATGATAACAGCGGAGCCTCTGAAAAGATGGCTCACAACAATAATAACCCGATTTTTGTAACTATGTACAAGTATTGCAGATAATCCGCACTTGGGATGGGCGCCCAGCATCCACTACGGACTCCGAGAAATAGAATTATCGGTAAGTAAATTCTTATTTTCTCTATCGTCCTAGTGGATGCTGGGGTTCCTGAAAGGACCATGGGGATTATACCAAAGCTCCCAAACGGGCGGGAGAGTGCGGATGACTCTGCAGCACCGAATGAGAGAACTCCAGGTCCTCTTTTGCCAGGATATCAAATTTGTAGAATTTTACAAACGTGTTCTCCCCTGACCACGTATCTGCTCGGCAGAGTTGTAATGCCGAGACCTCTCGGGCAGCCGCCCAAGATGAGCCCACCTTCCTTGTGGAATGGGCCTTAACCGATTTAGACTGTGGCAGGCCTGCCTCAGAATGTGCAAGTTGAATTGTGTTACAAATCCAACGAGCAATCGACTGCTTAGAAGCAGGCGCACCCAACTTGTTGGGTGCATACAGTATAAACAGCGAGTCAGATTTTCTGACTCCAGCTGTCCTGGAACATATTTTCAGGGCCCTGACAACTTCTAGCAACTTGGAGTCCTCCAAGTCCCTAGTAGGTGCAAGGCACCACAATAAGCTGGTTCAGGTGAAACACTGACACCACCTTAGGGAGAGAACTGGGGACGAGTCCGCAGCTCTGCCCTGTCCGAATGGACAAACAGATATGGGCTTTTTTGAGAAAAAACCACCAATTTGACACTCGCCTGGTCCAGGCCAGGGCCAAGAGCATGGTCACTTTTTATGTGAGATGCTTCAAATCCACATATTTGACTGGTTTTAAACCAATGTGATTTGAGGAATCCCAGAACTACGTTGAGATCCCACAGTGCCACTGGAGGCACAAAAAAGGGGTTTGTATATGCAATACTCCCTTGACAAACTTCTGGACTTCAGGAACTGAAGTCAATTCTTTCTGGAAGAAAATTTACAGGGCCGAATTTGAACCTTAATGGACCCCAATTTGAGGCCCATAGACACTCCTGTTTGCAGGAAATGCAGGAAACGACCGAGTTGAAATTTCTTTGTGGGGCCTTCCTGGCCTCACACCACGCAACATATTTTCGCCACACGTGGTGATAATGTTGTGCGGTCACCTCCTTTCTGGCTTTGACCAGGGTAGGAATGACCTCTTCCGGAATGCCTTTTTTTCCCTTAGGATCCGGCTTTCCATCGCCATGCCGACAAACGCAGCTGCGGTAAGTCTTGGAACAGACATGGTACTTGCTGAAGCAAGTCCCTTCTTAGCGGCAGAGGCCATAAGACCTCTGTAAGCATCTCTTGAAGTTCCGGGTACCAAGTCCTTCTTGGCCAATCCGGAGCCATGAGTATAGTTCTTACTCCTCTACGTCTTATAATTCTCAGCACCTTAGGTATGAGAAGCAGAGGAGGGAACACATACACCGACTGGTACACCCCCGGTGTTACCAGAACGTCCACATCTATTGCCTGAGAGTCTCTTGACCTGGCGCAATACCTGTCCCGTTTTTTGTTCAGACGGGACGCCATCATGTCCACCTTTGGTATTTCCCAACGGTTTACAATCATGTGGAAAAAACTTCTCAATGAAGTTTCCACTCTCCCGGGTGGAGGTCGTGCTGAGGAAGTCTGCTTCCCAGTTTCCATTCCCGGGATGAAAAACTGCTGACAGTGTTATCACATGATTTTCCGCCCAGCGAAAAGTCCTTGCAGTTTCTGCCATTGCCCTCCTTCTTCTTGTGTCGCCCTGTCTGTTTACGTGGGCGACTGCCGTGATGTTTTTCCCACTGGATCAATACCGGCTGACCTTGAAGCAGAGGTCTTGCTAAGCTTAGAGCATTATAAATTTACCCTTAGCTCCAGTATATTTATGTGGAGAAAAGTCTCCATACTTGATCACACTCCCTGGAAATTTTTCCCTTGTGTGACTGCTCCCCAGCCTCTCAGGCTGGGCTCCGTGGTTACCAGCATCCAATCCTGAATGCCGAATCTGCGGCCCTCTAGAAGATGAGCACTCTATAACCACCACAGGAGAGACACCCTTGTCCTTGGATATTGGGTTATCCGCTGATGCATCTGAAGATGCGATCCGGACCATTTGTCCAGCAGATCCCACTGAAAAGTTCTTACGTGAAATCTGCCGAATGGAATTGCTTCGTAGGAAGCCACCATTTTTACCAGGACCCTTGTGCAATGATGCACTGTTTTTAGGAGGTTCCTGACTTGCTCGGATAACTCCCTGGCTTTCTCTTCCGGGAGAAACACCTTTTTCTGGACTATGTGCAGAATCATCCCTAGGCACAGCAGACGTGTCGTCGGGATCAGCTGCGATTTTGGAATATTTAGAATCCACCCGTGCTGATTGTAGCAGTATCCGAGATAGTGCTACTCCGACCTCCAACTGTTCCCTGGACTATGCCCCTATCAGGAGATCGTCCAAGTAAGGGATAATTAAGACGCCTTTTCTTCGAAGAAGAATCATCATTTCGGCCATTACCTTGGTAAAGACCCCGGGGTGCCGTGGACAATCCAAACGGCAGCGTCTGAAACTGATAGTGACAGTTCTGCACCACGAACCTGAGGTACCCTTAGTGAGAAGGGCAAATTTGGGACATAGAGGTAAGCATCCCTGATGTCCCGGGACACTATATAGTCCCCTTCTTCCTGGTTCGTTATCACTGCTCTGAGTGACTTCATCTTAATTTGAACCTTTGTAAGTGTTCAAAAAAAATTTTTTAGAATAAGTCTCACCTAGCCTTCTGGCTTCAGTACCACAATATAGTGTGGAATAATACCCCTTTTCTGTAGTAGGAGGGGTAATTTAATTATCACCTGCTGGGAATACAGCTTGTGAATTTTTTCCCATACTACCTCCTTGTCGGAGGGAGACTTGGTAAAGCAGACTTCAGGAGCCTGCGAAGGGGAAACGTCTCGACATTCCCATCTGTACCCCCGGGATACTACTTGTAGGATCCAGGGGTCCTGTACGGTCTCAGCGCCATGCTGAGAACTTGTCAGACGCGGTGGAACGCTTCTGTTCCTGGGAATGGGCTGCCTGCTGCAGTCTTCTTCCCTTTCCTCTATCCCTGGGCAGATATGATCTTATAGGGACGAGAGGACTGAGGCTGAAAAGACGGTGTCTTTTTCTGCAGAGATGTGACTTAGGGTAAAAAACGGTGGATTTTCCAGCAGTTGCCGTGACCACCAGGTCCGATGGACCGACCCCAAACAAGTCCTCTTCCTTTATACGGCCATACTGTGCCGTTTGGAATCTGCATCACCTGACCACTGTCGTGTCCATAACATCTTCTGGCAGTTATGGACATCGCGTTTATTCATGATGCCAGAGTGCAAATATCCCTCTGTGCATCTCGCATATATAGAAATGCTCTATAGTCAATAAAATACTGTCCCTGTCAAGGGTATCAATATTTTTAGTCAGGGAATCCGACCAAGCCACCCTAGCTCTGCACATCCAGGCTGAGGCGATCGCTGGCCGCAGTATAACACCAGTATGTGTGTATATACTTTTTATTATATTTTCCAGCCTTGTCAGCTGGTCCTTGAGGACGGCCCTATCTATAGACGGTACCGCCACTTGTTTTGATAAGCGTGTGAGCGCCTTATCCACCTTAAGGGGTGTTTCCCAACGCGCCCTAACTTCTGGCGGGAAAGGGTATACCGCCCATAATTTTCTATCGGGGGGAACCCACGCATCATCACACACTTTATTTAATTTATCTGATTCAGGAAAAACTATGGTAGTTTTTTCACATCCCACATAATACCCTCTTTTGTGGTACTTGTAGTATCAGAAATACGTAACACCTCCTTCATTGCCTTTAACGTGTGGCCCTAATAAGGAATACGTTTGTTTATTCACCGTCGACACTGGATTCAGTGTCCCTGTCTGTGTCTGTGTCGACCGACTAAAGTAAACGGGCGTTTTAAAAACCCTTGACGGTGTTTTTGAGACGTCTGGACCGTACTAATTGTTTGTCGGCCGTCTCATGTCGTCAACCGACTTTGCAGCGTGTTGACATTATCACGTAATTTCCTAAATAAGCCATCCATTCCGGTGTCGACTCCCTAGAGAGTGACATCACCATTACAGGCAATTGCTCCGCCTCCACGCCAATATCGTCCTCATACATGTCGACACACACGTACCGACACACAGCAGACACACAGGGAATGCTCTATACGAAGACAGGACCCACTAGCCCTTTGGGGAGACAGAGGGAGAGTCTGCCAGCACACACCAAAAAGCGCTATATATGACAGGGATAGCCTTATGATTAAGTGCTCCCTTATAGCTGCTTTTATATTAATATATATATAGCCATTTATTTTGCCCCCCCTCTCTGTTATACCCTGTTTCTGTAGTGCAGTGCAGGGGAGAGACCTGGGAGCCTTCCTGACCAGCGGAGCTGTGACAGAAAATGGCGCCGTGTGCTGAGGAGATAGGCCCCGCCCCTTTTCCGGCGGGCTCGTCTCCCGCTATTTAGTACATTTAGGCAGGGGTAAATATCTCCATATAGCCTCTGGGGCTATATGTGAGGTATTTTTAGCCTTTTTAAAGGTTTTCATTTGCCTCCCAGGGCGCCCCCCCCCAGCGCCCTGCACCCTCAGTGACTGCCGTGTGAAGTGTGCTGAGAGGAAAATGGCGCACAGCTGCAGTGCTGTGCGCTACCTTAAGAAGACTGCAGGAGTCTTCAGCCGCCGATTCTGGACCTCTTCTTGCTTCAGCATCTGTGAGGGGGCCGGCGGCGTGGCTCCGGTGACCATCCAGGCTGTACCTGTGATCGTCCCTCTGGAGCTTCATGTCCAGTAGCCAAGAAGCCAATCCATCCTGCACGCAGGTGAGTTCACTTCTTCTCCCCTCTGTCCCTCGTTGCAGTGATCCTGTTGCCAGCAGGAATCACTGTAAAATAAAAAACCTAAGCTAAACTCTCTAAGCAGCTCTTTATGAGAGCCACCTAGAATTGCACCCTTCTCGGCCGGGCACAAAATCTAACTGGCTTGGAGGAGGGTCATAGGGGGAGGAGCCAGTGCACACCACCTGATCCTAAAGCTTTACTTTTTGTGCCCTGTCTCCTGCGGAGCCGCTATTCCCCATGGTCCTTTCAGGAACCCCAGCATCCACTAGGACGATAGAGAAAAAGCTGTAGAACAATTTTAGGGGCACTGAACACCGACAGAGCTGGTGGTCAGGATGATGATGGGTCTATTGTAATATGGAGGCCTAGGGCTGCAGTCCCATTTGCCATCTTGGAAATCCAACCCTAATTGTGGACCTTGGCCCTCATTCCGAGTTGTTCGCTCTGTAATTTTCTTCGCATCGCAGCGATTTTCCGCTAATTGCGCATGCGCAATGTTCGCACTGCGACTGCGCCAAGTAAATTTGCTAAGAAGTTTGGTATTTTACTCACGGCATTACAAGGTTTTTTCTTCGTTCTGGTGATCGGAGTGTGATTGACAGGAAGTGGGTGTTTCTGGGCGGAAACTGGCCGTTTTATGGGAGTGTGTGAAAAAACGCTGCCGTTTCTGGGAAAAACGCGGGAGTGGCTGATGAAACGGGGGAGTGTCTGGGCGAACGCTGGGTGTGTTTGTGACGTCAAACCAGGAACGACAAGCACTGAACTGATCGCACTGGAAGAGTAAGTCTCGAGCTACTCAAACTGCACAGAAAAATCTTTTCGCAATATTGCGAATACTTCGTTCGCAATTCTGCTAAGCTAAGATACACTCCCAGAGGGCGGCGGCTTAGCGTGTGTACTGCTGCGAAAAGCGGCTAGCGAGCGAACAACTCGGAATGAGGGCCCTTATTTAGCATCAGTTGCAGTTTTGCTAAATTAGCAAAACTGCAACTGCTTGTGATCGCATGCTGGGAGCCGCCCAGCACAGGGAAAGGCTGCCCAGCATGCAAATGTCCGCCAGCGATGTGATCGCAATTCAATTGCGATCACATTGATAAACTAGGGATGCCTTCTGCCTGCGCAGCCTGGCTGCAAAGACAGGTGCAAGGTGGCCATGTTTTCTGTCGCAGCGGCCGCGTGTGACGTCACACAGACCTGCCCCCGTTTTCACTGTCAATCAGGCTGAGGCATTTGCATCAATGTGATGCGATCGCATTTGCCGGCCCACGGACACGCGGATAAACCCCTGCAGGTGCAACCTAGCACAAAAATCGTGTAAATGCGTTCCGTGCTGAATAAAAAACCTTAATCAGGATATAGGACCTGATGCCACCACTGCTATGATTGTATTCAGATGTCACACCCTCCGGGACGCCCACCAGTGATTTTACAAATCAAGTGCAGATAAAGACGCAGCATCGGAAGCAGATCAGCCTATTACCAGAGTACTGAGTAACCCTATAATCACTTAGAATTGTTCCCGGTATGTAATGCCGACGGTCAGCATATCAACAGAATCCCGACAGCGGAATTGCAACGGTCAGAATGCTGATGGATCCCGGTGAGTATTCTGACCTTAGCCCTAACCCACTCCTCCTGTAACCTAACCCTAACCCACCCCTCCCGCAGCCTAACAATTACCCACCCTTTTCAGTCTAATACTATCCAACCCTTCCCGCAGCATAATCCTAACCCTGCCCCTCCCGCAGCCAATCCCTAACCCACCCCTCCCACCAGGGGCATTTCAAGAGAGGAGGGGACCCACGTGCAGCTTCCGTTGCAGGCTCCATCCTCTCCAGCAGCTAGTAGACTCTGGCATAGTGCCAGAGTCTACTGCCCATGCGCAGGTCTCCGGGAACATGGTGCCTGCGCCTTGTTCCCAGGGACATCTCCAGTGTGCATGCGCAAATCACTTGGAAATGGCTGCAGCAGCCGTTTTCCAAGTGATTTGTGCTCGCCGCGGGACTCTGGAGGGGTAAGTATACTCTATGGGTGCTGTGTGGGTCCCCCCGGACCCATGGGCCCATGTGCAATGCACACACTGCACCCATTATAGAAACGCCTATGCCTCCCACAGCCTAACTCTAGCCCACTCCTCCTGTAGCCTAAACCTAATCCACCCCTCTTGCAGCCTAACCCTAACCGTCCTCTCCTGCAGCCTAACTCTAACCCACCCCTCCCGCAGCCTAACCCACCTCCCCGCAACCTAACCGTCCTTTCCTGCAGCCTAATTCTAACCTACCCCTCCTGCAGCCTAACCCACCTCCCCGCAACCTAACCCTAACCGTCCTCTCCTGCAGCCTAATTCTAACCTACCCTTCTCGCAGCCTCACCCTAACCCACCCCTCCCGCAGCGTAACCTTAACCCACCCCTCTCGCAGCGTAACTCTAACCCACCCCTCCCGCAGCCTAACCCTAACCTCCCTGTCCTGCATCCTATCCCTAACCCACCCCTCCTGCAGCCTAACCTTCCCCTCCGGCAGCCTAACACTAAATGTCTTCTTACGCATCCTAACCCACCCTTCTCGCAGCCTAACCCACCCCTTCCACAGTCTAACCCACCCCTCTTGCAGCCTAACCTAACCCCCCCCCCCCACAGCCTAACCCTAACCCTCCTGCCCACAGCCTAACCCTAACCCTCCTCCCCCACAGCCTAACCCTAACCATCCCTTCCCTCAGCCTAACCCTATCCACCCCCTCCCGCTGCCTAACTCTAACCCTCCCCTTAGTGCCTAACTCTAACCCTTAAACTAACCCGAACCATAAAACTCACATTCGGGATGCGTCAGCATTGCAACCATTGGGATTCTGCTGTTTGGATTATGACTGTCAGGATCCTGACTATATACTCTCAGAATGGGCACTAAAACTGAGATGCCAGTGCCATTGTTTTTGTGTATGGGGTCGCATTAGCAGTATGCGACACACCCCTAAAGAGGTTGGGACACATCTGCATTTTAACTGCCCCTCCCTAACCCTCCCACAAATGCCCCCCTTTTTCACTCCCTTTGTAAACAATAACCTAATGTAATTTGACACATGTGCAGTATGACTCATATGCATGCGCAGACCACCGATAAATGCTCAACTGCAGAGATAGTGGGTTTGTGCTCAACTCTAAATCAGGCCCAGAGTACAGTATCTCTGATACACCCCTCCCAATGAATAATAATGTATTTAGATTTGTCTAAATCAGCGGGCCCTGAGCTGTGTGTATCACAGGTGTAGTGCGGCACCTGGGACTCAGCATTAGGCTTTTCCCGCTCCCAGACTCCCATTGGCTAGTTTCACAGGAGTCTTGGGGCGGGCTTATGTGTAAGCACTCCCGAGCCCCCCGGCACTGTGTGTTCGGCGCCACTGGTTTACATATAAAGGCATTCTTTTCACATAATTTTCTCTAAAAAGAAGAAAAATGGGTCTCATTGTGTGGGACATGTATGTTGAAGTTTTGCACTGATGGGAACTGTGTTTCTGGATTTCCTTTTTTTTTTTTTTTTTTTCTTCAAACTTCTATATAAACACTTAAAAATCACAATTCATAATGTTGCATTGTTAAAATGTTGACATGAAACAGGTCTACATTTTCAGAATATTGACATTACAGTTAGGCTGTGGGCAGGAGGGCTAGGGAACGGCTACGGTGGAGGTTAGAGTTAGGCTGTGGGTAGGAGGACTAGGATTTGGTTGTAGGCGAAGGTTAGGGTCAGGCTGCGGCAGGAGGACTAGGGTTAGGCTGCAGGGGGAGGTTAAGGTTAGGCTGTGTTTAGGAGGGCTAGGGTTGGGCTGAGGGGGGAGGTTAGAGTTAGGCTGCGGGGAGTATGGATAGGGTTAGGCTGCAGTGGAGGTAAGAGTTAGACTGCAGGCAGGAGGACTAGAGTTAGGCTGCAGGGTGAGGTTCGAGTTAGGCCGTGGGCACGAGGACTAGGGTTAGGCTGAAGGGGAGGTTAGAGTAAGGCTGTGGGCAGGAGGACTACGGTTAGGCTGAGGGGGGAGGTTACAGTTAGGCTGCGGTTAGGATGGCTAGAGTTAGGCTGAAGGGGGAGGTTAGAGCATACTTGCCGACATTCTGGCTGCTCTCTGCGGGAGAGAGCAGCCAGGTCGGCTCAGCAAGGGGGCAGGGGAGGACTGTAGCGTGGGGAGTAGGTGGACCGGAGGCGGGACGGGGGTGGAGCAGGGGTGGGATGGGGGCGGGGTTTTGGCGGTACATCCTTTAAGCCACGCCCCCGCTCTGTAATGCCGCGATCCCCGGCATTACACTGCAGGGGGCGTGGCTATGATGACGCGATTCAGCAAGAATCGCGTCATCAACTGCCCGGACCGCCCACTTTACACATTAAGTGGGCGGACGGGCAGGGGGACCCCTGATTCCGGGAGACTTGCCTGCTCTTCCGGGGGGCCGGGAGGGTCACCCGATTTTCGGGAGCCTCCCGGCCATTCCGGGAGAGTAGGCAAGTATGGGTTAGAGTTAGGCTGCAGGACATTTTACACATGAAAACTGGTACAAATTAGGAAAGGAGGCATGGCCACGCCCCCCTTTCCTATACTTTCAATGTCAATTTGGAGAGTCAAAAATCGGTACATAGCTCTTTTTGGCAGGTACAGACCATAAAAAAAAGGTACTGTACCTACCAAAAAGGTACAGTTGGAGGGTATGTGGGTTAGGAGGGCTAGAGTAGGCTTGGGGGAAGGTTAGAGTTAGACTGCGGTTAGAAGGGCTAGTGTTAGGCTGAGGAGGCAGGTTACATCTGCCCATGCTTACCTACTTTGTGGCAGCTCCCACCGGGAGGGAGCAGCCAAGTCACACCAAAGGGGGCATGGAGGAGGTGGTATGGGGGCGTGGTGATGCATTTGCATCATTGTAGCCCCCCCCCCCCCCACTTTAGAATGCCCACATTATTGGTATTGCAAAGCGGGGAGCAGGGCTACGATGATGCAAATTTAGCGCGATCGCGTCATCGCCTTGCCTCCTTTCTCTATGTAATGGTATAAAAGTGGTAGGGAGAGGGGTGCAGTGGGAGGAGCGGAGGTGCGGCAGGGGGGAGGAGACCGGGATGCGGGAGAATTGCCCACAATGGCAGTAGCACTGTCACCAAGTGTCCCTTCTCTAACACGTTTCGCTCGTTCCTGGAGCTTTTTCAAAACTCGACTCTTTGAAAAAGCTCCAGGAACGAGCGAAACGTGTTAGAGAAGGGACACTTGGTGACAGTGCTACTGCCATTGTGGACAATACTGCACAGATACTGTGTAACGCCGGACGCCAGCCTAATACATCAGCGGCAATTGTTAACTGCAGCGGCAACTACATCTTGGAGGACGGAGACGTCCGGAGCCTCCTAGCCGCACCTGGCCATTTTAATATAGCACACGTTCAGTTGGACTCAGCATACGAACTGAGACAGAGGGTGAGCGTGTTTTATTTACAGGCGGCTGGTCCGGGCACTCTGGAATCAATTTTTGCACACTGGTCTTTTGAGACTAACACAATATTGACCAAGTGGTGATCATTATGTTCATTATCCGTTCTCTCTGCACTTGTTAAGGGAATGCATTGAAGATTTTCCAGCTATGCAATTTTAGAGAACAAGGATATCCGTTTTTATACACCGTGGTCACTGCAGAGAGGTGTTATTTGACATTTTTATGCAGATTAGAAAACAATCTGATTTACCTCCATTCACAATTGTCTAAAAAGCCGGCTTTATTAGAAACAGGAGATCATTATGCTTTGTCTATAATATATAGCATGAAGTTTTGTGTGTATATACGCATTTTTATTGAGGGATTTTTATATGGTGATTGCATTTATACTATATATTGATCAATATGATCGTTCTATTAAAGAAAATATTGTGTGTACATGTGACTTCCATTTTATTTTAAAGCCTGATAAAATCAAAATAGCGCAGAGTGTTCTCTAATATTTTCGTGTTGGTTCCCTTATTAAAATAGGAGATCCATCTCTTTATATGCTTACACAGGCATAATTGACACTCAGCAGCTGATTATCATTTTTTTTCCAACTAAGGGTGACTTTTATAGTTGTTTATACTTAATAGCGCCATGAGACATTTTGGTAAAGTTACTTATAAACATGAATCAAAGCCTGTATGCGGGCAATTCAATATGCCACACTTATGGTAGCTCCAGACTCAATGACTACCAACTCACAGTATGAGGGGTGTGAGATGCGGTACCATTGCTGGCGTTTCTACGCTGTTGCAATGGCAACTCAACCTCCTCTCGGCTAATTGAATTGACCCCTAGAAATTAAATGTGCCTCTTTTTCTTGCTCCAATCAAAATAAAAATATGTCACTACAATAATACAAATAGATGGCCTAAACTTAATATAAAAAAAACTGAAACTCCAATGGAGGGATCACTTTGTTATCAGTGAACCAGAAATGCTTGATGATCATTACCATTGCGTAACTGTGCACCAACCCTCCAGCATGTGCAATAGTGTAGCCTCCTAAAAAGGCATAGCAAGGAATGCCTCCAAGACTAATTGGGTGACAACTGCGTTAGCACATCCTTAATGCACTTGGCCTATGGATGCCCACCCCCATCCCACTTCCCAGGTGTAAGGATACGCAAGTCAATGTGCAGCTACATCTGCTCTCACCTCAACCTCGCATTTTGGGGTCCAGAACCTTCAGGGGCACATACTGTAGACTCAATATTTTGTCTAATTAGGGGCTACGCTGCACAGTAACCCCTTAGCTGCCAAGTTTGTTTGTTTGTTTAGGAAATAAGGCATTGGGGGTTACATACGCATATACCATATTTTTGTATCCAGTACGTAAATGCAAAACATGTTTTCATAAAGAAAACTCTACATGAGCCCCACAATATGTGTACTTGCCCAAATTGTAAAGTTTTCAGGAAACTCATGTGCGACTCACCGCCCACTATGGGCATGTCAGCACTTAACAAAACGCAAGAGCATACTTATGGAGCCTGAGCTGCTATTCTGAGCTGCTCACCTTCACCTGTGGAGTACTAAAAGTGCCAGCACGCCTTGCTTAACCAAAACATGAAAGATAATCCCATCAGAACAGGAGAGCATGAAGTGATCTACCTCTATGACAGATGAGTGCACCTAGAAGTGATCATGAGACTCCTCGGTCCTATACCGGCCTGCACGGGGTCCCGGGTGTGTCCTGGATACAAGCCCTGCGAGAGACCCCGCCTACCTCCCCGTTGCTAAGGACGCTGTGCAGGAGGGGCCGCTGCACTGCGGCAACCACGCGCGATGCAACCCAACCCTTCAGGACGTCACACCGCCTGCCCACACTATCCATCGCTCTATACTGCCTGCTCATCCCTCTGTTCTTATTGGTCCGCTGCCCTAATCTCTGCCAGCTGATTGGCCAGTATTTTTTGCAGGTGTGGTAGAGCGAGGTAGGTTGCTACATGAAAGCCTGTATCACCCGGCTCCTAACTCCGTTCTGGGCTGTTCTGTCTGCGGAATGTAACGGTGCCAGAGCTTCGCTATGGGCAGGGAGTCTGCAGGTAATTACTGGCGGGGATGTCAGATTCTATATAATTCTATACAGTATATACACCATGTAGGCGTATACACAGAGCAGCCACAGCCTTACATGTACAGTGCTTGCATTATGCATCCATACAATACGGCTGAGAGGCTTCATATGGCATATTCTTTGATTAGGCTAAATTATATAATTATAATGAATATAGTTGCAGTGGAGGTATTGTAGCTCTTTATATTATGTGGCGCTATAAGACACATCACTAATGGTAAATGTGAGGAAACATTGTATAGCTGGTTTAGCCTTACTACAATAATAACAATACACTGTGCAGAGTATTAGACATGACATGATAGCATTATCTACACAATATGTGACTTACTAATGCATAATTCATTCATTTATGTTTGATCATTAATATTACATTTACATGCTGCATACAGTATTTTAGAAGAATAAAAGTATTTGTGATGTTTATATTACATAGGCCTGATTCAGAGTTAAATACATGTGTTAGTTGTCAATCGACTTTCAGCATGTCAACATGGACAGACTACTGACACTGATAGAATGTTGACATTGTAAATACTGATGGTCGGCTTGTCGATAATGTGATTTTACATCCATTGCACGTAAAACTAATCCTAACCGCAGCCCCTAACCCTGCTCTAACCCCAACCCTATCGACATGTTAAATGTTAATATTCTGTCCATGACGATGTTCTAAATGTCGACCCTATGAAGCATACCATCAGTTGGTAGCGCTGCATCTTATGTGTGAATAAGCAGTAGCTGTTGGTGATTTGTGGGTGCACAGTATTGTTTTGGGGTGACTTGTATGGATTGAGTGTAAACCTAATACCTCCTGCAGAAAGTGCCCTACAAAGGGTGATGCTGTGCCCCGTGTGCAAACCACAGCAAAGTAATCATTCCTTAGTGCAAAACAGAAACTGATGAGCTGATGATAATTGGTAGGAAACTTGCACTCACTGGGGCGAATTCAGTTGATGGCGGGAAAGTTTTCCTATTCAATTACAGGACAGAAAATGGGACGCACTGCCTCTTTTTTCACGCAGCCCCAGAGCAAGTGCGATTTTTCCTAAAATCGTTAATTTTAGGAAAAATCACCAGGACTTGCTCTGGCACCCCAGCAGCATTCCCTTCTTCCCGAGGACCATTTAAGCAATTGGAAGTTTCCAACTAGCTTAATTGGTCAGTAATTACTCACCGTCCAAACCAATGTATTTTTTACTCCAGCGTCCAAATCCAGACTTCTGCAGCAGCGGTGAGATGTGAGTGTATTATGAGTGTGTGTAATATGTGTGAGGGTGAGCGTGTACGACTCCCCTCCCCCCATGTAGTGTCATCCCCCCTCAGAGGCAGTGGCTGGGCAGACTACATCTCCCAGCAGCCCTTGAGCCTCCCCAGAGCCTCCCAGCAGCCCCCTACCCAGTGTAAAGATTAACCAGCTCTGAAAACCCTGCTACCATATTTTTTAAATTGGATACTGCGGGTATTGGGAGTGCACATACCTGTGGTAATCCAAAACGGGGTTTGAGGAACGCAAGTTTCTTTACCTCATTAAATCTTGCATCCAGTTGAATTCCCCCCACTGTCTGTGTGTTTGGTGTTCTTACGTGTAGAGGGAAGCAGCTGGAACATAGAGGCGTCCAGCCTCTAGAGTAGACATACAATTATGAAGGAAAATCCAGTGCTCACACTAAATTATCATGTGCAGAATGGAAAAAACAATAATAATATATCATGGAGGAACTAACAGCACCAGTGGAGAAGTTGCCCATAGCAACCAATCAGTTTAGAGATAGCTTTTATCAAGTGTATTCTATAAAATGAAAGGTAGAAGCTGATTAGTTGCTATGGGCAACTTCTCAACTGATCCACTTCTCCACTCTTAACTCTGCTTGATACATCTCCCCCAGTAAAACTAAATTGTATTTATTGATATAATGCATTATGCCAGTGTGAATGTAGCAAGTGACTTACAGATCAAGAAGTTGAGTATAATCACAAAGTATTTTTTTGTAACTTGAATCTGTAGCAAGGTTGGTAGTATGCCCAGTTTTTGTAGCCAAATGATATATGGGGGTGCAACGTGAAGTGAGTGCTGTTGTGGTAGTGGTATGCCACCATTATGAGCGTTACCAGGGTGCTGCAAAGGCACATTGCCAGCATCACTCCAAATGTAATGCCCAGTTTTGAGTGGTAGGACCTTAGACCAGTCCCAGGCATATTTGCCACCTTTTAAAATTGTCACCTCCAGGACAGCTCCTATACAGCGCCTTGCTAAAGTGTTCACCCCCCTTTGCATTTTTCATGTTTTGTTGCCTCACAACCTGGAATTAAAATGGATTGTTTGAAGGTTTGTATCACTTCATTCACAGAACAAGCCTACAACTTTGAAGATTTTTTTTTTTTTATTGTGAAGCAAACAATAAATAGGACAAAATAACAGAAAACTTCAGCATGCATAACTATGCACCCCCCTAAAGTCAGTGCTTTGTAGAGCCACCTTTTGCGGCAATTACAGCTGCAAGTCGCTTTGGATAAGTCTCTATGAGCTTGCCACAACTTGCCAATGGGATTTTTGCCCATTCCTCAAGGCAAAACTGCTCCAGCTCCTTCATGTTGGATGGTTTCCGCTTGTGAACAGCAATCTTCAAGTCTGACCACAGATTCTCAATTGGATTGAGATCTGGGCTTAGACTAGGCCATTCCAACACATTTAAATGTTTCACCTTAAACCACTTAAGTGTTGCTTTAGCAGTATGCTTCGGGTCATTGTCCTGCTGGAAGGTGAACCTCCGTCCCAGTCTCAAATCACAGGCAGACTGAAACAGATTTTGCTAAAAAATATACCTGTATTTAGCACCATCCATCTTTCCCTCGACTCATTACAGTTTCCCAGTCCCTGCTGCTGAAATACATTCCCACAGCATGATGCTGCCGCCACCATGTTTCACTGTGGGCAGTAGCGGATCTTGTGCTTGCCCGTGGCGCCGCCTTCCGGAGGGCGCCGGCAAGATCTGCTACTGCTGTGCTGCCCGCTGTGTCCCCCGCTGGTCCCGCTGTGAAGGGAACTAGACGCTACGTGCAGTGGCGGAACTAGCGAGCGGTGGGCCCATGTGCGACAAAATGGGCCCACCAAAATGCAGGAGAGGATCTGGTGAGGGGGACCTGCTCAGGGCCAGAGAAATGGATACCTAGCAACAGTGCCGTAACTAGACATTTTAGCACTGTGTGCAAGAAACGCTATCGGAGCCCCCCTACTCCATGCAAAACAAGGGCAGTGCGCGCCGAAGGCGCGTGCAAAAATAGGGGCGTGGCTTTGTGGGGGAAGGGGTGTGACCACAAAATAATACCAATTCATATAACGGTGCACAATAGTCTCCATTATTAAAATTACGCCGCACGGTAGCACCACTACACTAGGTAGAGCCCCTTTTACACCTTACGGCAGACAGATTCCCCTTTTACACATTACGTCAGACAGCGTCCCCTTTTCATTACGGCAGACAGCGTCCCCTTTTTACACATTACGGCAGACAGCATCCCCTTTTTTACACATTACGGCAGATAGCATCCCCATTTTTACACATTACGGCAGACAGCGTCAACCGTTTACACATTATGGCAGACAGCATCCCCTTTTCACTACGGCAGACAGCGTCCCCATTTTGCACACTACGGCAGACAGCGTCCCCATTTTTACACATTACGGCAGACAGTGTCCCCTTTTCATTACGGCAGACAGCGTCCCCATTTTACACACTACGGCAGTGTCCCATTTTTACACATTACGGCAGACAGTGTCCCATTTTTACAAGGCAAGAGATGCAAACTCAATTTAAAAATAAATAAATAAAATACATACATACATACATACATACATATTTGTGTTTATACATATGCAATTAAAGACATTTAAAATAACTAATTCCTACCAGGGGCTGTTGCTGCACATAGGGAATGACCAGCAGCTCCAGCTCCTCTCTCTCCCTCCCTCCCATTATGACAGTGGTCGCCAGGGACGGCCACGAGATCTTGGCGTGATGCTTGTCAGATCCCCGGCGCCCAAACACACAGAGAGAGAGAGGAAGCCGAGGGAGGGGCGGAATATAAACAGGAAGGGGGAGGAGCTGAGTTAGCTGCTCCTCCTCGCTTTCCTGATTGACATCTTGCAGCAGCATTTTATTATAGGAGGACGTGTGGAGGAGTAGGCGCTGGAGAGAGCGTTCCCTCCTTACAGCAGCAGCAGCAGCCAGTGAGACCTGACCGACCAGTAAGTTTGTATGAGGGAGGGACGGACCCTCCTCGGCCAGGACCCCTCCTTCCCCTTCAGCCGGGCTGCCGCAAGCGCCGAGTGCGTTACAAAGGCGGCGGGCGGCAGCCGCGGCAGCGTGTCTGGTGCTGCCCTGATCTATTCGTGACACGGGTGGGCGGCGGGACGCAGACCCGACAGGAGCGTTGCTGGTGCCTGGTGTGCGGCATGATACAATGAGTCATTGTGACTCACTGTAATGCCGGCGGCTGTGGGCCCCTTGAGTGCGGCGGGGCCCCAGTGAAATGCACTGGCTGCACTGCCAGTAGTTCCGCCCCTGGCTACGCGTCTAGTTTCCCTTCGTGGAGAGGACCTTTGCTGTGCGGTGCGTGATTACGTCATCGCGCACCGCACAGCATTTCAGCGGCGCTATTCTACTGTACAGGGGGCGTAACTGACCACTTCCCCTGTATGAAGCCACGCCCCTATTTCCCGCCCGGGGCGCAAAAAGGGCTAGAACCGGCCCTGACTGTGGGGATGGTGTTCTTGGGGTGATGGGATGTGTTGGGTTTGCGCCAGACATAGCGTTTTCCTTGGTGGCCGAAAAGTTGAATTTTAGTCTCATCTGACCAGAGCACCTTCCTCTGTACATTTGGGTAGTCGTCCACATGCCTTTTGGCAAACTCAAAACATGCCTTCTTATTTTTAACACTAAGTAATGTTTTTTCCTGGCCACTCTTCCATAAAGCCCAGCTCTATGGAGTGCACGGCTTATTGTGGTCACATGCGCAGATACACCAGTCTCTGCTGTGGAACTCTGCAGCTCCTTGAGGGTTACCTTTGGTCTCTGTGCTGCCTCTCTGATTAATGCCCTCCATGCCTGGTCTGTGAGTTTTGGAGGCCGGTCCTCTCTTGGCAGGTTTGTTGTGGTACCATGTTCTTTCCATTTGAAGATGATGGATTTGATGGTGCTTCGGGGGATCATCAAAGATTTGGCTATTTTTTTATAACCCAACCCTGGCTTGTACTTCTCAACAACTGTGTCCCTGACTTGTTTGGAGACTCCTTGGTCTTCATAGTGTGATGCCTCTTAATGGTGTTGCAGCCTCTGGGGCCTTTCAGAAACGGTGTGTTTCTCCTGACAGATCATGTGACACTTAGATTGCACACAGGTGGACTTCATTTCACTAATTATGTGACTTCTGAAGGTAATTGGTTGCACCAGAACTTTTGAGGGGCTTCATAGCAAAGGGGGTGAATACATATGCACATGCCAATTTTCAGAGTTTTATTTATACAAACTCTCTTTTATATAATTTTTTTTTTTCATTTCACTTCACCAACTTAGACTATTTTGTGCAGATCCATCACATAAAATTCAGATAAAAAAAAATACAAATTGTAGTGTAACAAAATAGGTAAAAAGCCAAGGGGGGGGGGGGGTTAATACTTTAGCAAGGCACTGTAGTGGAGATCAGGGCCGTAACTACGTGTGTGCCAAGGGGGCTTGGCACACAGCGCAGTTGCCCTGAGGGCGCAACGGCCAGCGGCATGTAATGAGTCAAATTGACTCATTACATGCCGCCGAAGTCTGCGCCGTGCGCCCCGCTGTGTAGAAGGAAGAGGACCAGCGCCGGGCAGCGGAGAGGAGGAGGAGGAGGGAGGGGGAGCAGTGAGCCGCAGCAGCGCTATTTGATTGGTAGTAAGCGCCGCTGCAGCATCCCCCTCTCCTCCTGTATTGGCTGCCCGGCGCTGCTAAGGATGCTGGGATGCGGTTCCCCAGCATCCACAGCAGCGCCAGGCAACCAATACAGGAGGAGAGGGGGATGCTGCAGCGGCGCTTACTACCAATCAAATAGCGCTGCTGCGGCTCACTGCTCCCCCTCCCTCCTCCTCCTTCTCACCTCACACAGCCTGCACCGAGAGGAAGCTGCACGAGGAGCCTGTCAGCGGGGAGAAGGTAAGTATATCCTCCCTCCCTCTCTCTCTCTCTCTCTCTCTCTCTCTCTCTCTCTCTCTCTCTCTCTCTCTCTCTCTCTCACCGTCTGCCGCAATGTGTAAAATGGGGTCTCGTCTGCCGCAATGTGTAAAATGGGGTCTCGTCTGCCGCAATGTGTAAAATGGGGTCTCGTCTGCCGCAATGTGTAAAATGGGGTCCCAGCTGCCGCAATGTGTAAAAAGGGGTCCCGGCTGCCGCAATGTGTAAAATGGGGTCCCGGCTGCCGCAATGTGTAAAAAGGGGTCCCGGCTGCCGCAATGTGTAAAATGGGGTCCCGGCTGCCGCAATGTGTAAAAAGGAGGCCTGGCTGCCGCAATGTGTAAAAAGGGGGACTGGATGCCGCAATGTGTAAAAAGGAGGACTGGATGCCGCAATGTGTAAAAAGGAGGACTGGCTGCCGTAATGTGTAAAGAGGGGGCCTGGCTGCCGCAATGTGTAAAAAGGGGTCCTGGATGCCGCAATGTGTAAAAAGGGGTCCCGGCTGCCGCAATGTGTAAAATGGGGTCCCGGCTGCCGCAATGTGTAAAAAGGGGTCCCGGCTGCCGCAATGTGTAAAATGGGGTCCCGGCTGCCGCAATGTGTAAAAAGGAGGCCTGGCTGCCGCAATGTGTAAAAAGGGGGACTGGATGCCGCAATGTGTAAAAAGGGGGACTGGATGCCGCAATGTGTAAAAAGGAGGACTGGCTGCCGTAATGTGTAAAGAGGGGGCCTGGCTGCCGCAATGTGTAAAAAGGGGTCCTGGATGCCGCAATGTGTAAAAAGGGGGACTGGCTGCCGCAATGTGTAAAAAGGGGGACTGGCTGCCGTAATGTGTAAAAAGGGGGCCTGGATGCCGCAATGTGTAAAAAGGGGGACTGGCTGCTGTAATGTGTAAAAAGGGGGACGCTGTCTATTGTAATGTATAAAAGGGGCTCTACCTGGTGTAGTGGCGCTACTGTGCAGCGTAATTTGAATAATGTAGACTACTATGCACCGTAGTATGAATTGCTATTATTTTGTGGCCACGCCCCTTCCCCATTAAGCCACGCCCCTACATTTTTTTGACGCGCCTACGGCGCGCACTGCCCCTATCTTACATTGGGGGGCGGCGCCACTATCGTTTCTTGCACACAGCGCTAAAATGCCTAGTTACGGCACTGGTGGAGATGCAACTGATCACTTTGGGGAGTAAGATTGTGAGCTTCTCATAGAATCATGTCAGCTCCCCAGTCCCACCCATTTCACTAGGAATTGGGGTGGATGCAGGAGGATGACCTCCTCTAACAAGAGTTTCTTGGACCCCTTAAAAAATTGAGTCTCTCAGATGTTCCAGTTGAGTAGACAAGTATGATTCTAGGTGCAGGACAGGTGATGACTTGGTTTGGTGGTAAAGTTTCAAGTGCTTGCGTATTTTCTTCATTTGATTTTATTCACTGTTTACCTTATATAAAAGCTACAACTTAATTTTGCATTTTTAAAGAACATAAAAATACTTTGCAACCTAGTCATATCTTTACAGGATATGTTCAACAAAATCTATATTTCTCTGACGTCCTAAGTGGATGCTGGGACTCCGTAAGGACCATGGGGAATAGCGGCTCCGCAGGAGACTGGGCACAACTAAAGAAAGGTTTAGGACTTCCTGGTGTGCACTGGCTCCTCCCACCATGACCCTCCTCCAGACCTAAGTTAGAATCTTGTGCCCGGCTGAGCTGGATGCACACTAGGGGCTCTCCTGAGCTCCTAGAAAGAAAGTATATTTAGGTTTTTTATTTTACAGTGAGATCTGCTGGCAACAGACTCACAGCAGCGAGGGACTAAGGGGAGAAGAAGCGAACCTACCTAACAGGTGGTAGTTTGGGCTTCTTAGGCTACTGGACACCATTAGCTCCAGAGGGATCGACCGCAGGACCCGACCTTGGTGTTCGTTCCCGGAGCCGCGCCGCCGGCCCCCTTACAGAGCCAGAAGCAAGAAGTGTTCCGGAAAATCGGTGGCAGGAGACTTCTGTCTTCAACAAGGTAGCGCACAGCACTGCAGCTGTGCGCCATTGCTCCTCATGCACACCTCACACTCCGGTCACTAATGGGTGCAGGGCGCTGGGGGGGGGGGGGCGCCCTGGGGGCAATATAAGACACCTTGGCTGGCAAATCATCACAATATATAGTCCCAGGGCTATATATGTGATAAATTACCCCTGCCAGAATCCATAAAAAAGCGGGAGAAAAGTCAGCCGAAAAAGGGGCGGGGCTATCTCCCTCAGCACACTGGCGCCATTTTTTCTTCACAGTGCAGCTGGAAGACAGCTCCCCAGGCTCTCCCCTGTAGTTTTCAGGCTCAAAGGGTTAAAAAGAGAGGGGGGGCACTAAATTTAGGCGCAATAATAAGAATTTACTTACCGATAATTCTATTTCTCATAGTCCGTAGTGGATGCTGGGGTCTCCGTAAGGACCATGGGGAATAGCGGCTCCGCAGGAGACTGGGCACATCTAAAGAAAGCTTTAGGACTAACTGGTGTGCACTGGCTCCTCCCCCTATGACCCTCCTCCAAGCCTCAGTTAGGATACTGTGCCCGGACGAGCGTACACAATAAGGAAGGATTTTGAATCCCGGGTAAGAGTCATACCAGCCACACCAATCACACCGTATAACTTGTGATCCGAACCCAGTTAACAGTATGATAACAGAGGAGCCTCTGAAAAGATGGCTCCCAACAATAATAACCCGATTTTTGTAACAATAACTATGTACAAGTATTGCAGACAATCCGCACTTGGGATGGGCGCCCAGCATCCACTACGGACTATGAGAAATAGAATTATCGGTAAGTAAATTCTTATTTTCTCTAACGTCCTAAGTGGATGCTGGGGACTCCGTAAGGACCATGGGGATTATACCAAAGCTCCCAAACGGGCGGGAGAGTGCGGATGACTCTGCAGCACCGAATGAGAGAACTCCAGGTCCTCCTCAGCCAGGGTATCAAATTTGTAGAATTTAGCAAACGTGTTTGCCCCTGACCAAGTAGCTGCTCGGCAAAGTTGTAAAGCCGAGACCCCTCGGGCAGCCGCCCAAGATGAGCCCACTTTCCTTGTGGAACGGGCTTTTACAGATTTTAGCTGTGGCAGGCCTGCCACAGAATGTGCAAGCTGAATTGTACTACAAATCCAACAAGCAATAGTCTGCTTAGAAGCAGTAGCACCAGGCTTGTTGGGTGCATACAGGATAAACAGCGAGTCAGATTTCCTGACTCCAGCCGTCCTGGAAATATTTTCAGGGCCCTGACAACATACAGCAACTTGGATTCCTCCAAGTCCCTAGTAGCCGCAGGCACCACAATAGGTTGGTTCAGGTGAAAACGCTGGAACCACCTTAGGGAGAAACTGAGGACGAGTCCTCAATTCCGCCCTGTCCGAATGGAAAATCAGATAAGGGCTTTTACAGGATACAGCCGCCAATTCTGACACGCGCCTGGCCCAGGCCAGGGCCAACAGCATGACCACTTTCCATGTGAGATATTTTAACTCCACAGATTTAAGTGGTTCAAACCAATGTGACTTTTGGAACCCAAACTACATTGAGATCCCAAATTGCCACTGGAGGCACAAAAGGAGGCTGTATATGCAGTACCCCTTTTACAAAAGTCTAAACTTCTTGGACTGAAGCTAGTTCTTTTTTGGAAGAAAATTGACAGGGCCGAAATCTGAACCTTAATGGACCCCAATTTCAGGCCCATAGACACTCCTGTTTGCAGGAAATGTAGGAATCGACCCAGTTGAATTTCCTCCGTCGGGCCTTACTGGCCTCGCACTACGCAACATATTTTAGCCAATTGCGGTGATAATGTTTTTGCGGTTACATCCTTCCTGGCTTTAGATCAGGATATGGATGACTTCATCCGGAATGCCTTTTTTCCGTCAGGATCCGGTGTTCAACCGGCATGCCGTCAAACGCAGCCGCGGTAAGTCTTGGAACAGACAGGGTCCTTGCTGGAGCAGGTCCCTTCTTAGAGGTAGAGGCCACGGACCCTCCGTGAGCATCTCTTGAAGTTCCGGTTACCAAGTCCTTCTTGGCCAATCCGGAGCCACGAATATAGTGCTTTCTCCTCTCCATCTTATCAATCTCAGTACCTTGGGTATGAGAGGCAGAGGAGGGAACACATACACTGACTGGTACACCCACGGTGTTACCAGAGCTTCTACAACTATTGCCTGAGGGTCTCTTGACCTGGCGCAATACCTGTCGAGTTTTTTAATCATGTGGACGACTTCTGGGTGAAGTCCCCACTCTCCCGGGTGGAGGTCGTGCTGAGGAAGTCTGCTTCCCAGTTGTCCACTCCCGGAATGAATACTGTTGACAGTGCTATCACATGATTTTCCGCCCAGCGAAGAATCCCTGCAGCTTCTGCCATTGCCCCCCTGCTTCTTGTGCCACCCTGTCTGTTTACGTGGGTGACTGCCATGATGTTGTCCGACTGGATCAACACCGGCTGACCTTGAAGCAGAGGTCTTGCTAAGCTTAGAGCATTGTAAATGGCCCTTAGCTTCAGGATATTTATGTGAAGTGATGTATCCAGGCTTGACCCTAAGCCCTGGATATTCCTTCCCTGTGTGACTGCTCCCCAGCCTCGCAGGCTGGCATCCGTGGTCACCAGGACCCAGTCCTGAATGCCGAATCTGCGGCCCTCTAGAAGATGAGCACTCTGCAACCACCACAGGATGGATACCCTTGTCCTTGGTGACAGGGTTATCCGCTGATGCATCTGAAAATGCGACCCGGACCATTTGTCCAGTAGGTTCCACTGGAAAGTTCTTGCGTGGAATCTAACGAATGGGATTGCTTCGGAGGAAGCCACCATTTTTACCCAGAACCCTTGTGCATTGATGCACTGAGACTTGGTTCGGTTTTAGGAGGTTCCTGATTAGCTCGGATAACTCCCTGGCTTTCTCTTCCGGGAGAAACACCTTTTTTCTGGACTGTGTCCAGGATCATCCCTAGGAAACAGAAGACAAGTCGTCGGAACCAGCTGCGATTTTGGAATATTGAGAATCCAATCGTGCTGCCGCAACACTACATGAGATAGTGCTACACCGACCTCCAACTGTTCCCTGGATCTTACCCTTATCAGGGAATCGTCCAAGTAAGGGATAACTAAAATTCCCTTCCTTCGAAGGGATATCATTTCGGCCATTACCTTGGTAAAGACCCGGGGTGCCCTGGACCATCCCTACGGCAGCGTCTGAACTGATAGTGACAGTTCTGTACCATAACCTGAGGTACCCTTGGTGAGAAGGGTAAATTTTGACATGAAGGTAAGCATCCTTGATGTCCCGAGACATCATGTAGTCCCCTTCTTCCAGGTTCGCAATCACTGCTCTGAGTGACTCAATCTTGAATTTGAACCTCTGTATGTAAGTGTTCAAAGATTTTAGATTTTAGATTTAGAATCGGTCTCACCGAGCCGTCTGGCTTCGGTACCACAATAGTGTGGAATAATACCCCGTTCCCTGTTGCAGGAGG
Source organism: Pseudophryne corroboree (assembly GCF_028390025.1). Taxonomy (NCBI): domain Eukaryota; kingdom Metazoa; phylum Chordata; class Amphibia; order Anura; family Myobatrachidae; genus Pseudophryne; species Pseudophryne corroboree. The sequence goes on from NC_086447.1 coordinate 770,612,298, forward strand.
GGTACCTTGATTATCACCTGCTGGGAATACAGCTTGTGAATGGCTTCCAAAACTGCCTCCCTGTCAGAGGGAGACGTCGGTAAAGCCGACTTTTGGAAACGGCCAGGGGGAGACGTCTCGAATTCCAATATGTACCCCTGAGATATTACCTGAAGGATCCAGGGGTCTACTTGCGAGTGAGCCCACTGCGCACTGAAATTCATTGAGAACGGGCCCCCACCGTGCCTGAGCTTGTAAAGCCCTAGCGTCATACTGAAGGCTTGGCAGAGGCGGGAAAGGATTTCTGTTCCTGGGAACTGGCTGATCTCTGCAGCCTTTTTCCTCTCCCTCTGTCACGAGCAGAAAAGAGGAACCTTTTGTCCGCTTGCCAACAAAGGACTGCGCCTGATAATACGGCGTCTTATTTTGAGAGGCGACCTGGGGTACAAACGTGGATTTCCCAGCCGTTGCCGTGGCCACCAGGTCTAAAAGACCGACCCCAAATGTCCCCTTTCAAAGGCAATACTTCCAAATGCCGTTTGGAATCCGCATCACCTGACCATTTTACTGGTAGAATTGGACAACGCACTTATACTTGATGCCAGTCGGCAATTATTCCGCTGTGCATCATGCATATATAGAAATGCATCTTTTAAATGCTCTATAGGCAATAATTCCAGTCAGGGAATCCGACCATGCCCACCCAGCACTGCACCTCCAGGCTGAGGCGATAGCTGGTCGCAGTATAACACCAGTATGTGTGTAAATACCTTTTTGGATACCCTCCTGCTTTCTATCAGCAGGATCCTTAAGGGCGGCCATCTCATGAGAGGGTAGAGCCCTTGTTCTTACAAGCGTGTGAGCGCCTTATCCCCCCTAGGGGGTGTTTCCCAACGCACCCTAACCTCTGGCGGGAAAGGGTATGCAGCCAATACTTTTTAAGAAATTATCAATTGTTATCGGGGGGAAACCCACGCATCATCACACACCTCATTTTATTTCTCAGATTCAGGAAAACTACAGGTAGTTTTTCCCTCACCGAACATAATACCCCTTTTTGGTGGTACTCGTATAATCAAAAATGTATAAAAACATTTGCCATTGTCTCAATCATGTAACGTGTGGCCCTACTGGAAATCACGGTTGTCTCTTCACCGTCGACACAGGAGTCAGTATCCGTGTCGGCGTCTGTATCTCTGAGGTAACGGCCGCTTTAGAGCCCCTGACGGCCTATGAGACGTCTGGACAGGCACAAGCTGAGTAGCCGGCTGTCCCATGTCAACCACTGTTTTTTTTATATAGAGCTGACACTGTCACGTAATTTTCAACAGTACATCCACTCAGGTGTCGACCCCCTAGGGGGTGACATCACTGTTACAGACACTCTGCTCCGTCTCCACATCATTTTTCTCCTCATACATGTCGACACAAACGTACCGACACACAGCACACACACAGGGAATGCTCTGATAGAGGACAGGACCCCACTAGCCCTTTGGGGAGACAGAGGGAGAGTATGCCAGCACACACCAGAGCGCTATATATATACAGAGATAACCTTATATAAGTGTTTCTCTGACGTCCTAGTGGATGCTGGGGACTCCGTCAGGACCATGGGGATATAGCGGCTCCGCAGGAGACAGGGCACAATAATAAAAGCTTTAGGATCAGGTGGTGTGCACTGGCTCCTCCCCCTATGACCCTCCTCCAAGCCTCAGTTAGATTTTTGTGCCCGACGAGAAGGGTGCAATCTAGGTGGCTCTCCTGAGCTGCTTAGAATAAAAGTTTAAGTTAGGTTTTTTATTTTCAGTGAGTCCTGCTGGCAACAGGCTCACTGCTACGAGGGACTTAGGGGAGAGAAGAAAACTCACCTGCGTGCAGGATGGATTTGCTTCTTAGGCTACTGGACACCATTAGCTCCAGAGGGAGTCGGAACACAGGTCTCACCCTGGGGTTCGTCCCGGAGCCGTGCCGCCGACCCCCCTTACAGATGCCGAAGTTGAAGAGGTCCAGAGGTCCAGAAACAGGCGGCAGAAGACTTTCAGTCTTCATAAGGTAGCGCACAGCACTGCAGCTGTGCGCCATTGTTGTCAGCACACTTCACCAACAGTCACCAACTGTCACTGAGGGTGCAGGGCGCTGGGGGGGGCGCCCTGGGCAGCAATGTATAATACCTTTTTATGGCTAAAATACATCACATATAGCCCTTGAGGCTATATGGATGTATTTAACCCCTGCCAGATCTCACAAACTCCGGGAGAAGAGCCCGCCGAAAAGGGGGCGGGGCCTATTCTCCTCAGCACACGGCGCCATTTTCCTGCTCAGCTCTGCTGTGAGGAAGGCTCCCAGGCTCTCCCCTGCACTGCACTACAGAAACAGGGTTAAAACAGAGAGGGGGGGCACTTATTTGGCGATATGATTACATATATAAAAATGCTATAAGGGAAAACACTTGTATAAGGGGTTGTCCCTGTATAATTATAGCGTTTTTGGTGTGTGCTGGCAAACTCTCCCTCTGTCTCCCCAAAGGGCTAGTGGGGTCCTGTCCTCTGTCAGAGCATTCCCTGTGTGTGTGCTGTGTGTCGGTACGTGTGTGTCGACATGTAGGAGGACGATGTTGGTGAGGAGGCGGAGCAAATTGCCTGTATTGGTGATGTCACTCTCTAGGGAGTCGACACTGGAATGGATGGCTTATTTAGGAATTACGTGATAATGTCAACACGCTGCAAGGTCGGTTGACGACATGAGACGGCCGGCAAACAAATTAGTACCTGTCCAGGCGTCTCAGACACCGTCAGGGGCTTGTAAAAACGCCCATTTACCTCAGTCGGTCGACACAGACACAGACACGGACACTGACTCCAGTGTCGACGGTGAAGAAACAAACGTATTTTCCTTTAGGGCCACACGTTTCATGTTAAGGGCAATGAAGGAGGTGTTACATATTTCTGATACTACAAGTACCACAAATAAGGGTATTATGTAGGGTGTGAATAAACTACTTGTAGTTTTTCCTGAATCAGATAAATTAAATGAAGTGTGTGATGATACGTGGGTTTCCTCCGATAGAAAATTATTGGCGGTATACCTTTTCCCGCCAGAAGTTAGGGCGAGTTGGGAAACACACCTTAGGATGAATAAGGCGCTCACACGCTTATAAAAACAAGTGGCGTTACCGTCTCCAGATACGGCAGCCCTCAAGGAGCCAGCTGATAGGAAGCTGAAAAATATCCTAAAAGTATATACACATATACTGGTGTTATACTACGACCAGCAATCGCCTCAGCCTGGATGTGCAGCGCTGAGGGGGCTTGGTCGGATTTCCTGACTGAAAATATTGATACCCTTGACAGGGACAAGATTTTATTGACTAGAGAGCATTTTAAGGATGCATTTCTATATATGCGAGATGCGCAGAGGGATATTTGCATTCTGGCATCAAGAGTAAATGTGATGTCCATATCTGCCAGACGACAGTGGTCAGGTGATGCAGATTCCAGACGGCACATGGAAGTATTGCCGTATAAAGGGGCGGTCCATCGGACCTGGTGGCCATGGCAACAGCTGAAAAATCCACCGTTTGTTACCCCAAGTCACATCTCAGCAGAAAAGGACACAGTCTTTTCAGTCTCAGTCCTTTCGTCCCCATAAGGGCAGGCGGGCAAAAGGGCCAGTCATATCTGCCCAGGGGTAGAGGAAAGGGAAGAAGACTGCAGCAGGCAGCCCTTTCCCAGGAACAGAAGCCCTCCACAGCTTCTGCCAAGTCCGCAGCATGACGCTGGGGCCGTACAAGCGGACTCAGGTGCGGTAGGGGGTCATCTCAAGAGTTTCAGCACGCAGTGGGCCCACTCACAAGTGGACTCCTGGATCCTACACGTAGTATCCCAGGTGTACATTGGAAATTCGAGACGTCTCCCCCTCACAAGTTCCTGAAGTCTGCTTTACCAACGTCTCCCTCCGACAGGGAGGCAGTATTGGGAACAATTCACAGGCTGTATTCCCAGCAGGTGATAATCAAAGTACCCCTTCTACAACAAGGGAAGGGGTATTATTCCACACTATATTGTGGTACTGAAGCCAGACGGCTAGGTGAGATCTGAAATATTTGAACACTTACATACAAGCGTTCAAATCAAGATGGAGTCACTCAGAGCAGTGATAGCGAACCAGGAAGAAGGGGACGATATGGTGTCACTGGATATCAGGGACGCTTACCTACATGTCCAAATTTGCCCTTCTCACCAAGGGTACCTCAGGTTCGTGGTACAGAACTGTCACTATCAGTTCAGACGCTGCCGTTTGGATTGTCCACGGCACCCCGGGTCTTTACCAAGGTAATGGCCGAAATGATGATTCTTCTTAAAAGAAATATGGACGCTTTCCTGATAAGGGCAAGGTCCAGAGAACAGTTGGAGGTCGGAGTAGCACTATCTTAAGTAGTTCTACGACAGCACGAGTGGATTCTAAATATTCCAAAATCGCATTTTTTTCCGACGACACGTCTACTGTTCCTAGGGATGATTCTGGACACAGTCCAGAAAAGGATGTTTTCTCCCGGAGAAGAAAGCCAGGGAGTTATCCGAGCTAGTCAGGAACCTCCTAAAACCAGGAAAAGTATCAGTGCATCATTGCACAAGGATCCTGTGAAAAATGGTGGTTTCTTACAAAGCGATCCCATTCGGTAGATTTCACGCAAGAACCTTTACGTGGGATCTGCTGGAAAAATGGTCCGGATCGCATCTTCAGATGCATCAGCGGATAACCCTGTCTCCAAGGACAAGGGTGTTTCTTCTGCGGTGGCTGCAGAGTGCTCATCTATGAAAGGGCCGCAGATTCGGCATTCAGGACTGGGTCCTGGTGACCACGGATGCCAGCCTGAGTGGCTGGGGAGCAGTCACACAAGGAAAAAATTTCCAGAGAGTGTGATCGAGTCTGGAGACTTCTCTCCACATAAATATACTGGAGCTAAGGGCAATTTACAATGCTCTAAGCTTAGCAAGACCTCTGCTTCAAGGTCAGCCGGTATTGATCCAGTGGGACAACATCACGGCAGTCGCCCACGTAAACAGACAGGGCGGCACAAGAAGCAGGAGGGAAATGGCAGAAACTGCAAGGATTCTTCGCTGGGCGAAAAATCATGTGATAACACTCTCAGCAGTGTTCATTCCGGGAGTGGAAAACTGGGAAGCAGACTTCCTCAGCAGGCATGACCTCCACCCGGGAGAGTGGGGACTTCATCGGGAAGTCTTCCACATGATTGTAAACCGTTGTGAAAAACCAAAGGTGGACATGATGGCGTCCCGCCTGAACAAAAAACTAGATATTGCGCCAGGTCAAGGGACCCTCAGGCAATAGCGGTGGACGCTCTGGTAACACTGTGGATGTACCAGTCAGAGTATGTGTTTCCTCCTATGCCTCTCATACAAAAAGTACTGAGAATCATAAGAGGGAGATGGGTAAGAATGATACTCGTGGTTCCGGATTGGCCAAGAAGGACTTGGTACCCGAAACTTCAAGAGATGTTCACGGAAGACCCGTGGCCTCTACCTTTAAGAAAGGACCTGCTCCAGCAGGGGCCTTGTCTGTTCCAAGACTTACCGCGGCCGCGTTTGACGGCATGGCGGTTGAACGCCGGATCCTGAAAGGGCATTCCAGATGAAGTCATCCCTACCCTGGTCGAAGACAGGAAGGATGTAACCGCAAAACATTTTCACCGCATTTGGCGAAGATATGTTGCGTGGTGTGAGGCCAAGAAGGCCCCTACAGAGGAATTCCAACTGGGTCGTTTCCTACATTTCCTGAAAACAGGACTGTCTATGGGCCTAAAATTAGGGTCCATTAAGGTTCAAATTTCGGCCCTGTCGAATTTCTTCCAGAAAGAACTGGCTTTAGTGCCTGACGTTCAGATGTTTGTAAAAGGGGTACTGCATATACAGCCTCCTTTTGTGCCCCAGTGGCACCTTGGGATCTCAATGTTGTTTTGAGTTTCCTAAAGTCACATTGGTTTGAACCACTCACCACTGTGGACTTAAAATATCTCACATGGAAGGTGACGATGCTATTAGCCCTGGCTTCAGCCAGGCGTGTGTCAGAATTGGCGGCTTTATCATATATAAAGCCCTTACTTAATTTTTCATTCTGACAGGGCAGAATTGAGGACTCGTCCTCAATTTCTCCTTAAGGTGTTTTCTGTTTTTCACATGAACCAACCTATTGTGGTACCTGCGGGTACTAGGGACTTGGAGGACTCCAAGTTACTTGACGTTGTCAGGGCCCTGAAAAATATGTTTCCAGGAAGGCTGGAGTCAGAAAATCTGACTCGCTGTTTAGCCTGTATGCACCCAACAAGATGGGTGCTCCTGCTTCTAAGCAGACGATTGCTCGCTGGATTTGTAATACAATTCAGTTTACACATTCTGTGGCAGGCCTGCCACAGCCAAAATCGGTAAAAGCCCATTCCAAAAGGAAGGGGGCTCATCTTGGGCGACTGCCCGAGGGGTCTCGGCTTTACAACTTTGCCGAGCAGTTACTTGGTCAGGGGAAAACACGTTTGCTAAATTCTACAAATTTGATACCCTGGCTGAGGAGGACATGGAGTTCTCTCATTCGGTGCTGCAGGGTCATCCGCACTCTCCCGCCCGTTTGGGAGCTTTGGTATAATCCCCATGGTCCTGACGGAGTCCCCAGCATCCACTATGACGTCAGAGAAAATAAGATTTTACTTACCGATAAATCTATTTCTCGTAGTCCGTAGTGGATGCTGGGCGCCCATCCCAAGTGCGGATTGTCTGCAATACTTGTACATAGTTATTGTTACAAAAATCGGGTTATTCTTGTTGTGAGCCATCTTTTCAGAGGCTCCTTCATTGTTATCATACTGTTAACTGGGTTCAGATCACAGGTTGTACGGTGTGATTGGTGTGGCTGGTATGAGTCTTACCCGGGATTCAATATCCTTCCTTATTATGCACGCTCGTCCGGGCACAGTATCCTAACTGAGGCTTGGAGGAGGGTCATAGGGGGAGGAGCCAGTGCACACCACCTGATCCTAAAGCTTTTATTATTGTGCCCTGTCTCCTGCGGAGCCGCTATATCCCCATGGTCCTGACGGAGTCCCCAGCATCCACTACGGACTACGAGAAATAGATTTATCGGTAAGTAAAATCTTATTTTTTCCCCTTATAGCTGCTGTATGTTTTAATACTGCGCCTAAATAGTGCCCCCCTCTCTTTTTTTAACCCTTTCTGTAGTGCAGGGAAGAGCCAGGGAGCTTCCCTCCAACTGAGCTGTGAGGGAAAATGGCGCCAGTGTGCTGAGGAGATAGGCTCCGCCCCCTTTTCGGCGGCCTTATCTCCCGGTTTTTTGTATATTCTGGCAGGGGTTAAATGCATCCATATAGCCCAGGAGCTATATGTGATGCATTTTTTGCCATGTAAGGTATTTCTGTCATGTTTTATTGCGTCTCAGGGCGCCCCCCCCCAGCGCCCTGCACCCTCAGTGACCGGAGTGTGAAGTGTGCTGAGAGCAATGGCGCACAGCTGCAGTGCTGTGCGCTACCTTATTTGAAGACAGGAACGTCTTCTGCCGCCGCTTTCTCCGGACCTCTTCGCTCTTCTGGCTCTGTAAGGGGGCCGGCGGCGCGGCTCCGGGACCCATCCAGGCTGAACCTGTGATCGTCCCTCTGGAGCTAATGTCCAGTAGCCAAGAAGCCCAATCCACTCTGCACGCAGGTGAGTTCGCTTCTTCTCCCCTTAGTCCCTCGATGCAGTGAGCCTGTTGCCAGCAGGTCTCACTGAAAATAACAAACCTAAACTAAAACTTTCACTAAGAAGCTCAGGAGAGCCCCTAGTGTGCACCCTTCTCGTCGGGCACAGAAATCTAACTGAGGCTTGGAGGAGGGTCATAGGGGGAGGAGCCAGTGCACACCAGTTAGTCCTAAAGCTTTCTTTAGATGTGCCCAGTCTCCTGCGGAGCCGCTATTCCCCATGGTCCTTACGGAGACCCCAGCATCCACTTAGGACGTTAGAGAAATATGTATACAAGCAGCTATTGGGGGAAAAAATCACTCAGTTATAGTGTTAATCCCTGCATTATATAGCGCTCTGGTGTGTGCTGGCATACTCTCTCTCTGTCTCCCCAAAGGACTTTGTGGGGACCTGTCCTCAGTCAGAGCATTCCCTGTGTGTGTGCGGTGTGTCGGTACGGCTGTGTCGACATGTTGGATGAGGAAGGTTACGTGGAGGCGGAGCAGAGGCCGATAAATGGGATGTCGCCCCCTGTGGGGCCGACACCAGAGTGGATGGATAGGTGGAAGGTATTAACCGACAATGTCAACTCCTTACATAAAAGGCTGGATGGCGTAACAGCTGTGGGACAGCCGGCTTCTCAGCCCGCGCCTGCCCAGGCGTCTCAAAGGCCATCAGGGGCTTAAAAAAAACGCCCGTTACCTCAGATGGCAGACACAGATGTCGACACGGAGTCTGACTCCAGTGTCGACGAGGTTGAGATATATACACAATCCACTAGGAACATCCGTTACATGATCTCGGCAATGAAAAATGTGTTACACATTTCTGACATGAACCCAAGTACCACATAAAAGGGGTTTTATTTTTGGGGAGAAAAAGCAGCCAGTGTTTTGTTTCCCCATCAGATGAATGAATGAAGTGTGTAAAGAAGCGTGGGTTCCCCCGATAAGAAACTGGTAATTTCTAAAAAGTTACTGATGGCGTACCTTTTCCCGCCAGAGGATAGGTCACGTTGGGAGATATCCCCTAGGGTGGATAAGGCGCTCACACGTTTGTCAAAAAAGGTGGCACTGCCGTCTTAGGATACGGCCACCTTGAAGGAGCCTGCTGATAAAAAGCAGGAGGCTATCCTGAAGTCTGTATATACACACTCAGGTTCTATACTGAGACCTGCATTTGCCTCAGCATAAATAGTGCTGCTGCAGCGTGGTCTGATACCCTGTCAGATAATATTAATACCCTAGACAGGGATAATATTTTGCTAACATAGAGCATATTAAAGACGTCGTCTTATATATGAAGGATGCACAGAGGGATATTTGCCGGCTGGCATCCAGAATTAATGTAATGTCCATTCTGCCAGGAGGGTATTAGAAACCCGGCAGTGGACAGGTGATGCTGCCTTTAAAAGGCACATGGAGATTCTGCCTTATAAGGGTGAGGAATTGTTTGGGGATGGTCTCTGGAACCTCGTATCCACAGCAACAGCTGGGAAGCAAAATTTTTACCTCAGGTTTCCTCACAGCCTAAGAAAGCACCGTATTTTCAGGTACAGTCCTTTCGGCTTCAGAAAAGCAAGCGGGTCAAAGGCGCTTCCTTTCTGCACAGAGGCAAGGGAAGAAGAAAAAAGCTGCACCAGACAGCCAGTTCCCAGGATCAAAAATCTTCCCCCGCTTCCTCTGAGTCCAGCGCATGACGCTGGGGCTCCACAGGTGGAGACAGGTGCGGTGGGGGCGCGTCTCGGGAACTTCAGGGACCAGTGGGCTTGCCCACAGGTGGATCCCTAGGTTCTGCAAGTAGTATCACAGGGATACAGGCTGGAGTTCGAGGCGACTCCCCCTCGCCGTTACCTCACATCAGCCTTGCCTGCTGCCCTCGGAGAAAGGTAGTACTGGCGGCAATTCACAAACTGTACTTCCAGCAGGTGAAATCAAGGTACCCCTCCTTCAACAAGGCCGGGGTTACTATTCCAAAATGTTGTGGTACCGAAACCAGACGGTTCGGTGAGACCCATTCTAAAATTGAAATCCTTTAACACTTATATACGAAGGTTCAAGTTCAAAATGGAATCGCTCAGTGCGATTATTGCAAGCCTGGAGAATTTCATGGTATCACTGGACATCAAGGATGCTTACCTGCATGTCCCTATTTACCCTCTTCACCAGGAGTACCTCAAAATTGTGGTACAGGATTGTCATTACCAATTCCAGACGTTGCCGTTGGTCTGTCCCCGGCACCGAGGTATTTACCAAGGTAATGGCCGAAATAATTATCCCGTACTTGGACGATCTCCTTATAAAGGCGAGGTCCAGGGAGCAGTTGTTCGTCGGAGTAGCACTATCTCGGGAAGTGCTACAACAGCACGGCTGGTTTCTGAATATTCCAAAGTCGCAGCTGGTTCCTACGACACGTCTACTGTTCCTGGGTATGGTTCTGGACACAGAACAGGATAAAAAGGGTTTCTCCCGGAGGAGAAGTCCAAGGAGTTGTCTGTCGTCTCTAGTCAGAGACCTCCTAATACAAATACAGGTGTCGGTGCATCAATGCACGCAAGCCCTGGGAAAGATGGTAGCTTCTTACGAAGAAATTCCATTCGCCAGGTCCCATGCAAGGATCTTCCAGTGGGATCTGTGGGACAAGTAGTCCGGGTCGCATCTTCAGATGCATCGGCGGTTAACCCTGTCTCCAAGGGCCAGGGTGTCGCTGTTGTGGTGGCTGCAGAGTGCTCATCTTCTAGGGGGCCGCAGATTCGGCATACAGGACTGGGTCCTGGTGACCACGGATGCCAGCCTTCGAGGCTGGGGGGCAGTCACACAGGGAAAAAACTTTCAAGGCTATGGAAAAGTCAGGAGACTTCCCTACACATAAATATTCTGGAACTAATGGCCATTTACAATGCCCTAAGTCAGGCTAGACCCTGCTTCAACACCGGCCGGTGCTGATCCAGTCAGACAACATCACGGCGGTCGCTCATGTAAACCGACAGGGCGGCACAAGAAGCAGGATAGCGATGGCAGAAGCCACAAGGATTCTCCGATGGGCGGAAAATCATGTGTTAGCACTGTCAGCAGTGTTCATTCCGGGAGTGGACAACTGGGAAGCAGACTTCCTCAGCAGGCACGACCTCCACCCGGGAGAGTGGGGACTTCATCCAGAAGTCTTCCAGCTGATTGTAAATCGTTGGGAAAGGCCACAGGTGGACATAATGGCGTCCCGCCTCAACAAACAGCTATAAAGATATTGCGCCAGGTCAAGGGACCCTCAGGCGATAGCTGGGGACGCTCGGGTAACACCGTGGGTGTACCAGTCGGTGTATGTGTTCCCTTCTCTGCCTCTCTTACCCAGGGTAATGAGAATAATAAGAAGGAGAGGAGTAGGAACTATACTCATTGTTCCGGGTTGGCCAAGAAGAGCTTGGTACCCAGAACTCCAAGAAATGATCTCAGAGGACCCATGGCCTCTGCCGCTCAGACAGGACCTGCTGCAGCAGGGGGCCTGTCTGTTCCAAGACGTACCGCGGCTGCGTTTGACTGCCTGGCGGTTGAACGCCGGATCCTGAAGGAAAAGGGCATTCCGGAGGAAGTTATCCCTACGCTATTTAAAGCTAGGACAGAAGTGAACGCAAACCATTATCACCGCATATGGCGGAAATATGTTGCGTGCTGTGAGGCCAGGAAGGCCCCAAAGGAGAAATTTCAGCAAAATAGAACTGGCTTCACTGCCTGAAGTTCAGACTTTCGTTAAGGGAGTGCTGCATAGTCAGCCCCTGTTTGTGCCTCAAGTGGCACCGTGGGATCTCAACATGGTGTTGGATTTCCTGAAGTCGCATTGGGTTGAGCCACTTAAATCCGTGGAGCTACAATACCTCACGTGGAAAGTGGTCATGCTGTGGGCCTTGGCGTCGGCCAGGCGTGTATCAGAATTGGCGGCTTTGTCATACTAAAGCCCTTTTCTGTATTTTATATGGAAAAGGCGGAATTGAGGACTCGATCCCAATTCCTTCCTAAGGTGGTATCAGTTTTTCATGTGAACAACCTATTGTGGTGCCTGCGGCTACTTGGGACTTAGAGGATTCCAAGTTACTGGACGTAGTCAGGGCCCTGAAAAGTATATGTTTCCAGGACGGCTGGAGTCAGGAAAACTGACTCGCTATTTATCCTGTATGCACCCAACAAGCTGGGTGCTCCTGCTTCTAAGCAGACTATTGCTCGCTGGATCTGTAGCACGATTCAACTTGTACATGCTGCGGCTGGACTGCCGCACCCTAAATCTGTAAAAGCCCATTCCACGAGGAAAGTGGGCTCTTCTTGGGCAGCTGCCCGAGGGGTCTCGGCTTTACAACTTTGCCGAGCTGTTACTTGGTCGGGTTCAAACATTTTTGCAAGAGTCTACAAGTTTGATACCCTGGCTGAGGAGGACCTAGAGTTTGCTCATTCGGTGCTGCAGAGTCATCCGCACTCTCCCGCCCGTTTGGGAGCTTTGGTATAATCCCCATGGTCCTTACGGAGTCCCAGCATCCACTTAGGACGTCAGAGAAAATAAGATTTTACTCACCGGTAAATCTATTTCTCGTAGTCCGTAGTGGATGCTGGGCGCCCATCCCAAGTGCGGATTGTCTGCAATACTTGTTTATAGTTATTGCTTAACTAAAGGGTTATTGTTGAGCCATCTGTTGAGAGGCTCTGTTATGTTCATACTGTTAACTGGGTATAATATCACGAGTTATACGGTGTGATTGGTGTGGCTGGTATGAGTCTTACCCGGGATTCAAAATCCTTCCTTATTGTGTCAGCTCTTCCGGGCACAGTATCCTAACTGAGGTCTGGAGGAGTGTCATGGTGGGAGGAGCCAGTGCACACCAGGTAGTCCTAAAGCTTTCTTTAGTTGTGCCCAGTCTCCTGCGGAGCCGCTATTCCCCATGGTCCTTACGGAGTCCCAGCATCCACTACGGACTACGAGAAATAGATTTACCGGTGAGTAAAATCTTATTTTTAATTTACTAGTGTCTCTAGTCTTTATCTACCAGAACTGTGTCTGTCCATGGCCAGGGACACTGTTTCCCAGATAGCACTGTCATTTGGTGTATATATAATGGGTATAGGGTGTGCGGTACATACAGGCCCTTAGGTCCAGGTTGGCCCATACTGCATACCCTGCATCTATAATTATACTTACCTCTCCAGAGCTCTGCTTCAGAAGAAATCACTGGGAAAATTATGTGGCTGCCATTTTCCTGCTGATTTCCTCATGCGCATTAGAGACCTCAAATTATGCCTTGTTACTCTATAAGAGTAAAAAAGGGGGGCCTGGACTGCAAACCCTAATACTAGCGATTTCATGAGGTGCTATCATGCTGAGGCTTCTAATACTATGCTGGAGGAAGAGAGATGCAGATGCACACTCCTAGCACTAAGAACACTGATAGTAAAAATTATTTAAATAAACTCTCACAATTAAAATGGAGTATAATTGAAGTTCTTAGCACACATTTGCGCAAATATGCGGGCCCATGTACCGCGGCCAGGTGACTTCATCACATGGGTCCCTAACATTCCTAATACTATCACATTATATCAATTTATACAGGACTTACCTCTAAATAGTGCCATTTCAATGTGTGATCTGAAATGCAGGAACCTAGCTAATTAAAACACCTGAGGGTAAATGGGAGGGGTGCCAATACCAGAGGAAGGAAGCCTTGCCTTCCAGTGTACAATATATACACAAATATAGAGGAAAAAAGGGGGGCCTGGACTGCACACCTTCTATAAGAGTGCCAGTTACCTGGTGGAGCAGAAACACAGATGAACAAGCATGCTTGGCTCATATCTATAGAAACTACTCCAAGATTCGCCTACCCTCCAATCAAAGTGGGTGGTCACGACACACCACTGTCCCCTCCTCTTGTTGGTCGAAGGCTTTGGCATAGGGTGGCCAATCCCGAACCATTTTTTAAATCCCGGGATAGGCTTTTTTAATGTGTGTCCGTCCGTTCCCCATGCCCCACCCGTCCGTCCATCCCCCATGCCCCGCCTCGCCCCTCCCGCAGTGCACCGCCCATATAACTCACCAAACTGGCGAGGCGGGCGGTTGGGAATATTTTTCCAGGCCGCGGGCTGGAGATGGCTGGCTTCCCATCGGGCTTGGCAGCTAGTTACTGCGCAGCGTGACCTCAAAGTCAGAGGTCACACTTCACAGAGGGAGGAGGGAGTCGGGCAGCGTTCAGAGGTCACGCTGCGCAGAGGGAGCCAGGAGGAGGGAGCACTGCAGCGTTGAGCGCCCTGAGGATGCTCAACGCTGCCCGGCATTAAAGGGCCACCTGATCCCGCAATCTCCGGGATTAAAGCCCGGCTGAGTTTTGGCCTAAGTCCCGGGATCCCGCCGATCAGCATAGCGATTTGTTCAGAAACCTTGTCGTATTCTTCTTTGAATTCTTTTAGTGCTAGTTGTCCAGTGACTACATAGATCACATTTAGAGAATTTGTGGGAAGAACTGTGGGCCTAATTCAGTAAGGATTGCAAAAATGCAAATCGGTCGATTATATGCAGATTGCGCATGCACTGCAACCGCATTGCACTTGCGCGAAGACCAAAGTGCGAGTGATCTGCAATCGCAGGCCCAGTGAAATGCGACTGCAAAGTGATTGACAGGAAGTTACCGTTTGTGGGAGGCAACGTGGCGTTTGTGGGGAGTGGTTGTGAAAACAGAGGCATGCCATGGCTGTTTTCAGGGCGTGCATCTGACATCAGCTGCGATCGCTGCAATGAAAAACATGGCGTCCGGTGCGTCTGCGATTACATTATTTTGAGTAGGCATGGGTCAACTGCAACTGTGGATGGTACTCTGTTTCTGCGTCTGCATCGCAGTTTTGTGACTGAATACGCAGATTTGACAAAGCATCAGTGGACGTCCTTTCTGGGCAGCTCTTCACTTGCAATTTTTAGCAATAGCAGTTTTGAGATAATCGCTATTTCAGTCTCAGTAGCGATCCTTACTGAATTTGGCCCTGTATTCATATTACTATTTTGTGGGGAGGTTTATCAAACCTTCTAAAGAAGTCAAGTGGGGGTGTTTTCCATAGTAACCAATCATATTCTAGCTATCATTTTATATAATGTACTAGATAAATTACAGCTAAAATTTGATTGGTTGCTGTGTGCAACACCTACGCATGTTCTCTTTATAAGGTTTGCTAACTCTTTTGCAGGCTTTCTACACAGTCTGTTGTGGAGTAGAGATTTTTCACTCCCTTATAAGTAGCATTATCATTTGTGAATGATAGAGGGAGGCTTTACTGAATCTTTTTTTTAGTGTTCGTTGATGCAAGTATATTTTAGAACAATGGTGGACATTCCGAGTTTATCGCTAGCTGCATTCGTTCGCTGTGCAGCAATGAGGCAAAAAATGGCACTTCTGCGTATGCGGCGCAATGCGCACGCGCGATGTACTATTACAACGAACGATGTAGTTTCACACAGGGTCTAGCAATGCATTTCAGTCGCACTGGTGGCCGCAGAGTGATTGACATGAAGTGGGCGTTTCTGGGTGTCAACTGACCGTTTTCAGGGAGTGTTAGGATAAACGCAGGCGTGCCAGGATAAACACAGGCGTGGCTGGGTGAACGCAGGGCGTGTTTGTGACGTCAAAACAGGAACTGAACAGTCTGAAGTGATCGCAAGCGCTGAGTAGGTTTTGAGCTACTCTGAAACTGCACAAAAATATTTTGTAGCCGCTCTGCGATCCTTTCGTTCGCACTTCTGGTAAGCTAAAATACACTCCCAGTGGGAGGTGGCATAGCGTTTGCACAGCTGCTAAAAACATCTAGCGAGCGATCAACTCGGAATGACCACCAATGTGTCTTTTGCATTACATAGGTGATACAGGGTCATATTTGTATGACAAGCGTGATTAATAAATAGAAAGCTTGTAGTCTGAGACTCCCACAATCCTGCTGTCCACAGATGCTGAAAAAGCCTTTGATAGAGTAGATTGGCAATTTATGGCTGGTGTCTGGGTCCGGTATGCCTGGCGTGGTTATTAGCCATGTATAAAAACCCTGATGCTAGAGTTAAGGTTAACAGTGCATTATCTTCAGATCTTAAATGGGACCCGGCAGGGATGCCCACTGTCTCCTCTTATGTTTATCTTGTGTGTGGATGCCTTAGCAAGGGTCATACACTGCTCCCTGATATTTGGGGGTTGCATTGGGTGCCACAGAATATAAACTGGCGCTTTTTGCAGATTTACTAACGATCATATCTAATCCAGTGGTTTCTTTGCTTAATCTGACTTTGGAACTCCAGATGTTTAGTTCTCTATCAAACTTCAAAATAAATAACTCAGGGTCTGTGGCACTCAGTACCCCGGAGCCCGTGGAGTGGGGCTTACAACCGGCTTTTCCATTTAAGTGGCATCCGACCCATATTTAGTATTTGCATATACATCTGACAAAAATATGAAAGACTTGTTTCAGGCCTAATTTCCTCTCTTACTTTGTTCTATTGAGAGGGATCTTCAGACCTGGCAGCCCAAAAACCTTTATGGTTAGGGAGTGTAGACATCATAAAGATGAATGTCATTCTGAGAATTTTGTATTGTTTACAGACACTCCCTTTATGGATCCCACTATCTTTCTTCTGAAGGTGGTCCAGGATTTAATTTGGTTTGGCAGAAAACCCACATTTAATCATGATATTCTTTACAGAAAAAAATGTGAATGGGAGATCTTAAATGACAAATTTTCTACTTTACCACCATACGGTCCATCTCAATAGTACTGTAGAATGGTCCAAATTTCACGGAGTCAAACAGTGGGTTTCTGTAGAGAAACATTCCAACAGGATTCTTTTAGACGCTCTGCACTGGGTTCTCTCTATTTCCCGGATTGACCATCCTACTATTTCTCCAACTTTACAAATTTGGAAAACGTTAAGAGTTTCACTTCCTATTTCCTCTATACCATCCCAATTGTCCTCAGCTGTGTAAAATCCTGATTTCCCTCAAGGCTTAGCTCAAGGCTCTGTGGCCCTCAAAATAACCTTGGAGATCCCTGGTTATTTTGAGATTTAGTCAACTAATGTTCTCGGGAGGTCTGAGGCCCTTCTCAGGTAGACGAGAGGAACTGGGGCTACCCCAGTCTGAATATTGATCATTAGGATTTTTATTCCCTTTGAGAGGCTTTGTACCCAGGAGGAGTCCCTGTGCTACTCCATCTCTATTATTTATAACCTTTCATTGGATGGTGCCACGGATTTGCACATCCAGCTCACTGATAAACAGTAGAATAGCACATTTCAGTATTTGCATGTTTTGTCCCAAAGTGTGACTGTCCTTTAGACGCAACATAAAGTCATTACTAGATGTTATAGAAGTCCCAGCATATTGAGCAGAATGTTCCCAGGTCTTTCTAATCCATGAGGTGTATTTACTAAGGTGTGAGTTTTTTTAAGAAGTGGAGATGTTGCCCGTAGCAACCAATCAGATTATAGCTGTTAAGTGGAAAAAAACGTCTAAAAAAACTCACACCTTAGTAAATATACCCCTGTGTTGGAGATATAATGGTAGTGCGGATCCCCTCTACCCCTCTCTAACTTTCTTCTGCAACCAAGTTATCCAGCTGTTCAGAGATATTGTGGGTTGATGAGGTACCGGATGGTTCGGAATTTTGGATCCTTAATGTAATCAAGTATCTTATCCCTAAATATAAACACTCTCTTTTGAGATATATGAATAATGCTGCCGAGACGGCTATTTCAGTTAAACTGAGATCAAATTCCCCTCCGTCCATTAAAGACTGGTTCCTTAGATTGAATATGTATATGCAAAAAACAAGTGTAAATTTGGTGCTTCAAACGGAGAGCTGCAAAAACCTCTAAGCCCACCTGTAGGACCAAAATATAGTTTAAAAGGAGAATGTGTGGTTTTTGCGCTATCTCCTGTTGTGATAGGGTGAAATCACTATGTAGGTGAATCAAGATGAGTTCACAGTTTGTAGTTCCAAGAAAATGCCCAAAAAACGTAATTTCCCTTATTCTTTCTGTTGAGTCATCGGTTCTCCAAATCCTTCTTCAATTTTGGTTCAGAGAGATATTAATTCTTCATCTCCAATGTATAAAAAGAAGAGATAGGAGAAACCGCAATAGTGTAACTCAATTTTAATAAGAACAAAGGTAATAAAACATATGGCTGGCAGCGTACCTTAGAATAAGGTGTATATAACACACCAAGTCTCGTGTATAAAATGTCTGTGGTGAATCCCTGGTATGAGAATCCCTTCAGAATCCAAAGATGGGTCGCTGTCCAGACAGATGCTGATAATCAAGGTATGGTTTGGTACTATGGGGCAAATGTATTAACCTGGAAACGGTTAATACATTTGCCCCATAGTACCAAACCATACCTTGATTATGAAGGGATTCTCATACCAGGGATTCACCACAGACATTTTATACACGAGACTTGGTGTGTTATATACACCTTATTCTAAGGTACGCTGCCAGCCATATGTTTTATTACCTTTGTTCTTATTAAAATTGAGTTACACTATTGCGGTTTCTCCTATCTCTTCTTTTTATACATTGGAGATGAAGAATTAATATCCCTCTGAACCAAAATTGAAGAAGGATTTGGAGAACCGATGACTCAACAGAAAGAATAAGGGAAATTACGTTTTTTGGGCATTTTCTTGGAACTACAAACTGTGAACTCATCTTGATTCACCTACATAGTGATTTCACCCTATCTCCTGTTGTGATAGGGTGAAATCACTATGTAGGTGAATCAAGATGAGTTCACAGTTTGTAGTTCCAAGAAAATGCCCAAAAAACGTAATTTCCCTTATTCTTTCTGTTGAGTCATCGGTTCTCCAAATCCTTCTTCAATTTTGGTTCAGAGGGATATTAATTCTTCATCTCCAATGTATAAAAAGAAGAGATAGGAGAAACCGCAATAGTGTAACTCAATTTTAATAAGAACAAAGGTAATAAAACATATGGCTGGCAGCGTACCTTAGAATAAGGTGTATATAACACACCAAGTCTCGTGTATAAAATGTCTGTGGTGAATCCCTGGTATGAGAATCCCTTCAGAATCCAAAGATGGGTCGCTGTCCAGACAGATGCTGATAATCAAGGTATGGTTTGGTACTATGGGGCAAATGTATTAACCTGGAAACGGTTAATACATTTGCCCCATAGTACCAAACCATACCTTGATTATGAAGGGATTCTCATACCAGGGATTCACCACAGACATTTTATACACGAGACTTGGTGTGTTATATACACCTTATTCTAAGGTACGCTGCCAGCCATATGTTTTATTACCTTTGTTCTTATTAAAATTGAGTTACACTATTGCGGTTTCTCCTATCTCTTCTTTTTATACATTGGAGATGAAGAATTAATATCCCTCTGAACCAAAATTGAAGAAGGATTTGGAGAACCGATGACTCAACAGAAAGAATAAGGGAAATTACGTTTTTTGGGCATTTTCTTGGAACTACAAACTGTGAACTCATCTTGATTCACCTACATAGTGATTTCACCCTATCACAACAGGAGATAGCGCAAAAACCACACATGAATATGTATATGGTTATGGAAGAGATCTCATTGTCGGCATCTAACCGCATTGTCACGTTTACAACCACTTGTTTTTTTTTTGGTTGGAGTTTAGAGAGTCTCTCAAATACAAGGAATGAATGGCATTATGCTCCCACCCCCCTACCTTCAGGATAGTTTTGTGTTTGACTTTTGATTTACCAGCTGGAGACCTATGAACCCCCCTCCTCTTACCACCCCTGTCTGTTTGCATTGTGTTTTATTTCCCACTAGCTGAAGCACCTGGTGTTGCCCGGTATTTTAAGAATGTCTGTTTACAAAAATACAGTTAAATTTCTCTTACGTTCTAGAGGATGCTGGGGTCCACATTAGTACCATGGGGTATAGACGGGTCCATACTAGATCTCCAACCAACGTAAATTAACAAACAACTATCATTCTAATTTACCATCCTCATCCCTTAGCGAAGCACGGCTATTCAGCTATCTATGGACTTCCTCAGCAGACACGATCTGCATCCTGGAGATTGGGACCTCCAACCAGAGGTGTTAACGGAGGTGACAAACCTTTGGGGGGTTCCTCAAATAGACATGATGGCTTCCTGCCTCAAAAAAAACTTTGGAGGTATTGCTCGAGGTCAAGAGACCCACAAACAGTGGCGGTGGACGCCCTTGTAACTCCGTGGGTGTTCCAGTCGGTTTACGTGTTTCCTCCATTTCCACTAATTCCAAGGATTCTAAAGCTCATAAGGAGAACAAGAGTTCAGGCAATCCTCATTGCTCCAAACTGGCCTAGAAGGGCATGGTATGCGGATCTTCTGGATCTACTGCTGGAAGAGCCGAGGCCTCTTCCTCTTCGGGAGGACCTGCTGCAGCAGGGGCCGTTCGCTTATCAAGACTTACCGTGGCTACGTTTGACGGCATGGAGGTTGAACGTCAGATATTAGCTCGGTAGGGCATTCCGAACAAGGTTATTCCTACCCTGATACAGGCTAGGAAAGGAGTAACGTCTAAACATTACCATCGCATTTGGAAAAAATATGTATCTTGGTGTGAGTTCAAGAAGTTTCCTACGGTGGAGGTTCAACTGGGACAGTTTCTCCTCTTCCTGCAAGCAGATGTGGATATGGGCCTGAGGTTGGGATCCGTAAAGATCCAGATTTCGTCCCTATCCATTTTCTTCCAGAAACTATTGGCTTCCCTCCCTGAGGTTCAGACTTTTTTGAAAGGGGTTCTGCACATCCAGCCTCCCTTTGTGCCGCCTACAGCGCCCTGGGATCGTAAAGTGGTATTACAGTTCCTCCAATCGGATTGGTTTGAGCCTCTGCCGGAGGTTGAGGTCAAGTTTGTCACGTAAAAGGCTATCACTTTGTTGGCCTTAGCTTCTGCTAGACATGTGTCGGAGTTGGGGGCTTTGTCTTGTAAGAGTCCCTACTTGATCTTCCATGAAGATAGAGCTGAGCTCAGGACACGTCAGCAGTTGCTTCCGAAGGTTGTGTCTGCATTTCATATCAACCAACCTATTGTGGTGCCAGTTGCTACTGACTTCTCAATTTCATCAAAGTCCTTGGATTTTGTAAGGGCTCCGAAAATCTATGTGAAGAGGACTGCTCGTCACAGAAAATCGGACTCTCTGTTTATCCTCTATGATCCCAAGAAACTTGGGTGTCCTACTTCTAAGCAGACTATTTCTTTTTTTTAAACAATGATTTTTTTTTTGATTTTTTTTTTATCACAAACAAACAAGGCCAGATACAGCGGTACATGTGCAGTCCTTCATGAATAGGAGTTGACTGAATTGAATATCAAGCAAAAATACAACGATACAATGACAGTACAACGGTGTATACAATGTCCTAATCATGAACTACCAAATCCAGCGACAGACAAATATTGAACTAAACTACTAACAGATAGAGAAAGAAATAAAGTAAGACAAAAAGAGAAACAACACAGTGAGACACACAGGGGATAACATAGATGCGGGTCAAGTTCCACAATTGGGAGTGTTCCCAATACACCTAGTGAAGTATAGGTATAAAATACAAATGGTATATCAGATATATATTAATAACATCAGGCAGCATCAGATTGTGGAGAATGTAGTTGTGACAATTCTATAGAGCCAGTACTAACCATAGGCAGCCCTCTCCGCTCCCGAAATTCTTTCCACTTCAACCAAGAGTTCAGCACTGACGTTGGCGAGGTAGAATAAATACCTCCAGCCGTTTCAAATAGGTAATGTTTATGTGTGCTGATAACAATGGCTTGGATAGTGGGTACATTTGGTGTTTTCCAAAGCTGTCCAATCGCAGCCTTGGTGGATATGAGGATATGGCCCGCAATGTATCTATCACAACGTAATAGGTCAGGTGATGTGTAATGAAATACAGCAAACATAGGATTCATAGGGACCTCCACCCCGAGTACCTCCCGGAGAAGAGAGAATACTTCGGTCCACAGCGACCTCAAAACGGGGCAATCCCAAAAGACGTGTAGAATATTACCCACGTGACCACAATTCCTCCAGCACTGCCGGGAAACCGAAGGCCAAATGGTATGGAGCCGCTGTGGAGTAAAGTACGCCCTTTGGCACAGTTTAAAGTACATCTCAGAATGTTGAAGGCATCTCGAGATCCCAAAGCACCTCGAGGAGATGGAGTCCCACTCCTCCTCCCGTAGGTCAATGGAGAGATCCTTCTCCCACTTCAACTGCGAGGGAATCTTACCCCGTTTAGAGAGTAGAGTTATATACTGATACCATTTAGATATCCCCCCGCCATGATCCGGAGAGGACAGTCTGAAGCAAAGGGAGGCCGGAAGGGGGACGGGAGCTACCCCATCCCTCCCACATGACTGTAGCCAGTGTCGGACCTGTAGGTATTTGATGAAGTCTTGCCTTAGGATAAACGAATGGCTTAATAACCTAGAGAAGGGCACCAAACCTCCCTCTGAGTATAGGTTCCCCAAATGCACAATCCCAGCCTCGATCCATGTGTCTAACCCAAGGTTGGGTATGAGACTGGCAATAGTCCTAGTTTGTAAATCAGCCGTGGGCAACATGATTTTCGGGTCAGATGCCACAACCGCATGCCAAAGCTTCAGAGTGCATCTAACCGACTCCCCCGGGCCCAGCTGTTTTGGGACACAGTGGGCGGGCATTAGAAACATATCTCTCAAGTCGATCGAGCTGAGAAAGGACCGCTCTAGGAGGACCCATGGCTTGGGACTGTGCATGTCGAACCAATCTCGGGCCTGACTGAGAAGGCAAGCGGAGTGGTAGGCCTCCAGGTTTGGGTAGGCTACACCCCCGACCGTCTTAGGCAACATCAGGACCTGTCTAGCTATGCGGGGCCTAGCTCCCTTCCATATAAACTGGGAGATGATCATGTTAGCTTTCACCAGGAGAGGCTTGGGGAAGCTACGAGGGATAGCCCGGAACAAATATAAAAGTTTAGGGAGTAATATCATTTTGGTCGCGGAAATGCGTCCCAACCATGATATTTCATGAAGGGACCATTCTTTTATTAATTTTTCGAAGGCACTAAAGAGGGGCAAATAGTTGCAATCATATAGGTCTCTATCTAGGGAGAGGTGAATTCCTAAGTATTTAATGGATCTGACCTGCCAGGCATATCGGTATCGGTCCTTAAGTAAGGTCACAGTACGTGGCGGTATGTGAAGCGGTAGGGCTTCGGTTTTGGTTGTGTTCAACTTGTAATATGAAATTTTGGAATATCGGTCCAGAATAGTGTGGAGCGCAGTTAGTGAGTCAACTGGGCGAGTTAAGCAGAGCAATATGTCGTCGGCAAATAGACTAATCTTATGAGTCAAACCTCCTATTTCTGGGCCTGTAATTGTTGGCTCAGATCTAATGGTCTCAGCCAGCGGCTCAATAGTTAAGGCGAATATGAGGGGTGACAGGGGGCAACCCTGTCTAGTTCCGTTGGTGATATTAAAATCCCCTGACAAACAACCATTGACAAACACCCTTGCAGATGGGGCAGAGTACAGAGCAAAAATGGAATCCAAGATCCTCCCTACAAACCCAAATTTACCTAGAACAGCTCTCAGATATCCCCAGTGGAGTCTGTCAAATGCCTTTTCGGCATCAAGTGAGAGTATAAGAAGGGGCGTTTTATGCACATCACAATGTTCTAATATGTTAAACACTCTTCGGGTGTTGTCTGGGGCCTGCCTGCCCGGGACAAAGCCCACCTGATCAGCAGCTATGAGGGAAGGAAGTAGGGGGGAAAGGCGATTAGCGATTATTTTTGCAAAAAGCTTGACGTCTGTGTTCAACAAAGCTATGGGACGGTAATTTTGGACTGCTGTGGGGGGCTTGCCAGGTTTTGGGATGGCTACTATCTGTGCCTCAAGCATTTCTCTGGGAAATTTCCCCCCGCCCGATGCCTCATTGAAAACAGACAGCAGTAAGGGGGCCAGGTCATTCTTATATGATTTATAGAAATTGGAGGGGAAGCCATCGGGGCCAGGGGCCTTGTCTCTCGGGAGAGCAGAGATAGCTGCATCTAGTTCTTCTAATGTCCAAGGGGAGCTAAGGGACAGGCAGGCCGCAGAGTCCAACGCCGGGAGGGAAATCTCTTTCAGAAACGACTGTATATCAACCTCTCTGGGTTGGGGAGTAGTCGGGTCAGACCTTAAATCATAGAGTTGGGAGTAGTACTCTGCAAAGGTGTTTGCAATATCATAGGGGTCAGATACCCTAGATCCCGTAGAGGAACAGACATAGTGTATCCTGGCCCTAGCCCGTTTGCTCTGTAGCTTCCGAGCCAAGAGGCGTCCCGCCTTGTTACCGAGTACGTAAAACCTCTGGTTTAATCGGGCAATATTGCGCTGCACATCTCTAAGTGAGAAAACGTTTACCCTTTCCCGGGCGGCTAATAATAGCTTGTAGGTGGATTTATTGAGAGGATTCGCTTTATGCAACAATTCCAGTCTGGCCGCCTCTTTATCAGCGAGCTGGCGTTCAGCCTATTGAGAACGTTTAAGTCTGGCAGCAGTCTGGATGGCACAGCCTGGAATCACCGCTTTAAGAGAGCACCAATTATTAAAAATCGAAGTATCTTCCGATTTGTTAGTATCAAGGTATAACTGTATGGATTGTCGAATAGTGAGAAGGGCGTCAGGGTGGTTGAGTAAGAACCTCCCCAGTCTCCAGGGCCCTGGGGGGATCCCACTGGCCTCCAGCTCCCAAACTACCATTACCGGGGAGTGATCAGACCAAGTCATAGGTAATATGTTAATTTCTCGGATGGCCGTCAGGGTCTCCTTATTTGTCAGGGCCAGGTCTATCCTGGAGTAAGAGCAATGGACATGTGAGTAGAAGGAATAATCTTGCTCTGTGGGGTGTTTAGTTCTCCATGCATCATATAGATCGAATTCCCCCAGTAACTGGCGGAGGCTAGGCCTCCCGTCCCGAGCAATCCGACCTCCCGACAGGGTGCTTCTAGTAGCACTAGATCTATCTAGTAAAGTGTCCACTACTGAATTGAAATCCCCCAAGATCATAACCGCCCCCTTAGTGTGCTTTTGTATCAGGGAACAGAGCTTCTTACAGAAAGTGAGCTGACCAGAATTCGGGGCATAGCATTAGACTAAGGTGACCATGGTGTTTTCCAATAACCCTATTAATATGAGATATCGACCCTCAGGATCCATTATTTGGGATTCTAGTGTGAAAGTGCAGTTTAGGGAAAAGAGTATCGCTACCCCAGCCTTTTTAGTAGGGCCATTGGCCATATAGCAAGTAGGAAAACGGTTATCGAAAAATTTAGGGGAGTCCAGTTTTCTAAAATGGGTTTCTTGAATCGCAACCACATTCGCCTTCATTCTATGGAAGGAGGACAACGCTAGTTTACGCTTCTGTGGGGAATTTAATCCTTTAACATTTAGTGAAACTAACCTGACCATAACTGATTAGTAAGGGAACATATCAACCGCTGTAGCCAATAGCTAGGAACAGAACCCTGGGGGGGACAAGACACATAGGGGAGACAAACAGGGGTAGACAAGAGAGAATTATTAAAGAGAGAAAGGGAACAGACCCCATAAAGATATGGGGCCATAGTAAGGCGCCAAAACATCCAGCGCCTCACCCTATGAAATATAGAGGTTGGTGGCCAACCTCCCCGCAACCGAACAGCCGAGGATTGTATATCTCGGCGTATGTACACCTACACGGCCTACAACACTCATACCCTTGAGGCTCAGAACCGCAGAGACACACAATGCTAGACAAAATTTAAGGTCTAGTGCAATTAGATTAACTAACAAACATCAGTTAGATAAAGACATAAAATAAACTCTGTACTTCTCATAAATAAGCGTACACTAGCATGTAATAGCTAACAAATAAGGGACAGCAATCTCAATGGCTGTGCCGACTTAAACACTGCAGTTAACTTCCAGGGCCTGGGACGGTGTTCCAGGTAAGGGCACTAATGGCAAGAAAAATTTGAGCAGTATACCTCTACTTCTCAACCGTCGTCCAGTCCTGCTGGAGTCGGTGATCAGGGGGACTGGGCCCGCGGACTTCCCCCAGATTCCATTTACGTAAAAGCTTCATACCCTCATCCGCTGACGAGATGGCTATAGTAGAACCGTCTCTGGAGATCAACAGACGAGTGGGGAAGCCCCATCTATAAAGAATGCCAGCCTTCCGAAGAACCGTAGTGACCGGGTGGAAAGAACGTCTTTTGTTGAGAGTATACTGCGACAGGTCTCCATATAATTGCAGATTACCCAAGGCTTCTGCTGTGTCAGAGGAAGGTCTAGCCGCCTTGAGCAAGAACTCTTTAATATGATAGAAGTGAACCCGCATCAGAACATCTCTGGACGATCCCTCTGGAGCACCCCGGGCCTTTGGGATTCGATGAATTCGATCCAATAGCAGGTCTGAGGAGCTGGTGGAAGGCAGCAGTTTTTTGAAGATCTCCATAGTATAATCGTGGAGACTGCTATTCGAGATCGAGTCGGGGACCCCTCTGAGTTTTAGATTGTTCCTGCGCGAGCGATCTTCCAAATCCGCCACTTTATCGCGCAGAAAATTCACTTCACCCTCCAAGGTATCATGGGAGTCTATCAGTGAGTTATGTGAACCGACTACTTCACTCATCTTCGTTTCCAGTTGACCTGTCCTCTCACCTAGGTCATCAATGGAGCTCTGGCAGGATTTCAACATGGCTCTAAATTTAGATGTCACGTCGTCTTTGAACTGATGCAGCAAAAGTTTCATACTGCCTACTGTTAAAGCTTCACAATCCTCAAGGCGCCTTGGAGAGGGTGCATCACTGGAAGGGGCTCAGAGGTCAAAGGAGAGGACCGCATGGTCTGAGGAGAGGAGCCTACTGCAGGGGTTCCAGCTTCCGGAGGTTTGTTACGGAAAGGAGAAGGCTTAAAAAAGGCAACTTGATTGACCGGTTTGGATGCTTTATGCTTCTTTGGAGGCATGACTTCTGATTTCACAGAGAAGTGCCTAATGCAGTATAAGGGGGGTAGAGCTTGCTTTAATCCAGCAGGGTAACTACACCGTGTAGGTATGTATCAGCTAAAATGGTTGCGGGGAGGTATTAGGAGGACATTATGGGCTAAAAGATCACATCTCAGCACAGCACGGGCATATAATTTGCGCTGGATCAAACAGCAATTTTCGCCCCTATTCGGGGGTTATCGGTCGTATAGATCAGCCCCTTAGTCTCAGGTGGGCATACGTTCAGTGTAATGCAGAGTTATTCCTGAGTGCATGGCCGCAAGTGATTTAATTAGCAGGTTCTCAGCAGTGGTCTGCAGATAGTAGTGACTTCAGATACCCCACACTGCCTCCGGATATCAATAGCTCAGGGAGACTCAGGCAAGAGACCCAGGACAATGCCCACTGTACAGAGCTGAACTAAAGGGGGACTGTAGTCCGGCCCCAGGGTAAGGCTGCTAATTTGTTGTTTCTGTGTCTGTGTCCCCCCCCCGCGTCTGGCTCAGGGCCGCTGGCAGCGGCCGTCCGCCGATGGTTAGTGCGGGCTTCACTGGAGGGGATTATGCCCGGGGAGCAGCTCACCTCGTCAGATGCGGGAGACGCCAGGCCTCACGTCCTGCGTGTTGCTCCGTGGGTCCCGAGACCTAAAATGGCGGCCGCCTCCGGAGCTCCGGGCTTCCAGCGTCCGTCACCTCTCTCCCCCGCAAAGTAGCCGGTCTCAGCAGTCCGGAGAGTGGGTCCGGTCCCAGGAGACCCAGGCAAGGGTATCCCGGCAACGCTTCCGGGAACGGCGCTCCGTACGTCCGGCAGCGGAAAGTTCAAAATTGAGGCCCCGGCTTCAAAGTGGTGGCTAGGCCGCAATCCGCGGGAGCCAGTATACCGGCTCCCCGATTCCGCAGCTCTAAACCACCGCAGTGGGGGGTTCCCACAGTCACAGGGGCTGACTTCACAGGGCTTTTACTGAACAGGGAGAAGAATATAGGGGCTTTATTCCCTCAGAGACAGAGGAGCTCACTGTCCGTGCTTCCTCTCTGTTCAGCCTCCAGGCCACGCCCCCCCTAAGCAGACTATTTCTAGCTGGATCAGGTTCACTATCCAGCATGCGTATTCTACGGCAGGATTGCCGTGTCCTACATCTGTTAAGGCCCACTCTACTCATACGGTGGGTTCTTCCTGGACGGCTGCACGGGGTGTTGGCTTTACAGCTTTGCCGATCGGCTACTTGGTCTGCATCGAACACATTTGCAAAGTTCTACAAGTTCGATACTTTGGCCTCTGAGGACCTAAAGTTTGGTCAATCAGTTCTGCAGGAGCCTCCGCGCTCTCCCTCCCGATCTGGAGCTTTGGTACATCCCCTTGGTACTAATGTGGATCCCAGCATCCTCTAGGACGTAAGAGAAAATAGGATTTTAATTACATACCTTTTCTCGTAGTCCGTAGAGGATGCTGGGCGCCCGCTATTCCTGCAGTGGTTACTTGGTTCAGTACTGCTTAGTTCTTGGTTAAGTACTGTTTAGTTACTTGTTAAGTAATCTTGTTCAGCCGTTGCTGAGTTTTCGAGCGGGTTAGCTTGGTTTGCCTTGTATGTGTGAGCTGGTGTGAATCTCGCCACTATCTGTGTAAAATCCTTCTCTCAAAGTTGTCCGTCTCCTCGGGCACAGTTTCTATACTGAGTCTGGTAGGAGGGGCATAGAGGGAGGAACCAGCCCACACTTTCAAACTCTTAAAGTGCCAATGGCTCCTAGTGAACCCGTCTATACCCCATGGTACTAATGTGTACCCCAGCATCCTCTACCGACTACGAGAAAAGGATTTATCGGTAGGTAATTAAAATCCTATTATTAAACTATTAAACACACAGTATAAATAACATTGTAGATAGCTGAATAACCATGCTTCGCTACGGGATGAGGATGGTAAATTAGAATGATAGTTGTTTGTTAATTTACGCTGGTTGGAGATCTAGTATATAGGCATTCCCTGACCCACTTTGTGTAGTGGCCAGAACCCCTTTTTGGTCCCCCAAGGGACCCTGCTCTTCCCACTATACAACTCTCAGACTGTGGCTTCCTGCTGCCTCCATTCCCCTCTAGTGTTCCTTCTAGGCTGTTTCAGCAGGGTGCTGCACCCTGCCCATTTTTGAAATGTGAAAAAGCACCCTGCCCTTTTTCAGTGCACCCTGCAGGACCATATATTTCCCCCTTGTATACAGAATGCAACAGTCAGAGTGCATGTTACAATGTTGTCGTCTACTCCTTGCCCACCTCTGAAATTGGACCACAATTTCTATCCTTTAGCCAACTGGATGGCAGAGGAGGCACTGTAAATAACACAGCACTCTGCTAAAGAGGGAAAGAACAGGGTAAGCAGTGAGCATGTACTGCTTACAGTATTTCCCTAGTAGAACAGACTTATTTTTTCCTATCTATTTTAACCCATTGTTTAACTTTTCTGTTTTATAACACATAGAAGACTGGACATATACAGTACATATACAGTATGTTTCTCGGTACAGATGTTGGGTGTCTTATATGTATGCATGGGTATATGATTTACTAAGGGCAAAATGTATGTACAAAAACTATAAACATATGCGCTATGCTTTGTGCGCAAAGCGTCACATCAAAAATGTGCCCTTCAAAATAAAAATGTGCCCTCTTCAATGCTCAGCACCCTGCCCTAAAAAAATCCTAGAGTAAACACTACCCCTCCTCACATCATGCCAGTGCCCCTGTGAAATGATCGTTTTTTTTTTTACAGTTTCTTATATAGCGCAGCACATTATGAATCTCCTGATATACTCTGTGCTGCTGGGGGACTGTGTTACTTCCACTATAGAACTCTCAGTGTGTGGCTTCCTGCTGCCTCCATTCCCCTCCTCACATCATGTCACTGGCCCTGTCACATGCAGCCCTGTCATCACTGACATATCATGCATGTCCTGATATAGTCTGTGCTGCTGGCCCACCCCTAGGGGTGTTAGTTGTGTGTTACCCCCACAGTGTTTGTTCCCAGAGTGTAAGTCATATGTGTAGCAATTTGGTGTAAATTGCTCCAGGCATTCCAGAGTTATGCTGTCTGCTGAAATACTCAGTGCTGCTGCCTCACCTCTAGGGGTGTCTCCCCCCCCACAGTGTTTTTTTCCAGATTGTAAGGCATATGTGTGCCAATTTTTGAGTACATTGCTCTAGCAATTCCAGAGTTATGCTGTCTCCTGATATACTCTGTGCTGCTGTTTCCCCCCCTAGGGCTTCTAGGGATTTCTAATTGTTCCAGTTGCCTCCGCCGTGTTTTAATACGCTTGTATGTAAAATTTCACTATCTTCGCTTGTAAACTGTGGATTTGTATAGAAAGATAGAAGGATGGATTTTCGCTTTTATGGGGTATATTCAATAAGATTCCGATCCATTCCGACATGCAGTTATCGTAATGGATCCGACAACCCCTATTCAATGGACGGCCAAATCCGACTGTCAGATTTGCCTATACACAGGGTCCTGTCCTGCCGCTGCTGTCAGCGGCTGCGGATATGCTAACAACAGCGGCCAGGAGTGCAGATGGCGGCGGGCATGAGCTGGACGCGCGGGAGTAAGCTGGGCAGCGGGGGAACAGAGAATGGCGGCCGGTGGGGGGACATGTCAGCGCCGGCGGGGGGAGGCGCTGCAGGGAGAGAGGTCTCTCCCTGCAGCGCCTCCTCCCGCCGCCGCAGACATGTCCCCCCGCAGCCAGCTCCCCCCGCCGGCCGCCGATCTCTGCTCCCCCCGCGGCCCACAGCACCGCTTGTCTCCTCACCTCAATCCGACTTGTTTTCAAGTCGGATTGAGTTTGTCGGAAAGGGGGCCAAAACCTGTCGGATTTGGCCCCATTTCCGACAGAAGCACGTGGATCGGCGCCTATTCCACCTATCCACGTGTTTTCCGACAAAAAACGCCCCTATTGAATAAGTCGGAGCCCCTTCTGACCTATTTCTGTCGGAAGCTGCAGTCTTTCCAACAAGACGGCAGCTTCCGACAGTTATTGAATACAGCCCAAAATAGTAGATTTGTCAATTTATGGAAAACCTTTGGTAAATTTGTCCATATTGTAATAATATCATCATTTGTGTCTTGAAATTTGTCCTAATGTATTGGACATGTGTGGGCCAGACGTTGAAATAGGAAAACTACGTAATTAGTATTTTAATAAACATCCCCTAAGAGGATGAACATAGGGTTGACATAATGACATAATTACCGATGCGTAGCTTGCGTTGCGTGACCAATAACGCCCAAATGGACAATCGAATCAAAATTTGGATTGCACCTCCAGCGTGTAGATTTTAATAAACTACAAAAATGGTCCTGTCACTTTTTGCCGTATCTGCTACAGGTGCTCCTTGGGTAACACCAAGAACCATGGATTAATATTTACTTACATTAAGATGTCTCAAATTACATCTCTATAGATTTACCAAATTTTTAACACTTATTTATATTTACAACCGTGAAAATCAGAAACTCCTGTGTGAAGATACCGGCAATGAGCGCAGCGTGTCCCCTCACGGACTCACTGTGTTTGCCACGCTTCGGCCCTGCATGGTACCACAAGGTTGTATTTTGGTCACCACAAGGTTGTATTCCCCCTCGGAACCCAAGTGGGTATTCCAGGTCAGGTATTTCACCGGGTGTCGGGTTTCCGGCGTCGGTATCCTGACAGCCGGGATCCCGATAGCTGGCAAAATGAATGGGCGAAACTGCCGAAAGATAGGTGTGCCAAGCTTGCGGCATCACATTCAAAAAGACTTGAGGTTGTAATTGCTGCCAAAGGTACATCAACAAAATATTGAGCAAAGGCTGTGAATACTTATGCACATGTGATTTCTTAGTTTTTTTATTTTTAATAAATTTGCAAAAATCTAAAAAAAACAAAACTCTCTCTCTATCTATCTATCTATCTATCTATCTATCTATATCTCTCTCTCTCTCTCTCTCTCTCTCTCTATATATATATATATATACACACAATCAGTATGGAGTAGGCCTGTCAGTTATTTACATCCCGGAGTAAATGATTTGTGTTGCATGTATTT
This sequence comes from Pseudophryne corroboree, assembly GCF_028390025.1. NCBI lineage: Eukaryota > Metazoa > Chordata > Amphibia > Anura > Myobatrachidae > Pseudophryne > Pseudophryne corroboree. The sequence continues at coordinate 770,644,147 of NC_086447.1, forward strand.
CATCTGCACGGATGTCATCCTTTGCCATAAATTATACTAATCACCTGGTATATTCACGCATGTTGGTTTTTTTTTTTACTATCCTACTTTTCAACTGAAGGCTGCTGAACTATAGAAAAAAATTAGCATAATAATTAATCCAGCCGCTTTATTGTGTACATGTGGACTTGTGTCTCCTGCATTGCAGCTCAGTTGGCAGCTAAAGGGTTATGCAAGTCTGGCAGCCTTTGCGCTATTCAGGCACACCAGCAGTGCCACTCTGTCACTACATTATATATGAGCTCTAATTGGAATTAAACAGTTTCTGCCCTTTTTCACAGGCCAGGCTTGTAGAGGCAGAGCTTGTTTCATTGGCTGAAGCACTCCATCCTCTCCTATCTGCAGCACCAAGCCTCTCATCCACATACCGGCACACTGCAGGGGCATTGTGCTATCTGGCTTCCTGTAACACCGCACCTTCTTCTGCTCAGGTAACTATCCTCTGTCATGTCTCTGCAATGTTCTGTACTTACATTTTCCAGGCTTTTCCTATCAAGGACCAATATTTTCAGGTGCAGTCAAGGAATAGCAGAACAACATAAAGATCCTGTATTTAGTTTCAGTAATATTCTTTAGAATCCAGAGCTATTTTCATGAAAACATAAGATAATACTAATAGTTTAACCTTTTATTGTTCTTACATTTTTTAGCTACCATCTGACAAGATGAGCCGGGGATATTCAGAAAACAATAATTTTCTTTATGATAATAACCAGATGGTTTTGGATATGATTCTGTATTCGCTGGTGGGTGTCCCTCAGCCCATTAATTGGGACAGTGTTGCAAGGCTGGTTCCAGGATATACATCCAAAGAGGTAATGTTTATACAGGTGTGGAATCGTTAATCCATAAATGACTTATTCAGAAAATTCCTGACACTACAAGGAAAAGAAAAGCGGGTAATTGCAGCTGATTGGCAATAATTTCATTATCAGAGACACAGGGCCGAAACTTAGAATTTTCATCACCCGGGGGCAAGAAAGCAATTTGGTGAAACTCCCCCTCATTACACAAAAAATGATCGTATTAGCAAATATTTAGAAAAAAGGGGATACCATTGGATAATATTGCACCCGGCGTGCTCCAAATGCCCTAAGCATCTGTTACATGGTCCCTGTGTGTCCCCACACATTGCACCACATCACTGCATTACATGATTACACTAAGTGCCCTTTATGCTGCACTACATCACTACACTGCGTAAATGCCCCTATATGCTGCACTACATTACTACACTGTCCCCTATACACTGCACTACATCACTACACTACGTACATGCCCCTATATCCTGCACTACATTACTACACTGTCCCCTATACAATGCACTACATCACTACACTACGTACATGCCCCTATATGCTGCACTACATTACTACACTGTCCCCTATACACTGCACTACATCACTACACTACGTACATGCCCCTATATGCTGCACTACATTACTACACTGTCCCCTATACACTGCACTACATCACTACACTACATACATGCCCCTATATGCTGCACTGCATTACTACACTGTCCCCTATATACTGCACTACATCACTACACTACGTACATGCCCCAATATGCTGTACTACATTACTACACTGTCCCCTATACACTGCACTACATCACTACACTACGTACATGCCCCTATATGCTGCACTACATTACTACACTGTCCCCTATACACTGCACTACATCACTACACTACATACATGCCCCTATATGCTGCACTACATTACTACACTGTCCCCTATATACTGCACTACATCACTACACTACGTACATGCCCCTATATGCTGCACTACATTACTACACTGTCCCCTATACACTTCACTACATCACTACACTGCGTACATGCCCCTATATGCTGTACTACATTACTACACTGTCCCCTATACACTGCACTGCATTACATGCTCCTATACACTGCACTACATACCCTATATGCTGCACTATATCACTTCACTACACTACACTAAATCCGCATTACCAACAATAACAATACAACATTGTTTCAAACATCTCAGTGCCTACCATGAGTAAGATCTCAGCTCCTCTGTCCTGTGAAGCTCCGGACACATTTGAATGATAGACTCAGTGGAGGGAGGGGGACGGGCCCAGTCCGCAGCAGCAGCACATGGGTGGCTGGTCCTGGAGCAGGGACCAGCCACCACATACAGCATATCACTTGTAGAGGAGGTGGGCGCAGCAGAGATTGGATACACTCACTGACACTCTGCTGGCCTGCCTCTTCTCCTCCAGCTGGACTGCCTGCTAGTGACTGGAGGGCGGAGGCTCGCTTCCCTAGAGCTGGGACAGTGTGCAGGGAGAGAGCAGTGTGTCTCTGAGCGGCTTTGGCAGGCGGAGCATCAAGGGTGAGTGGCGGCTGTGAGAGGCGGACTCGGGAGGTGCGACTTCAACCAGTGCTCCAAGGAGAGCCGGCCTCTGCGTTACAGCTTCCCCCCGGGTCTGCCACTCACAGCTGCACAGCTCTGTGTTCTTCTTCACTGACAGGCACCAAGCGGGGCTGCACTTGTATCGCAGCTGCTGCCTTGGACTGCCCCCTGGTCTCTCAGCGCCTCTCTAAATCCTGTGCCTGGGTCACATGCCTCCCTAACCCCCCCTAGTTTCGGCCATGAGATACATCATCATCTTTGCACTGTGAGGAGCACTGCTAATCAGTTTAATGAGAGAGCCGGGCAGTGTGGGAAAACACATGAGTAAACTTTAAATATAATTTAGTATGGTTCAAGCAGAGTTCTACGCATCTAGGATTATAGCATACGGCCATTTCGGATTATAGAACACATTGTTTCGGTCACATTAACGTTCCATGGGAGCAATTTTGCAGTCATTCGTTATTTATAATGAAATTAGGGATGCAGTTAATTTGCCGGCAGTTGGTATTCCGGCAGTCAAGATACCGACACTGGAATCCTGAACGTTGACAATGCCGACAGCCGGAATCTCGGCTAATAGGGGTTATTCCCTCCACGACACCCATAGAGTGGGAATAGAAGCTGCCGACATACTGACAGCCGGGATGCAGTTGTCCGTATACTGACGGCCGGTATCCTGACTGTCGGTATATCATACTGATCCCTAATATATTTTTGGGCTTTGTACTGAGGGAAACTGCAACTGAATTCTGTTTTACAATACAGTTCTTTTATAATATTGTATATATTTACATTTACTTGTACATGGCCAAGGAGACTCAGTGGAACCTGTTAACACTTTCTATAACAGAGGGTGTTTTTGTCTGGTGATCATCTGATAAAAGAGGTCACATTAGGACTCAGAGTTGATCATAGCAGCAAATTTGTTAGCAGATGGGCAAAACCATGGGGGTGATTCCGAGTTTATCACAGCCCTGCAAAATTTTGCAGGGCTACGACCATAGACATGCAGGGGGACGCCCAGCACAGGGCTATCCCGCCCCGCATGTCAGTGCCGGCCCCCTTCCCCGCAGAAGTGCAAAAGCATAGCACAGCGGCGATGCTTTTGCACTTTAGGAGTAGCTCGTCGCTCCCCGGCCCACAGCGGCTGCGTGTGACGTCACGCAGCCACTGCAGCCCGCCCCCCGCCCCCCGCACGGTCCGGCCACGCCTGCATTGGCCGGACCGCGCCCACAAAACGGCGGCCAAACGCAGCCGTTACGCCCCGCCCAGCGACCGCCTCTGCCTGTCAATCAGGCAGGGGCGATCGTAGCGCAGTTCTGACCCGATCGCACCACTGTGATAAACTGCAGCGTGCAATTGGGTCAGAATGACCCCCAAAGTGCACTGCAAGGGGTGACAGATGTAACACGTGCAGAGAGAGTTAGATTTGGATGGGGTTCAAACTGAAATCTGAATTGCAGTGTGAAAATAAAGCAGCCAGTATTTACCCTGCACAGAAAACAAAGAACCCACCCAAATCTAACTCTCCCTGCACATGTTATATCTGCCGCACTTCCCCCCATTCCCCGCAGTGCACATGGTTTTGCCCAACTGCTAACAAATTTGCTGCTGCGATCAGATCTGAATTACCCCCATTGGGGTATATTTACTAAAATTCGTATTTTTCAGAATGAGGTTAAAGTTCAAACACGAATGACATCGAATGTGTGAAATTGCAACTTTTTGAATTTATTACGACTAATTTACTATGCTGTCGTATTCTGCATTTTCGTGTATACCGATGTCGATGTCATTCGTATTTTTTGGCAGTGTTTTCATTGTGCACCTTTCGTAAAAAAAATAAAGTGTTAAAAAATTTTAAAAAAAAATGCGTGGGGTCCCCCCTCCTAAGCAAAACCAGCCTCGGGCTCTTTGATCCGGTCCTGGTTGTCAAAATATGGGGGGAAAAAAAATGACAGGGGTTCCCCCATATTTCATCAACCAGCACCGGGCTCTGCGCCTGGTCCTGGTGCAAAAAATACGGGGGACAAAAAGCGTAGGGGTCCCCCGTATTTTTTGAACCAGCACCGGGCTCCACTAGCCAGGTACATAATGCCACAGCCGGGGAACACTTTTATTGTGGTCCTGGCATTACATCCCCAACTAGTCACCTCTGGCAGGGGTACCCTGGAGGAGTGGGAACCCCTTAAATCAAGGGGTCCCCCCCTCCAGCCACCCAAGGGCCAGGGGTGAAGCCCGAGGCTGTCCCCCCCATCCAAGGGCGGCGGATGGGGGCCTGATAGCCAAGTGTAAAAAATCTGAATATTGGGGGTAATTTCAAGTTGATCGCAGCATGAATTCTGTTAGCAATTGGGCAAAACCATGTGCACTGCAGGGGAGGCAGATATAACATGTGCAGAGAGAGTTAGATTTGGGTGTGGTGTGTTCAATCTGCAGTCTAATTTCCAGTGTAAAAATAAAGCAGCCAGAATTTACCCTGCACAGAAATAAAATAACCCACCCAAATCTAACTCTCTCTGCAAATGTTATATCTGCCACACCTGCAGTGCACATGGTTTTGCCCAACTGGTAAAAAATCTCCTGCTGCGATCAACTTGGAATTACCCCCATTGTTTTTAGTAGCAGTACTACAAGTCCCAGCAAGCCTCCCCCGCAAGCTGGTACTTGGAGAACCACAAGTACCAGCATGCGGTGGAAAACCGGGCCCGCTGGTACCTGTAGTACTACTACTAAAAAAATACCCAACAAAAAACAGGACACACACACCGTGACAGTAAAAGTTTATTACATACATGCACACCTCCATACATACATACTTACCTATGTTCACACGAGGCTCGGTCCTCTTCTCCATGTAGAATCCTCGGGGTACCTGTGAAAAAAATTATACTCACATAATCCAGTGTATCTTCTGTTCTTTGTATAATCCACGTATTTGGCAAAAAAACAAACCGGAAACCCGACCACGCACTGTTCCCCGACTGCCAGGACCCCCCCTGACTCCTGTCAAAGAGGGTCCCTTCAGCCAATCAGGGAGCGCCACGTCGTGGCACTCTCCTGATTGGCTGTGCGCTCCTGTAGTGTCAGTAAGGCTGCACACGGCAGAGATACAATGTAGCGCCTATGCGCTCCATTGTATCCAATGGTGGGAACTTTGCGGTCAGCGGTTGACCGAAAGTAATCTCACCGCTGACTGCAAAGTTCCCACCATTGGATACAATGGAGCGCATAGGTGAAACCATGTATCTCTGCCGTGTGCAGCCTCACTGACACTACAGGAGCGCACAGCCAATCAGGAGAGTGCCACGACGTGGCGCTCCCTGATTGGCTGAAGGGACCCTCTTTGACAGGAGTCAGGGGGGTCCTGGCAGTCGGGGGAAAGGGGTCCCATGTGTAAATGGGACCCCTTTCAGTGCGTGGTCGGGTTTCCGGTTTGTTTTTTTGCCAAGTACGTGGATTATACAAAGAACAGAAGATACACTGGATTATGTGAGTATAATTTTTTTCACAGGTACTCCGAGGATTCTACATGGAGAAGAGGACCGAGCCTCGTGTGAACATAGGTAAGTATGTATGTATGGAGGTGTGCATGTATGTAATAAACTTTTACTGTCACGGTGTGTGTGTCCTGTTTTTTGTTGGGTATTTTTTTAGTAGTAGTACTACAGGTACCAGCGGGCCCGGTTTTCCACCGCATGCTGGTACTTGTGGTTCTCCAAGTACCAGCTTGCGGGGGAGGCTTGCTGGGACTTGTAGTACTGCTACTAAAAACAATATTCTGATTTTTTTACACTTTGCTATCAGCCCCCCATCCGCCGCCCTTGGATGGGGGGGACAGTCTCGGGCTTCACCCCTGGCCCTTGGGTGGCTGGAGGGGGGGGACCCCTTGATTTAAGGGGTTCCCACTCCTCCAGGGTACCCCGGCCAGGGGTGACTAGTTGGGGATGTAATGCCAGGGCCGCCAGGACCACAATAAAATTGTCCCCCGGCTGTGGCATTATGTACCTGGCTAGTGGAGCCCGGTGCCGGTTCAAAAAATACGGGGGACCTCTACGCTTTTTGTCCCCCGTATTTTTTGCACCAGGACCAGGCACAGAGCCCGGTGCTGGTTGATGAAATATGGGGGAACCCCTGTCATTTCCCCCCCATATTTTGACAACCAGGACCGGCTCAAAGAGCCCGAGGCTGGTTTTGCTTAGGAGGGGGGACCCCACGCATTTTTTTTTCTTACATTTAACACTTTCCCACCCCTTACCACTGATAAACATGCACGGATCTCACGGATCCGTGCATGCCTATCAGAACACGGTAAAAAAAAGCAGGTCTATTTGAAAACTGCTTTTTTTTTACGATTTGTATTTATTCACGGCAGTGTTTGGCTATTGCCGGCAGTGTTTGTGAAATACAAATTTTAGTAAATTACCGAGTTCTAGCAAATAACAGGCGTATTTGACCGATGGTGTATTCATTCGTAATTTTTTTCTTTGACTTCAACAAAAATACGAATGCCCTCATCACTGCCGTGATTTGAGTTTAGTAAATTCCCGAGATGACACTTTGAAGAAAAAACACCATCTCGGTCAAAATCGGGAGCTTAGTAAATATACCCCATTGTCTGAAGTGGGGACTACTCTCTTTCAAATGAGGATGCCGTGTAGGTGGCAAGTTTATTAAAGCCAGAATGGAAGACCTATTCCTGCATTACTCGGCTTCATCACTTATACAGTGCAGGGTTGTTCTCTGACCACTTCTCGCGGGGACAAAAGAGGCTACCACTGAGTCTGTGGGTGCCAGGATGGGGGAGATAGGGCACTTTTAATGCTCTCTTCCCTGTTTCCTGTCTTTTAAAATGTTTTGCAATGTTTTTCCAATAAGTGGCAGTAATGAATAACATCATCAGTCCCTGCCCCTCCTGGGTTCTACTTGTCCACGACAGCTAAGGGGTTAAAAGTCCTCATTTGCTGCTTTCCATTGGTAAACACACTATAAGACTGTATGGAAAGACTAATTCAATTTTCAATATTTTTACAAGATTGCAGCGGGCAGCCATTTGTAATGCTGTTGGACACAATGGGGAGCATTACAGTTAGATTGGTGGGCATCTTTGCCAACCCTATCTCTGCCATGGCATCCTGTACACTCTGGCACTGAGACTTCCCTATCTAATTGTCACTATAGGAGAGGGTAACTTAGGCAGACTGACAGTGGGCAGTGTGAGCTAGTATCCTGTTTGCCAGAGATATACTGTACTTATTGTGATACTCCGAGAGAACCACAATGACCGTTCCTGGGGCTTATGGACCGCCTGGCTCTAGGCATTGGCATATAGCATCTGTGGTGAGAGGTGATAAAGTTCTCTACAAAGAGCACTGTTTTGGTGCTTCTCCAAGTCATTGAGGCCATTGGGCCATCTATTACAAAACTGAAGTCATTTTTTAGCAATGCAGATTACAATTTTACAAACTAGGGGGTCTGTGTGCTTTACCTTGTAGAGAAATAATGCGAACAAGATAAAGTACCAGCCAATCAGCTAATTGCCATGTCATGGGCTGTGTTTGAAAGAGGATTCTGCTAATGAGTCATTGGAGTTTGACGTCTTCTGCCTTGCAGGTGGCCGCTTCCCTCAGTGCTTAGCATGTGAGTCAGCAGAGCCGAAGAGGCAGTGTCACAATAGCACATCTGTGCAGCGCCAGCAGACTCTGTAACACAATGTAAACTATTTACATGACCACTAAACTGCAAAAATAACATATACAGATACAGCCATGGAGGTAAATTACATTGTTCAGGGTTAATAGTATTTACGTACACTCCATTATAGACAGATGAAGTTTCTTTCACATCCTCAGGATTTGTCCTGATGAGATGTAATATGGAAATCTTAAACTTCAGTTATTTGCATTACAGTGACATCACTGGTCCCGCCTCACGAATCATCCTATCACCACAGTGCATTACTACGTAGCAGTCATGCATGCTCTGCTTACATCTACTGTGGCAAATGGCTATTCAAGAAGGATTTTTTTAATAAACCTATTTAATCAAGGGGATCCGGTCATGTGACCGACGCACAGGATCCCAGTAGTCACCATGCCAACGCCGGGATCCCGATCGATCAAAACCCTACAGTCGGCATTGCCGACTAACAAGGACTATTCCCACTCGTGGGTGTCCACGACACATATATAGTGGGAACAGAACCTGTGGGGAGCACAGCGAGCCACTGAGCCCGAAAGGGCCGTTGTTGCACTTAACCCCCCTCGCCGTTATTCTATGGCCGGGATCCTGGGGTTGGTATGCTGACCGCCGGGATCCCCACTGCCGGTTAACCAGACCCAATTCTAATAAAGTATAAGTAGGCTAGTTCTAATTCTCCACTTGATAGCATGGTGGCACAGTGGATAACATTGCTGCCTCACATCGCTCACATAGGTTTGGATCCAACCAGGAATGTGTATGAAGTTTATGTAATTTCCCTGTTCCCTGCATGGATTTCCTCTGGGTGCCCTGGTTTTCTCCAGCAGTCCAAAAGAAGCTTGCTTGTGGTATTTAGAAGATGTTTATCCCCAGATTAAAGATGTATCTCCCTGTAGAGAGTGAAAACATAGCAAGCGGAGTAGTAGCCTATAGCAACCTGTCAGCTTTGAGGTAGCTTTTATCAAGTACATTCTATAAAATGATACCGTAAGTAGAAACTATTGGTCGCTAGATACTTTCTCAAAACCAAAAACAAATTGTAAAATCTGAACCCTTTTAAAATCTCCTAAGAAAAAAATAATGACATATATATCTCCCATCCCCACATAGTGAGAAGTGGGAAAGGCTAACTAACGTGACACTCCAGTTATTTCTGCCAGCCCTTCACTCAGGCTTCACACTAATGATATCCGGCACCTGCTCAGTAAGACAGTAGCAGGGAATAATGAGCCGCTTAGGTGGAGAGTTATAGGCAGGATGTGTGTCTTTGTGGGAAAACTATATATGAATGGTCTATACCACTGACTTAGGGCTAATGCATCATTAAAAGCAAGTTTTGGAGGTAGATCTCATGTGTTTTCGTGCATGTCAGCAAGGTTGTGTCAATGGAATTGCGGGCTGTGCATACGCGTCATAACACTTGTTTTCAGATGGATCCTGTTCCAAAGTTAGGGCTGGTGCAAGTGCACATTGTAATGATGTCAGTGTATGGATAACTGTAGAGATGCATACCACTCAGTGGGGCTGGTTCTGAGGCATGCGCTCCTGCCATAGCTTTAGAGTAATTTGCCGTAATCGCGTCTGCGACTTTATGCTAGTATCAGCCTTTCTCTGGTGTACAAGCGTGAGTCTGGATGTGCAAGGACTGACGCCCACATTGGGCGTCTTTAGGCGCAACCATCGGTTGCACTGTCTGAAATTGCAGCAACCCCTTGCTAAGTGCAGATTGTCTGTCAATGTGAGCGATTACGTGTCTGAGTTTGCAACCAGTTCAGCGACACCCCCATAAGACAGACCATCTTCATGTGTCCGAATAGTCCTCTCCCAGTCACTGCCCAGGAATGCTCAATGCATTTCCAATCTATTCCTGAGACCATGTGCCTCTGAGCCTACACACTGTGGGACTGATGCCCTGTATGAGTTTCCAGGGATTTTCACACAGTAGTAAAAAAAATCACTCAACTCAGTGAACACGGAGCATTTACAGCCAACTTTGTAATGGCACCACAGTGAGCAGAGGTAACATGTCAGTGGACTGCCTTTGAGGTGCTTAGAATTTATCTGCCTAATTACTAATCCAGCCACATCTCTGTCCCTTATAGAAAGTGAAATCTGAACAGGAATAAAAAATATTGTGTATATTTATAACCTGTGATTGTTTCTGAATGTACAGTGTGCCAAGAGATTTGAAGAACTGAAAAGCAGTGGGGCATCGCCTGTTGACAACCAGTATAACCCATTGCTTGCAGCAGGAGGAATTCCTCTGGATAGCCTGGCTATGTACATCAAATCTTCCCTGCTGGATCCAGCGGAGGACCCAGAGGAGGTGGCAGAAGGAGAATGCACCACCTCTACCACAGGTATACACCATTGGGCAAATGTGTTCATGTGATGTACATCTCGGTGTCTGTAAATGTGGTTGTTCGTCATATCATCAAGTAGTCCAAAACTGGTGCCTTATGTGACAAGAATCACATAGACGGAGTATAATCTAACACACTTTATTTCCACCTCAGGCAGGATACAGCTTTATATGCAGGTTTTGCAGGTCAGGTTTTACAGGTAGTTCTTACAACAGCAGTATACAGTGGGGTTCGAAAGTTTGGGCACCCCAGGCAAAAATTAATTTTAATGTGCAAAAAGAAGCCAAGGAAAGATGGAAAAATCTCCAAAAGGCATCAAATTACAGATTAGACATTCTTATAACATGTCAAAAAAGTTTGATTATATTTCCATCATTTACACTTTCAAAAGAACAGAAAACAAAAAATGGTGTCTGCAAAAGTTTGGCCACCCTGCAGAGTTAATACCTTGTACTGCCCCCTTTGGACAGCTGAGACCTGGCAGTGTTATGGATTGTTCTCAAACATCGTCTGGAAAGACCAGGTGATGTCAATCTCAAAGGTTTTAAAAGCCCAGACTCATCTGACCTTGCTCCAACAATCAGCACCATGGGTTCCTCTAAGCAGTTGTGTAGAACACTGAAACTGAGAATAGTTGACGCTCACAAAGCAGGAGAAGGCTATAAGAAGATTGCAAAGCGTTATCAGATGCGCATATCCTCTGTTCGGAATGTAATTAAGAAATGGCAGTCATCAGGAACAGTGGAAGTTAAAGCAAGATCTGGAAGACCAAGAAAAATATCAGACAGAACAGCTCGCAGGATTGTGAGAAAAGCAAGTCAAAATCCACGTTTGACTGCACGATCCCTCCAGGAAGATCTGGCAGACACTGGAGTTGTGGTACACTATAAAGAGATACTTGTACAAATATGGTCTTCATGGAAGAGTCATCAGAAGAAAACCTCGTCTACGTCCTCACCACAAAAATCAGCGTTTGAAGTTTGCAAATGAACATATAGACAAGCCTGATGCATTTTGGAATAAAGTTCTGTGGACCGATGAGGTTAAAATATAATTTTTTGGCCGGAATGAGCAAAGGTACGTTTGGAGAAGGAAGGGCACAGAATTTAATGAAAAGAACCTCTGTCCAACTATTAAGCATGGGGGTGGATCAATCATGCTTTGGGGTTGTATTGCAGCCAGTGGCACAGGGAACATTTCATGAGTAGAAGGAAAAATGGATTCAATAAGATTCCAGCAAATTTTGGACGCTAACTTGATGCCATCTGTGAAAAAGCTGAAGTTAAAGAGAGGCTGGCTTCTACAAATGGATAATGATCCTAAACACACCTCAAAATCCACGGTGGATTACATCAAGAGGCGTAAACTGAAGGTTTTGCCATGGCCTTCACAATCTCCTGACCTCAACATTATTGAAAATCTATGGATAAACCTTAATAGGGCAGTGCGTCACAGAGAGCTAGGAATCTCAAAGAACTGGAAGACTTTTGTAAGGAAGAATGGGCAAAGATACCTCAAAGAAGAATTGAAAGACTCTTGGCTGGCTACAAAAAGCGTTTACAAGCTGTGATACTTGCCAAAGGGGGCAGTACAAGGTATTAACTCTGCAGGGTGGCCAAACTTTTGCAGACGCTATTTTTTGTTTTCTGTTCTTTTGAAAGTGTAAATGATGGAAATAAAATCAAACTTTTTTTGACATGTTATAAGAATGTCTAATCTGTAATTTGATGCCTTTTGGAGATTCTCCCATCTTTCCTTGGCTTCTTTTTGCACATTAAAATGAATTTTTGTCTGGGGTGCTCAAACTTTCGAACCCTACTGTAACATTCCAAGTTCTGGTAATTACAAGCAGTACATTTTCCAAATGGCTCCGAATGTAACCCCAGATTCCCATCTATTGCCTGGCCACTTGCTAGCATCAGGAGCGATGACCTACTGAACAAAACACATTTTTAAAGACAGCAAACAAGGTGAAGTGATTAGCCCAGCCTCATCTTAGCTAAAACATGGACTGGATTCCATCAGACCTGTTGCTGCTGTTCTAATCCTGCAAAAGTCTTCTGTTCCACATTAACCTCATGTGGATATCCCTGCAACACTTACAATTTGTGCCAGGCACCACTCTTTGAAATACTAACTTAGTAATACTTCAAACAGTCTTATCATCTTAGTCCAGGCATGTCCAAACTGCGGCCCTCCAGCTGTTATGAAACTACATATCCCAGCAGGCCCTGACAGTTTTGCTGTCAGAGAATGCTACAGCTGTGTCAGGGCATGCTGGGATGTGTAGTTTCTCAACAGCTGGAGGGCCGCAGTTTGGACATGCCTGTCTTAGTCCATATGCAAGGGGGAAAAATGGGCACTTCTTGAAATAATAAAGATAGACTGAAATATGTATGCAGAATAATTTTATTTTTAAATATTCTACTATTAGCAGAGATTTCTCAAAAAGGTACTTGAAAAACATTCAGAAAGTTACAGCCCCTTTACAAGGGGCTATTACTTGTATCTCGGGCTATTACCTGTATCCATAACTCTTTGATGGATATTGTTATTCTGTTTTAAAATGACAATGTTATTAAAGGCAAACCCAGATTTTGAGTGTACACACTAGTGATTTATCTTTCCAATCTAAACTATTACAAAGCCTGAAAATAGAAAAAAAAAAATTAGTTTACTTGCCAAAGATAAGAAGTACTCGAACGTGGGTTCCATTCCAAAAGTCCTCTCCTTTGCTTTTCTTTATATGGCATACTTTATTGCTTTAAGATTAGCATTCACAAAATGAAAAATGGAAATCATTTTCTTTTCGTTTTTGTCTTGAAGGAAGATTGTGCCCTGTTTCATCCAGGAACTGTTCTGCAGAAAAGGAGAAATCCTCTTCATCTGTGGGCAGAGAACACAAGAAAGGAAATCAGGGGTAAGGGAATGTTCTGCAATGTCACATGATGCTGTAAAAAAGATGGGATAGGGTGGGCTCCAGAGAACATGTGATCGGATTGTTGTAAATACCTATGGGAACTGCTAGCAAATCCTGTATGTAGAGTAAGTATAAGTAAGTGTATTATAGGATAGATGTGCAATCACATCAGATTACAGTTTAGGCACACATGATACAATTTGTTTTTATCTAATTATGTTTCATTTAATCAGAAATTAAAAAGGAGTAATTGCTTCACACAAATTAAAATTTTGATCTACGAGATCAAAATATTTTCAGTGTGTGCCCAGGTCTTAGATGGTTAAACTTTATTAATACAATAACCGTTCCCCAACTTAATTTAGCTCCACTGTGATTTTTGTAGCAACTACTCTATTATAAACTACAAATGATAATCCATTCTCTAATGACCCATTTCAGCGTAACTCCACTGTCCACATAAATGATTGTCTACTTTAATGACATAAACGTTCCATCAGATGCATGGAAGATACAGTGTGTATTTACTCCCGTATGATACTGAACAGAATTTGCGCTTTCTAATAAAGATTATTTGTTGGGACTATTTATTCTCTATCAAACTTGAGTATATTTTTATGTGGACAATAGAGACATTGGGAAATTGCATTTCAGTGGTTTATTTTAGTGTTTCAAGGTGGTTTATCATATGTAAATTATAAAGTGAAAATTAAGCTGTAATACATGAGTGGATCTTAATTGTTTACATATAGTGGTATATGAATCTATATTAAATGTATATTATCAGAAGTTGCAAACCAATTTATATTATAAACAAATATTTTATAAGGGTTCACATATTGGTGCATAGATCGCTGAAGTGCGGAAATCGATATTTGGTGATCACCACACTTCTGCTCATGCGCGCGGACTTAGATTGTGATTGCACAAGATCATAATCCAAGTCCTGGCGGGGGGGACGTGATGGGGCGTGTTTGCTGTGTTTTATGGGCGGTGCCGCATCGGCTGCGTGTGACCCAAAACATTGGAGGCCAGATGACTGCCTCTGCAGCTGGGCTGCGGAGGCAGAGGGCTACCCTTAAGATCTGAGTGCATCTCTGCATTTCAGCGGTGGTGGGGGACCTGGAATGTGGGACGGCCTTGCCCTGTGATGGGCGGCCCCCCGCATGCTACAGAAATTAATTGAAGTTTTTGCGATTTCACACAAAACTACAATTAATGCTGAATTAGGGCCAATATTTGGTGTATGCCTGAGATTCAAATTTAATGGATGATTCATAATTGTAAGAGATTAAAAACAAAAAAAAAACCTAGCACATAATGTTAAATACATTTTACTATATTGACTAAATACAGCTAACTTAACAGCAAAATATACTTAATCAAACCTGCATAATGACTGATACTGAAATATACTTACCGCATTCTCCTTCTCAAGGCCAAATATGGTCATTCATGTATGTGACGAAGCCAAGAACCTGAGAGAAGACTTTGTGTGTCCACGAGATGTTCTGATCTCGGAGATGAAGTACTTTGCAGAATATTTAACTACAGATGCCCAACGATGGGAGGAAGTGGATATATCTGTCCACTGTGATGTGCATATCTTTAATTGGCTGATAAAATACGTCAAGCGGAATTCAAATGAAATGGACAAGCAGGATGTACCAAAACTGGGTTGGTATACAGGTTTTCAACAATTCCAGCAGATTTTCTTTTAGTCTTTCAACACGTTTAGAAAAATAAAATATCATTTAATCATCTGCATATTTACTTCCTTTAACTGGTCCAGCGACCAGAGGATATCCGCTGCTTACACCTGAATTCATATAAAAAAATTTTTTTTTAGGGACCAAATATTTTCTGCCAAGATCATTAAACAAGTAAAAAAAAAATAAAGTGAATATTGTATAAACTATCAAAATTTCTAAATATAAGCCTCTTTGATTACAGAACCTGGAAACGTTATTTCAATTCTGATCTCATCTGAGTTTTTAAAGATGGATTCGTTAGTGAGTATATCAAAGCTGGTTTCTGGTTTGGGGTGCAGAATAGCGTGTCAGTGATATAAAAACCCGCCAAAATATATTTCTCTATCGTCCTAAGTGGATGCTGGGGTTCCTGAAAGGACCATGGGGAATAGCGGCTCCGCAGGAGACAGGGCACAAAAAAGTAAAGCTTTACTAGGTCAGGTGGTGTGCACTGGCTCCTCCCCCTATGACCCTCCTCCAGACTCCAGTTAGATTTTGTGCCCGAACGAGAAGGGTGCAATCTAGGTGGCTCTCCTAAAGAGCTGCTTAGAGAAAGTTTAGTTTAGGTTTTTTTCTTTACAGTGAGTCCTGCTGGCAACAGGATCACTGCAACGTGGGACTTAGGGGGAAAGTAGTAAACTCACCTGCATGCAGAGTGGATTTGCTGCTTGGCTACTGGACACCATTAGCTCCAGAGGGATCGAACACAGGCCCAGCCGTGGAGTCCGGTCCCGGAGCCGCGCCGCCGACCCCCTTGCAGATGCTGAAGCGTGAAGAGGTCCGGAAACCGGCGGCTGAAGACTCCTCAGTCTTCATAAGGTAGCGCACAGCACTGCAGCTGTGCGCCATTTTCCTCTCAGCACACTTCACTGGGCAGTCACTGAGGGTGCAGAGCGCTGGGGGGGGGCGCTCTGAGAGGCAAATATAAACCTTATACAAGGCTAAAAATACCTCACATATAGCCCATAGGGGCTATATGGAGATATTTAACCCCTGCCTGACTGGAAAAATAGCGGGAGAAGAACCCGCCGAAAAAGGGGCGGGGCCTATCTCCTCAGCACACGGCGCCATTTTCTGTCACAGCTCCGCTGGTCAGAACGGCTCCCAGGTCTCTCCCCTGCACTGCACTACAGAAACAGGGTAAAACAGAGAGGGGGGGCACATTAATGGCTATATATATATATATATATTAAAGCAGCTATAAGGGAGCACTTAATATAAGGATATCCCTTGTATATATAGCGCTTTGTGGTGTGTGCTGGCAGACTCTCCCTCTGTCTCCCCAAAAGGGCTAGTGGGTCCTGTCTTCATTAGAGCATTCCCTGTGAGTTTGCGGTGTGTGTCGGTACGTGGTGTCGACATGTATGAGGACGATATTGGTGTGGAGGCGGAGCAATTGCCAAATATGCAGATGTCACCCCCCAGGGGGTCGACACCAGAATGGATGCCTTTATTTGTGGAATTACGTGATGGTTTATCTTCCCTTAAACAGTCAGTTGAGGACATGAGGCGGCCGGACAATCAATTAATGCCTGTCCAGGCGCCTCAAACACCGTCAGGGGCTGTAAAACGCCCTTTGCCTCAGTCGGTCGACACAGACCCAGACACGGGCACTGATTCCAGTGACGACGGTAGAAATTCAAACGTATTTTCCAGTAGGGCCACACGTTATATGATTTTGGCAATGAAGGAGACGTTACATTTAGCTGATACTACAGATACCGTAAAACAGGGTATTATGTATGGTGTGAAAAAACTACAAACAGTTTTTCCTGAATCAGAAGAATTAAATGACGTGTGTGATGAAGCGTGGGTTGCTCCTGATAAAAAGTTGATAATTTCAAAAAAGTTATTGGCATTATACCCTTTCCCGCCAGAGGTTAGGGCGCGCTGGGAAACACCCCCTAAGGTGGACAAGGCGCTCACACGCTTATCCAAACAAGTGGCGTTACCCTCTCCTGAGACGGCCGCACTTAAGGATCCATCAGATAGAAAGATGGAAGTTATTCAAAAGAATATATACACACATGCAGGTGTTATACTACGACCAGCTATAGCAACTGCCTGGATGTGCAGTGCTGGAGTAGTTTGGTCAGAATCCCTGATTGAAAATATTGATACCCTAGATAGGGACAATGTTTTACTGTCGTTAGAACAAATAAAGGATGCATTTATCTATATGCGTGATGCACAGAGGGATATTTGCACACTGGCATCTCGGGTGAGTGCTATGTCCATTTCAGCCAGAAGAGCCTTATGGACACGACAGTGGACAGGCGATGCGGATTCAAAACGTCACATGGAGGTTTTGCCGTATAAAGGGGAGGAGTTATTTGGAGTTGGTCTATCAGACTTGGTGGCCACGGCTACTGCCGGGAAATCCACTTTTTTACCTCAAGTCACTCCCCAACAGAGAAAGGCACCGACCTTTCAACCGCAGCCTTTTCGCTCCTACAAAAATAAGAGAGCAAAGGGCTTGTCGTACCTGCCACGAGGCAGAGGAAGAGGGAAGAGACACCAACAGGCAGCTCCTTCCCAGGAACAGAAGCCCTCCCCGGCTCCTGCAAAAACCTCAGCATGACGCTGGGGCCTCTCAAGCGGACTCGGGGACAGTGGGGGGCCGTCTCAAAAATTACAGCGCGCAGTGGGCTCACTCGCAGGTAGACCCCTGGATCCTGCAGATAATATCTCAGGGGTACAGGTTGGAATTAGAGACGGATCCTCCTCATCGTTTCCTGAAGTCTGCCTTACCAACCGTCTCTTCCGAAAGGGAGAGGGTGTTGGAAGCCATTCACAAGCTGTACGCTCAGCAGGTGATAGTCAAAGTACCCCTATTACAACAAGGAAAGGGGTATTATTCCACTCTATTTGTGGTACCGAAGCCGGATGGCTCGGTAAGGCCTATTCTAAATCTGAAGTCCTTGAACCTCTACATAAAAAAGTTCAAGTTCAAGATGGAGTCACTCAGAGCAGTGATAGCGAACCTGGAAGAAGGGGACTTTATGGTATCCTTGGACATCAAGGATGCGTATCTACACGTTCCGATTTACCCCGCACACCAGGGGTACCTCAGGTTCATTGTTCAAAACTGTCACTATCAGTTTCAGACGCTGCCGTTCGGATTGTCCACGGCGCCTCGGGTCTTTACCAAGGTAATGGCCGAGATGATGATTCTTCTTCGAAGAAAAGGCGTATTAGTTATCCCATACTTGGACGATCTCCTAATAAGGGCAAGGTCCAGAGAACAGCTGGAGACAGCTTTAGCACTATCTCAAGAGGTGCTAAGACAACACGGGTGGATTCTGAATATTCCAAAATCCCATTTAATCCCGACAACTCGTCTGCTGTTCCTAGGAATGATTCTGGACACGGTTCAGAAAAAGGTTTTCCTTCCAGAGGAAAAAGCCAAGGAGTTATCCGATCTGGTCAGGAACCTCCTAAAACCAGGAAAAGTGTCAGTACATCAATGCACAAGAGTCCTGGGAAAAATGGTGGCTTCTTACGAAGCAATTCCATTCGGCAGATTCCATGCAAGAATATTCCAAAGGGATCTGTTGGACAAATGGTCAGGGTCGCATCTGCAGATGCACCTGCGAATAACCATGTCACCAAAGACAAGGGTGTCACTTCTGTGGTGGTTGCAGAAGGCTCACCTATTAGAAGGCCGCAGATTCGGCATTCAGGATTGGATCCTGGTGACCACGGACGCCAGCCTGAGAGGCTGGGGAGCAGTCACACAAGGAAGAAACTTCCAGGGAGTATGGACGAGTCTGGAAAAGTCTCTTCACATAAACATTCTGGAACTAAGAGCAATCTACAATGCTCTAAGCCAGGCGGAACTTCTCCTGCAAGGAAAGCCGGTGTTGATTCAGTCGGACAACATCACGGCGGTCGCCCATGTAAACAGGCAGGGCGGCACAAGAAGCAGGAGTGCAATGGCAGAAGCTGCCAAGATTCTTCGCTGGGCGGAGAATCACGTGATAGCACTGTCAGCAGTGTTCATCCCGGGCGTGGACAACTGGGAAGCAGACTTCCTCAGCAGACACGATCTTCATCCGGGAGAGTGGGGTCTACATCCAGAAGTCTTCAACATGTTAATAGACCGTTGGGAAAGACCAATTGTAGACATGATGGCGTCTCGCCTCAACAAGAAACTGGACAAATATTGCGCCAGGTCAAGAGATCCACAGGCAATAGCTGTGGACGCACTGGTAACTCCTTGGGTGTACCAGTCAGTGTATGTGTTTCCTCCTCTGCCGCTCATACCAAAGGTATTGAAGATCATACGGCAAAGAAGAGTAAGAACAATACTAGTGGTTCCGGATTGGCCGAGAAGGACTTGGTATCCGGAACTTCAAGAGATGCTCACGGACGAACCGTGGCCTCTACCTCTGAGAAGGGACCTGCTACAGCAGGGTCCCTGTCTTTTTCAAGACTTACCGCGGCTGCGTTTGACGGCATGGCGGTTGAACGCCAGATCCTAAAAGGGAAAGGCATTCCAGAAGAAGTCATTCCTACCTTGATTAAGGCACGGAAGGAAGTCACCGTGAAACATTATCACCGCATTTGGCGAAAATATGTAGCGTGGTGCGAGGATCGGAGGGTTCCGACGGAGGAATTCCAACTGGGTCGTTTCCTACATTTCCTGCAATCAGGATTATCTATGGGTCTCAAATTGGGATCCATTAAGGTTCAAATTTCGGCCCTGTCAATATTCTTCCAAAAAGAATTGGCCTCTGTCCCTGAGGTCCAGACTTTTGTCAAGGGAGTACTGCATATACAGCCTCCTGTGGTGCCTCCGGTGGCACCGTGGGATCTAAATGTAGTTTTAGATTTCCTCAAATCCCATTGGTTTGAACCATTGAAAAAGGTGGATTTGAAATATCTCACATTGAAAGTGACTATGTTACTAGCCCTGGCCTCTGCCAGGAGAGTATCTGAATTGGCGGCTTTATCTTATAAAAGTCCTTATCTAATCTTCCATTCGGATAGGGCAGAACTGCGGACTCGTCCGCATTTTCTCCCTAAAGTGGTATCAGCATTTCATCTGAACCAACCTATTGTGGTGCCTGCGGCCACTAGCGACTTGGAGGACTCCAAGTTGTTGGACGTTGTCAGAGCCTTAAAAACTGTAAAAGCCCACTCCACAAGGAAGGTGGGCTCATCTTGGGCGGCTGCCCGAGGGGTCTCGGCATTACAACTCTGCCGAGCAGCTACGTGGTCGGGGGAGAACACGTTTGTAAAATTTTACAAATTTGATACCCTGGCAAAGGAGGACCTGGAGTTCTCTCTTTCGGTGCTGCAGAGTCATCCGCACTCTCCCGCCCGTTTGGGAGCTTTGGTATAATCCCCATGGTCCTTTCAGGAACCCCAGCATCCACTTAGGACGATAGAGAAAATAAGAATTTACTTACCGATAATTCTATTTCTCGGAGTCCGTAGTGGATGCTGGGCGCCCATCCCAAGTGCGGATTATCTGCAATACTTGTACATAGTTATTGTTAACTAATTCGGGTTATTGTTAAGGAGCCATCTTTAAGAGGCCCTTTCTGTTGTCATACTGTTAACTGGGTTTAGATCACAAGTTGTACGGTGTGATTGGTGTGGCTGGTATGAGTCTTACCCGGGATTCAAAATGCCTCCCTTATTGTGTATGCTCGTCCGGGCACAGTACCTAACTGGAGTCTGGAGGAGGGTCATAGGGGGAGGAGCCAGTGCACACCACCTGACCTAGTAAAGCTTTACTTTTTTGTGCCCTGTCTCCTGCGGAGCCGCTATTCCCCATGGTCCTTTCAGGAACCCCAGCATCCACTACGGACTCCGAGAAATAGAATTATCGGTAAGTAAATTCTTATTATAATGTTACCATACGGATTACTGGATCACTTGATTGACCTGTTCAATTCCTCCGCTACAGTTTATGGGGTTTTTTCTACCAGTTTAATGTTTATAGATTTTGTGACATCTTAAAGAGTAATGCCATCTATATGTGCAACGTAATAAATATATGTATGTGTATATATATATATATATATATATATATATATAAAATTGTTTTATTATATGGGCATAGAAATAATGTTTTGGGGTTTTTTTCTTCCCTTTTTACCTTATTCTTTTATATAGGTACAGGAATGCATTGACTACTGTCATAAAAACTTGAGTGCCATTGTTGCAACCCCATGCAATATGAACTGCATCAATGCAAACCTCTTAACGAGGATTACTGATCTCTTCACACATAATGAGGCAGATGATATAAAGGACAGGAAAGACAAATTTAAGAGGTACAATTTAAATAAAATGTGTTATCATGTTATTTGAATCTATATATATATATATATATATATATATATAATGGATCTATGTGTTTATTTATATATGTATGTATGTTCCAGCATAACTCTGGAATGCCTGGAACAATTGACACCAAACTTTGTACACGTATGACTTGCAATTTGAAAACAAATACTGTGATGGTAAGACACCCCTAGCACCCCTAGGGGTGTGTGTGGGAAGGGGATGACATGTAAAAATCCATAGTTTTCTGGCATAACTCTGGAATGCCTGGAGCAATTTATACAGAGGAATCCATGGGTAGGGGCAGAGGCACCCATGGGTAGGGGCAAAGGCACCCGTGGGTAGGGCAGAGGCACCCATGGGTAGGGGCAGAGGCACCCATGGGTAGGGGCAGAGGCACCCATGGGTAGGGGCAGAGGAACACACGGGTAGGGGTAGAGGCACCCATGTGTAAGGGCAGAGGCACCCACGGGTAGGGGCAGAGGCACCCACTGGTAAGGATAGAGGCAGGCCCGGCGCTTACCGCTCAGCAAAGGGATGCAAAGCAGGTAGGCGCCAGGCAGGAGAGGCGCTCTTCCTGCTCTGCATCCCTGTGCTGAGTTCCCCTGCTGATGCTGGCTGCTGCACCTGTCACACTCTATGACAGGCAGCGGAGCCAGCATCATGAAGCCTCTTCTTCCCCTTCCCTGTCACAGACTCACCTCAAAGTGCAGTGTGCTGGGCGGATCTACAAGGGGGCAGAGTTACACGGGGCCAGGCTGCTGCAACACAGAAGGTCAAGTTGCCAGACTTCTTTATGTAATTGGCTGGAAAGAGTGAGTGAAAGTGTGTGTGAGTGTATACGTATACAGTATGTGTGTGTATATGTATACAGTATCTGTGTATATGTGTGTGTATGTGTGATTGTACTGTATGTGTGTAATGTATGTACAGTATGTGTATGTGTGACTGTGCAGCATAATGTGTGTAAGCGTCACTGCTACAGGGGGCGTTATGCGTGCAAGCGTCACTGGTACAGGGGGCGTTACGCGTGCAAGCGTCACTGGTACAGGGAGCATTACGTGTGCAAGCGTCACTGCTACAGGGGCGTTACGTGTGCAAGCGTCACTGCTACAGGGGACGTTACGTGTGTAAGCTCACTGCTGCAGGGGGGCGTTACGTGTGTAAGCTTACTGCTGCAGGGGGCGTTACGTGTGTAAGCGTCATTGTTGCATGGGGTGTTACGTGTGTAAGCGTCACTGCATCTTGTATAAGCGTCACTGGTACAGGAGGCGTTATGTGTGTAAGCATCACTACTGCAGGGGACGATACGTGTGTAAGCGGCACTACTACTGGGAGCATTATGTGTAAAAGCATTATGTGCGCAGTCCCTTTGTAAAGAATGGGAGGGCGCAAATTTATAGTTTGCAGGGGGGTGCCGAACACCCTAGCACCGGCCCTGGATAGAGGCACACATGGGTAGGGCAGAGGCACACATGGGTAGGGGCAGAGGCACACACGGGTAAGGAAAGAGGCACACACGGGTAGGGGCATACGGGTAGGAGCAGAGGCACCTACAGGTAGGAGCAGAGGTACAAACGGGTAGGGTCAGAGACATACTTTAGTGTCGAAGCTAAGCAAGTAGACCTAGGACCCTTTGACAGAGTCAGCCTGCAAACCTAACATATTTAACATACTGTTCAGCGGGTGGAGCTTGGCCTGTCGTCCCAGCATTTACAGCACTGAGCAGGGCTGCATCAGAGGAGGGACGGGGCAGAGAAGGAGGCGGATTATTCTCCTCAGCACCAGCATTTTGACAGCATCAATCCGGGGAAGCCCAGAGGTGCGACCTGACAAAGATTGGCATTATTCTTTAAATTCCGTAGCGAAGCACGGGTATTCAGCTAGTGTTAATATAACCACACCATTATTTTTTTTGTTGAATTTTGCAAGGAATTAACGGGGTTAGTCAGGTTTGTTAGCGAACCTAAAAAGGTTAGCAATTGGCAAAACCATGTTGCACTGCAGGTGGTACAGATGTACGTGTGCAGAAAGATTTAGATTTGGGTGGGTTATATTGTTTCTGTGCAGGGTAAATCTTGGCTGCTTTATTTATACACTGCAATTTCAGCTTGAACTTACTCCACCCAAATCTAACTCTCTGTGCACGTTACATCTGCCCCACCTGCAGTGCAATAAGGGGGGTAATTCAGCTCTGATCGCTGCTGTGAGTTTTTTGCACAGCGGGCGATCAGGTCCTAACTGCGTATGCACCGCAATGCGCACACGCTTCGGACAGCAACAACGGGCATTGCCGGTCAGCGATAGGATGGTGCAAAAAATCCGATCGCACGGGCGTTCGCAGGATGATTGACAGAAGGAGGACGTTTGTGGGTGGCAACTGAGCGTTTACTGGGAGTGGCGTTCCCAAGCGTTTTCAGGGAGGGTGTCTGATGTCAGCTCCGGCTCCGAACAGCCCGTTCTCATCGCACTGGAGGAGTAAGTCCTAGGTTGCGCACTGACTGCACAAAGTGAATTTTTGCAGCTCAGCTACACATGCGGTCGCACACTTGCACGGCGAATTTACACTCCCCAGCGATCAGATCTGAAATAGGCCCATGGTTTTGCCCAACTGCTAACATTTTTGGTTTGCTAACAAACCTGAATAAGGGCCTAATTCAGCATGCTACACTGAAGTGCGGAAATTTACTATTCGCCGATTTCCGCACTTCTGCGCATGCACGCACGCCAGGATTTAGATTGCGATCCCACGCGATCACAATGTAAGTCCCGGCTGGGGGGCGGCAACGCGACAAGGGGGGTAAGCAGTCCGGACAACGGAGGCGCGTCCGGACCATTTGCGGGGCTGGCCGCAGCAGCTGCGTGACATTATAAGCAGCCACTATGACCTAAAACATGGTGACCCAGCGACTGCCTTAACAGTTAAGCAGCGCAGGCAGCGGGCAACCCAAAACATGCGAGCGCACCGCTGTTTAGCGCTGCGATTGCATTTTAGCGGAGGGGGGGAGGGAGTGGACCCAGCATGTGGGGCAGAGAAAGGAGTTGTAGTTTTGCGACTTCGTGCAAAACTACAAGACATGCTGAATTAGGCCCTAAATTAGCTGCCTAACCGGTCAGCAAGGGGCAGTCCTTACCCAGTGATGGCATTTTCACGCCACCCTCTTTCTAAAATCAATCAGATCTTACAATTGTAAAAGTATGCTGGAAAAACAACACTCCGTCATACACATGAGGGGTAATAATGGACTGTCTCCTCATTCGCTGCTAACAGGAGAGTTCATCTATTGGCTAAATCATTGTTTATGGAAATGCAACAGATTATTATGGAATTATGGCATAGTGTAATGCAGGGCTGCCATCAGAAATTGTGGGGCCTGGGACTGACAAAATAGGTAGGGCCTCTTCCCGCTATGAGGAGAAGTGTAATGCATGTCACATTGTTTATAACCTGGCTGTAGCAGAGTTAGTAAAATATGTTGGCACTTTATAAATAAATATTTCTCTGACGTCCTAGTGGATGCTGGGGACTCCGTAAGGACCATGGGGAATAGACGGGCTCCGCAGGAGACTGGGCACTCTATAAGAAAGATTTGGTACTATCTGGTGTGCACTGGCTCCTCCCTCTATGCCACTCCTCCAGACCTCAGTTAGATTTCTGTGCCCGGCCGAGCTGGATGCACACTAGGGGCTCTCCTGAGCCCCTAGAAAGAAAGTATATGTTAGGTTTTTTATTTTACAGTGAGACCTGCTGGCAACAGGCTCACTGCAACGAGGGACTAAGGGGAGAAGAAGCGAACCTACCTGCTTGCAGCTAGCTTGGGCTTCTTAGGCTACTGGACACCATTAGCTCCAGAGGGATCGACCGCAGGACCCGTCCTTGATGTTCGTTCCCGGAGCCGCGCCGCCGTCCCCCTTAAAGAGCCAGAAGCATGAAGATGGTCCGGAAAATCAGCGGCAGAAGACTTCAGTCTTCACCAAGGTAGCGCACAGCACTGCAGCTGTGCGCCATTGCTCCTCATACACACTTCACACTCCGGTCACTGAGGGTGCAGGGCGCTGGGGGGGGGGGGGGCGCCCTGAGCAGCAATAAAAACACCTTGGCTGGCAAAATAACCACAATATATAGCCCCAGAGGCTATATATGTGGTAATTACCCCTGCCAGAATCCATAAAAAAGCGGGAGAAAAGTCAGCCGAAAAAGGGGCGGAGCCATCTCCCTCAGCACACTGGCGCCATTTCTCCCTCACAGTTCCGCTGGAAGGAAGCTCCCTGACTCTCCCCTGCAGTCTACACTACAGAAAGGGTAAAAAAGAGAGGGGGGGCACTAAATTTAGGCGCAGTATAACTTATAGCAGCTATAAGGGGACATAATTCAGTTAGTCCCTGCATTATATAGCGCTCTGGTGTGTGCTGGCATACTCTCTCTCTGTCTCCCCAAAGGGCTTTTGTGGGGTCCTGTCTCCCTTAAGAGCATTCCCTGTGTGTGTGCGGTGTGTCGGTACGGCTGTGTCGACATGTTTGATGAGGAGGCTTATGTGGAGGCGGAGCAGATGCCTATAAATGTGATGTCACCCCCTGCGGGGCAGACACCGGAGTGGATGGACTTATGGAAGGAATTACGTGCAAGTGTCGACTCCTTACATAAAAAATTTGACGACATGCCAAACGCGGGACAGCCGGCTTCTCAGCTCGTGCCTGCCCAGACAATTCAAAGGCCATCGGGGGCTCTGAAACGCCCACTACCTCAGATGGCAGACACAGATGTCGACACGGATACTGATACCAGTGTCGACGACGATGAGTCAAATTTAATGTCCACTAGGGCCATTCGTTGCATGATTGAGGCAATGAAAGAGGTATTACACATTTCTGATATAAACCCAGGTACCTCAAAAAAGGGTATTATGTTTGGGGAGAAAAAACTACCAATAGTTTCTCTAACGTCCTAAGTGGATGCTGGGGACTCCGTCAGGACCATGGGGTTTAGCGGCTCCGCAGGAGACAGGGCACAATAATAAAAGCTTTAGGATCAGGTGGTGTGCACTGGCTCCTCCCCCTATGACCCTCCTCCAAGCCTCAGTTAGATCTTTGTGCCCGGCCGAGAAGGGTGCAATCTAGGTGGCTCTCCTGAGCTGCTTAGAATAAAAGTTTAAGTTAGGTTTTTTATTTTCAGTGAGTCCTGCTGGCAACAGGCTCACTGCTACGAGGGACTTAGGGGAGAGAAGTAAACTCACCTGCGTGCAGGATGGATTTGCTTCTTAGGCTACTGGACACCATTAGCTCCAGAGGGAGTCGGAACACAGGTCTCACCCTGGGGTTCGTCCCGGAGCCGT
The DNA here is from genome assembly GCF_028390025.1 of Pseudophryne corroboree. Lineage (NCBI taxonomy): Eukaryota > Metazoa > Chordata > Amphibia > Anura > Myobatrachidae > Pseudophryne > Pseudophryne corroboree. The sequence continues at coordinate 770,670,941 of NC_086447.1, forward strand.
GCCGCCGACCCCCCTTGCAGATGCCGAAGTTGAAGAGGTCCAGAGGTCCAGAAACAGGCGGCAGAAGACTTCCAGTCTTCATAAGGTAGCGCACAGCACTGCAGCTGTGCGCCATTGTTGTCAGCACACTTCATACCAGCGGTCACTGAGGGTGCAGGGCGCTGGGGGGGGCGCCCTGGGCAGCAATGTATTATACCTTTTTTATGGCTAAAATACATCACATATAGCCCTTGAGGCTATATGGATGTATTTAACCCCTGCCAGATCTCACAAACTCCGGGAGAAGAGCCCGCCGTTTTAGGGGGCGGGGCCTATTCTCCTCAGCACACGGCGCCATTTTCCTGCTCAGCTCTGCTGTGAGGAAGGCTCCCAGGCTCTCCCCTGCACTGCACTACAGAAACAGGGTTAAAACAGAGAGGGGGGGCACTTATTTGGCGATATGATTACATATGTGAAAATGCTATAAGGGAAAACACTTGTATAAGGGGTTGTCCCTGTATAATTATAGCGTTTTTGGTGTGTGCTGGCAAACTCTCCCTCTGTCTCCCCAAAGGGCTAGTGGGGTCCTGTCCTCTATCAGAGCATTCCCTGTGTGTGTGCTGTGTGTCGGTACGTGTGTGTCGACATGTAGGAGGACGATGTTGGTGAGGAGGCGGAGCAAATTGCCTGTATTGGTGATGTCACTCTCTAGGGAGTCGACACCGGAATGGATGGCTTATTTAGGAATTACGTGATAATGTCAACACGATGCAAAGTCGGTTGACGACATGAGACGGCCGGCAAACAAATTAGTACCTGTCCAGGCGTCTCAGACACCGTCAGGGGCTTGTAAAAACGCCCATTTACCTCAGTTGGTCGACACAGACACAGACACGGACACTGACTTCAGTGTCGACGGTGAAGAAACAAACGTATTTTCCTTTAGGGCCACACGTTACATGTTAAGGGCAATGAAGGAGGTGTTACATATTTCTGATACTACAAGTTCCACAAATAAGGGTATTATGTAGGGTGGGAATAATCTACTTGTAGTTTTTCCTGAATCAGATAAATTAAAGTGTGTGATGATACGTGGGTTTCCTCCGATAGAAAATTATTGGAGGTATACCCTTTCCCGCCAGAAGTGAGGGCGAGTTGGGAAACACACCTTAGGGTGGATAAGGCGCTCACACGCTTATAAAAACAAGTGGCGTTACCGTCTCCAGATACGGCCGCCCTCAAAGAGCCAGCTGATAGGAAGCTGAAAAATATCCTAAAAAGTATATACACACATACTGGTGTTATACTACGACCAGCAATCGCCTCAGCCTGGATGTGCAGCGCTGGGGGGGCTTGGTCGGATTTCCTGACTGAAAATATTGATACCCTTGACAGGAACAATATTTTATTGACTATAGAGCATTTTAAGGATGCATTTCTATATATGCGAGATGCGCAGAGGGATATTTGCATTCTGGCATCAAGAGTAGATGTGATGTCCATATCTGCCAGACGATGTTTATAGACACGACAGTGGTCAGGTGATGCAGATTCCAGACGGCACATGGAAGTATTGCCGTATAAAGGGGCGGTCCATCGGACCTGGTGGCCATGGCAACAGCTGGAAAATCCACTTTTGTTACCCCAAGTCACATCTCAGCAGAAAAGGACACAGTCTTTTCAGTCTCAGTCCTTTCGTACCCATAAAGGCAGGCGGGCAAAAGGCCAGTCATATCTGCCCAGGGTTAGAGAAAAGGGAAGAAGACTGCAGCAGGCAGCCCATTCCCAGGAACAGAAGTCCTCCACAGCTTCTGCCAAGTCCGCAGCATGACGCTGGGGCCATACAAGCGGACTCAGGTGCGGTGGGGGGTCATCTCAAGAGTTTCAGCACGCAGTGGGCTCACTCGCAAGTGGACTCCTGGATCCTACACGTAGTATCCCAGGTGTACATTGGAAATTCGAGACGTCTTCCCCTCACAAGTTCCTGAAGTCTGCTTTACCAACGTCTCCCTCCGACAGGGAGGCAGTATTGGAAAGAAATTCACAGGCTGTATTCCCAGCAGGTGATAATCAAAGTACCCCTCCTACAACAAGGGAAGGGGTATTATTCCACACTATATTGTGGTACTGAAGCCAAACGGCTCGGTGAGATCTAAAAGATTTGAACAATTACATACAAGGGTTCAAATCAAGATGGAGTCACTCAGAGCAGTGATAGCGAACCAGGACGATATGGTGTCACTGGATATCAGGGACGCTTACCTACATGTCCAAATTTTGCCCTTCTCACCAAGGGTATCTCAGGTTCGTGGTACAGAACTGTCACTATCAGTTCAGACGCTGCCGTTTGGATTGTCCACGGCACCCCGGGTCTTTACCATGGTAATGGCCGAAATGATGATTCTTCCTAAAAGAAATATGGACGCTTTCCTGATAAGGGCAAGGTCCAGAGAACAGTTGGCGGTCGGAGTAGCACTATCTCAAGTAGTTCTACGACAGCACGGGTGGATTCTAAATATTCCAAAATCGCAGCTTTTTCCGACGACACGTCTAATGTTCCTAGGAATGATTCTGGACACAGTCCAGAAAAGGATGTTTTCTCCCGGAGAAGAAGACCAGGGAGTTATCCGAGCTAGTCAGGAACCTCCTAAAACCAGGAAAAGTATCAGTGCATCATTGCACAAGGGTCCTGTGAAAAATGGTGGTTTCTTACAAAGCGATCCCATTCGGTAGATTTCACGCAAGAACCTTTCAGTGGAATCTGCTGGGAAAATGGTCCGGATCGCATCTTCAGATGCATCAGCGGACAACCCTGTCTCCAAGGACAAGGGTGTTTTCTTCTGCGGTGGCTGCAGAGTGCTCATCTATGAAGGGCCGCAGATTCGACATTCAGGACTGGGTCCTGGTGACCACGGATGCCAGCCTGAGTGGCTGGGGAGCAGTCACACAAGGAAAAAATTTCCAGGGAGTGTGATCAAGTCTGGAGACTTCTCTCCACATAAATATACTGGAGCTAAGGGCAATTTACAAGGCTCTAAGCTTAGCAAGACCTCTGCTTCAAGGTCAGCCGGTATTGATCCAGTGGGACAACATCACGGCAGTCGCCCACGTAAACAGACAGGGCGGCACATGAAGCAGGAGGGAAATGGCAGAAACTGCAAGGATTCTTCGCTGGGCGAAAAATCATGTGATAACACTCTCAGCAGTGTTAATTCCGGGAATGGAAAACTGGGAAGCAAACTTCTTCAGCAGGCATAACCTCCACCCGGGAGAGTGGGGACTTCAGCGGGAAGTCTTCCACATGATTGTAAACCGTTGGGAAAAACCAAAGGTGGACATGATGGCGTCCCGCCTGAACTAAAAACTAGACAAATATTGCCAGGTCAAGGGACCCTCAGGCAATAGCGGTGGACGCTCTGGTAACACTGTGGGTGTACCAGTCAGGGTATGTGTTCCCTCCTATGCATCTCATACCAAAAGTACTGAGAATCATAAGAAGGAGATGAGTAAGAACGATACTCGTGGTTCCGGATGGGTCAAGAAGGACTTGGTACCCGGAACTTCAAGAGATGCTCACAGAAGAACCGTGGCCTCTACCTTTAAGAAAGGACCTGCTCCAGCAGGGGCCTTGTCTGTTCCAAGACTTACCGCGGCTGCGTTTGACGGCATGGCAGTTGAACGCCGGATCCTGAAAGGGCATTCCAGATGAAGTCATCCCTACCCTGGTCGAAGCCAGGAAGGATGTAACCGCAAAACATTTTCACCGCATTTGGCGAAAATATGTTGCGTGGTGTGAGGCCAAGAAGGTCCCTACAGAGGAATTCCAACTGGGTCGTTTCCTACATTTCCTGAAAACAGGACTGTCTATGGGCCTAAAATTAGGGTCCATTAAGGTTCAAATTTCGACCCTGTCAAATTTCTTCCAGAAAGAACTGGCTTCAGTGCCTGAAGTTCAGACGTTTGTAAAAGGGGTACTGCATATACAGCCTCCTTTTGTGCCCCCAGTGGCACCTTGGGATCTCAATGTTGTTTTGAGTTTCCTAAAGTCACATTGGTGATCCACTCACCACTGTGGAATTAAAATATTTCACATGAAAGGTGAAGATTCTATTAGCCCTGGCTTCAGCCAGGCGTGTGTCAGAATGGGCGGCTTTATCATATAAAAGCCCTTACTGAATTTTTCATTCTGACAGGGCAGAATTGAGGACTCGTCCTCAATTTCTCCTTAAGGTGTTTTCTGTTTTTCACATGAACCAACCTATTGTGGTACCTGCGGCTACTAGGGACTTGGAGGACTCCAAGTTACTTGACGTTGTCAGGGCCCTGAAAATATATGTTTCCAGGACGACTGGAGTCAGAAAATCTGACTCGCTGTTTAGCCTGTATGCACCCAACAAGATGGGTGTTCCTGCTTCTAAGCAGACGATTGCTTGCTGGATTTGTAGTACAATTCAGCTTGCACATTCTGTGGCAGGCTTGCCACAGACAAAATCAGTAAAAGCCCATTCCACAAGGAAGTGGGCTCATCTTGGGCGGCTGCCCGAGGGGTCTCGGCTTTACAACTTTGCCGAGCTGCTACTTGGTCAGGGGCACACCCTGACTGAGGAGGACCTGGAGTTCTCTCATTCGGTGCTGCAGAGTCATCCGCACTCTCCCGCCCGTTTGGGAGCTTTGGTATAATCCCCATGGTCCTGACGGAGTCCCCAGCATCCACTTAGGACGTTAGAGAAAATAAGAATTTACTTACCGATAATTCTATTTCTCGTAGTCCGTAGTGGATGCTGGGCGCCCATCCCAAGTGCGGATTGTCTGCAATACTTGTACATAGTTATTGTTACAAAAATCGGGTTATTCTTGTTGTGAGCCATCTTTTCAGAGGCTCCTTCGTTGTTATCATACTGTTAACTGGGTTCAGATCACAGGTTGTACGGTGTGATTGGTGTGGCTGGTATGAGTCTTACCCGGGATTCAATATCCTTCCTTATTATGCACGCTCGTCCGGGCACAGTATCCTAACTGAGGCTTGGAGGAGGGTCATAGGGGGAGGAGCCAGTGCACACCACCTGATCCTAAAGCTTTTATTATTGTGCCCTGTCTCCTGCGGAGCCGCTAAACCCCATGGTCCTGACGGAGTCCCCAGCATCCACTACGGACTACGAGAAATAGAATTATCGGTAAGTTAATTCTTATTTTTTCCCCCATCTGAAGAATTAAATGAAGTGTGTGAAGAAGCGTGGGCTTTCCCCGATAAAAAATTGGTGATTTCAAAAAAATTACTAATGGCGTTCCCTTTCTCGCCAGAGGATAGGTCACGTTGGGAAACTCCCCCTAGGGTGGATAAAGCGCTCACACGTTTGTCAAAAAAGGTGGCACTACCGTCTCCGGATACGGCCTCCCTAAAGGAACCTGCTGATAGAAAGCAGGAGGCTATCCTAAAGTCTATATATACACACACTGGTGTTATACTGAGACCAGCTATTGCTTCAGCGTGGATGTGCAGTGCTGCTGCTGCTTGGTCAGATTCCCTGTCGGAAAATATTGACACCCTAGACAGGGACACTATATTGCTAACCGTAGAGCATATAAAAGACTCAGTCTTATACATGAGAGATGCACAGAGGGAGATCTGCCGGCTGGCATCTAGAATAAGTGCATTGTCCATTTCTGCTAGGAAAGGCTTATGGACTCGGCAGTGGACAGGGGATGCAGATTCGAAAAGGCACATGGAAGTTTTGCCTTATAAGGGTGAGGAGTTATTCGGGGATGGTCTCTCAGACCTTGTTTCCACAGCAACAGCTGGGAAGTCAGCATTTTTGCCCCATGTCCCCTCACAGCCTAAGAAAGCGCCGTATTATCGGGTACAGTCCTTTCGACCCCAGAAAAACAGGCGGGGAAAAGGCGGGTCCTTTCTGTCTAGAGGCAGGGGAAGGGGAAAAAAGCTGCAACACACAGCAGGTTCCCAGGAACAAAAGTCCTCCCCCGCTTCTTCCAAATCCGCCGCATGACGGTGGGGCTCC